>NC_137677.1:24247195-24647195 GCF_963989245.1 Nansenia antarctica | reverse complement strand
TTCTCACCTCCGATTTGGAGAACCTCTTCACAGTTCTGGCAGTGTCGGACTCCATCTCTGTTCTCCCCCTCTTCATCATCCTTACAGAGGAAACAGAGACACCAGTGAAGGCTAGTGGCGGATACACAAGTGTTTGATACGATTCCTCATTCCATGCGTTACAATGATCCTGCTATTTCTACCTCCACCAGCCTCCCCTGTTACAAGCACCATGCTCAGACAGGAAGTGAGAGGGCGGGGTTATTGGTAAACGGGGTGAGAAGAGAAGACGGCATTCCAACATCAACAACACGGTTCTAAATAGACTGAAGCAATGTGTTGGCCATGCATTGGGCGATCAGCGTTCATGGTTTAGGTTGGTAACACAACAGATCTATTCCTTGTCACACCGACCATCATATTGTTCTGTATACAGCCTGACGTGTTTGTACCATCACTCTGAACAGCATGAATAAGGCTTTGATCTAAGCAACATGCCCAGTGTTTGAAGTGCAGTAGACGGGGTCATCCCTATGTTCCCCGGGTCCTATGTTCCCCGGGTCCTATGTTCCCCGGTTTCTTAGCAAAAAAAAAAAAAAGGGTTCTATGTTCCCCTCTTCCGAAAACTTCCGAAAAAGGGTTCTATGTTCCCCGCTTCCGAAAAAGGGTTCTATGTTCCCCGCTTCCGTATATTCCCCGCCTGCCGTTGTGTCAAGCGACCCCAGGTGTCGTTATGTAGTACTGCATGAGTTTTTTTTTTTTTTTTTTTTTTTTTAAACAACATACACAAATACATAATTATACTGTTAGTTTTTTTTTTATTGTTTTTTTTTTAAACAACATACACAAATACATAATCATACTGTGGATTACTATGTGTACAACATTATTATATGAACAAAATGATTATATGTACAAAACCTTTTGTAGGTAGGACACTATTGGACCTCGGCCCAAATCTAGTACTGAACCTGACCCCCCATGCTAAACCATTTGGAAGTACAGTATACTAGGACTCCAATTCAGACACACTGGGGGGCTGTCACAAATCTACTAACTCTAATCAGCCTGGTCTCACACGGCAGACGTCAGAATTCGACGTTGATGGACAAACATTAATCTGCTCTATTCATACATTAATCTGCTCTATTCAGACATTAATCTGCTCTATTCAGACATTAATCTGCTCTATTCATACATTAATCTGCTCTATTCAGACATTAATCTGCTCTATTCAGACATTAATCTACTAACTCTAATCAGCCTGGTCTCACACGGCAGACGTCAGAATTCGACGTTGATGGACAAACATTAATCTGCTCTATTCATACATTAATCTGCTCTATTCAGACATTAATCTGCTCTATTCAGACATTAATCTGCTCTATTCAGACATTAATCTGCTCTATTCAGACATTAATCTGCTCTATTCAGACATTAATCTGCTATATTCATACATTAATCTGCTCTATTCAGACATTAATCTGCTCTATTCACACATTAATCTGCTCTATTCACACATTAATCTGCTCTATTCATACATTAATCTGCTCTATTCAGACATTAATCTGCTCTATTCAGACATTAATCTGCTCTATTCATACATTAATCTGCTCTATTCAGACATTAATCTGCTCTATTCAGACATTAATCTGCTCTATTCACACATTAATGTCTTCACAAATGACCCAACTCTGATAGTCTTTATATCAAATCTGAGAATGAAATTCAGTATGCTAATTATAAAAGGGGTATGCTATTGATAATATGAATGAATGAATCAATGAATGGTCTTTATTGTCATTGATATAGTACTGGTTTACATAAATAAAGGCTATGTACACTATCCACTATACTATACTGTACAAATAAAACACTGTGCTGTACTCTATGCTATGCTATACCTATTCTAACATTTCCTATTCTCGGCAACCTTATGTACCCTAGGGTTGTCATATTGCACATAGTGTTATTGCACATTCATTTAAAGTGTCGCAGTTTGCAGGCTTGAAATGTACATATCATTGTAGCATGATATGCTAAATGTAGCATATCATTTAGATTGTTTTTAATGTATTGTTTTAGATAATTCATTATTTTAAAATATTATTTTCTTTAGATAAACAACTAAAATAAAAAATCTAAATTAGATGCTATTGATACTGCATAGAAACACATTGATATAATATACTTGTATGTTTCAGGGGACAATGTTGCACTCTGATATTTAGTGTGTCTCTGTTGCACCCTTCTACTCCGAGTCACCAGAGGGCGTAACACCCCCTATCAATTGTTTTAAGGTCAATTGTAATTGAGCTTGAGTTACAAGACTTCCTCACATACCGGTATGTGAGGAACACATGCGTAGTGACAATGGCTCAAATAATTACTGGAGACCGAGGGGGGAAAATATTAGTTCTGGATAATTTTAGGTACCAGAAACACCGCACAAATTTACAGAATATTCGGTGGCGGTGTTGGAGAGAAGACTGCCGGACAGTTCTGGTTACAAACATCTTTGATGTAGAGGGGGTCAATCCCAACATAGAAGTTCGGGAGGTCCGCGAACATGTGCATGCCCCCGATACACAAATGGTGAACAATGCGCAATTTCGCCAAGTGATTACTGGAGAGGTGGTGAGAGAACCCACAGTACCAATCAAACGCATTTACGATGCTGAGTGCGTAGGTCTACAGCGGGGCCGTCCCATCCAGCGTAGATTCTCCTCAGTTAGGTCTGTTATGGCCAGAGCCAGAGCTGCAGTAATCCCTCCCGTCCCAGCTACCGTTGATGATGTAAGGATCGACGGTCAATGGGCTGAGACATGGGGCAGAGACCATTTCCTCCTGCACCAAGACAGTGAGTGGGGCATAGCAGTGTTTTCCACAGAGGACAACCTGAGACAGCTGCGACACTGCAGGACATTATACATGGATGCTACATTCAAGTCGTGCCCACGCCCATACAACCAAGTATTTACTATACTCGGGGACATTCATGGCTTCGTTGTCCCCCTTGTACATGTCCTCATGGAGCAACGTACAATTGGACACTACCGACAAGTGTTCCAGTGTGTCAAAACGTCACTCAGGAGAATCACCCACCACCTTTGGCGTCCGCGTAAAGTCATCTGTGACTTTGAGCAAGCGCTGAAAACTGCTCTTGAAACGGAGTTGCCACAAGCCAGAATCGGAGGATGCTACTTCCATTTCAACCAAGCCTTGTGGAAGAGGGTACAGGCACTTGGATTGGCTGGTCCATTCCGTCATGACCATCCACTGGCAGCAGTCATCCGCAAGGTTTGTTGTGTTCTGTCTGCACTGCTGTCTGTCCTGTGTTGTTTTGTTTGCATTGCATTTAGAAATGCTCTTACTGTAACGCCAAATCAAATTCCTATATGTGTATGCTTAATGTGTATGCATAAATGGCAATAAACGTTATCTCATCTCTCATCTCATCTCATCTCATCTCATCTCAAGGTGATGGCCTTAGGACACCTGCCTCTGCCTCTGGTCCAGATCAATTTTGATCTTCTCCTCAACCACAGAAACACCAGGCGTGCCCTGATGAACCACCCTGAGTTACAAGACTTCCTTGCGTATGTTCGTAACACATATGTCCATCCTGGAGCGGCCTTCCCACCAGCGATGTGGAATGTGTTCGAAAGAAACATGGAGCAAAGGACCAATAATCATGTTGAATGTAAGTGTAACAATGACAGATCTGAACAAAAAAAAATATAATTTCATCTAATAACTAAATCTGAAGTATTAAGTTAATTATGTTATATTGTTAATATAATATTGTCTGCTAATTATGGGTTAATTCATTCTTATCCTATCACCTCTGGGCCTGTGCGTATATCGAGGTTTAACTATGAGCCGAAACAAAAATTAACGAAATATCAAACACAGCAGAGGACAGGAGGGCTCTTTAAACAGGTGGACGAGTTGCCACGTACAGGCGCGCTAATGATGATGGACATAACATCAGTCCAATCATGGGCGGGCACCGTGATTGAGAAAGGATTAAAGCGCGCTAATGATGATGGACGTAACATCAGTCCAATCATGGGCGGGCACCGTGATTGAGAAAGGATTAAGAAAGGATTTAAAATTGTGAAAGGAGGAGACACAGAGGGGAAAATGTTCAATGTCAAAATGTTCATGCCAAACTAATAACATTTAGGGCCTGATTTACTAAGATCCCAAATAACGAATACTAATTGAAGTTCACACACAGGGGAAGTTGAGATATACTTGTTTTCGGCTATACTTCAAATAAGGCCCGCTATCTTCTACATTGGAAAGATCAACAATCCTCACTGCACACCGTTAGTAGATCAGCCTGCAGATGTAGAACCAGTTTGCACATTAATAGGCCATTAATAGGCTAATAAGTTATAATTCTGTATTTTTGTTCTAGCTTATCATCGTACTCTGAACGATGCTGTCCAAGTGCGCCATCCTTCACTTTGGAAATTCCTTCGGCACCTGAAGGATCAGCAAACGCTTGCAGAGGGTAAGCTGGGGATGGCAGACAGAGGCCACGCTCCCCCAACAAGGAGACGGAAGTGGAGGGAGTTGGAGGCCCGTCTACTGAGGCTGAAAGGACAGTACATGCAGGGCCTCAGAGATCTGGCTTCGTACTGGAGGTCTGTCAGCCGTAGCGTCCGTATGGGCTAGATTTCCACATTTATTTTGATAGCACTTTGGCCTATGTTGTTGTTATTATTATTGTTATTGGCCTAATTGTGTTATTGTTATTATTATTATTATTGTTATTGTTATTATTATGTTATTGTTATTGTTATTGGCCTAAATATTGCTATTGTTATTATGTTTGTTGCTGTTTGTTGCTGTGCCTGACTACTAAAACACTAGAGTGAAAGAGACTACATCTCTGTATGCCAGGATCCCCTGAGGATTTGATGTGTGAAAGAGGATGTGTCACACTCTATGTGCTACGGAAACTGGCTAGTTACTTAGGGATTATATTATGGGATATGTGACACTGTAACCTAGAGACACACTGCGCTGTTACGTGACGTCCTGCCAATGGGATGTACAGTATTGTCCCATAGGTTGGCATTTTGATGCTTGGTCTTGGAAACAAACACCATGTTTGCACAAACATAGTTTTTTTGTTGTTGTTGTTGGTTGCAATAAAAGCCTATATTTTGGATTGATATCTCTACTGTATTTATTTGATTTCGTTTGACAAAAATATAGAAAAAATATTTAATAATGTGTATATATATATATATCACTGGTGTTCTTTTAGGAATATAAGATTTTCAATTCCATCTCGAAAATGATCTATCTAGGGAGTTATATAAAATGCTGAGACAATACTATGACATTCATTGTGTTCTTCATTATTTCCAAGTCATCTTAAGACCCCCCCCAAAAAAAAAAAAAAAAAAAAAAAAAAGTCAAACTCTCATGCAGTACCACATAACGACACATGAGGTCGCTTGACACAACGGCAGGCGGGGAACATAGGACCCTTTTTCGGAAGCGGGGAACATAGAACCCTTTTTCGGAAGCGGGGAACATAGAACCCTTTTTCGGAAGTGCGGAACCGGGGAACATAGGACCCGGGGAACATAGGACCCGGGGAACATAGGCATGCTCCCCAGTAGACAAACATGAAGCACCAGAGCAGTCTCTTTATCTCTCCGTTTGTACCCTCCTCCAACTCCACCCATCCTCTTCTCTTTACAGCCCTACCTTACATTAGTCAAATGACTGAAGTTAGTGAGCTAGCGAGTACTAAAAGGTTTCTAGCTCGCTATGTAGCACATTCAAAACAGCAGAGAACATTCAGGTAGCAAGCTAGCTATCTCGCTAGCTAAATCATGCCAAGGAAGTATTGTAGGCAGGCATTGAGGCATGAGTGTTTGAAAGACAAATAAACCTGCTTTCCCGACACAGGACGGTAGTTACCAGTGAGTCAGAAATGTTCTTCAAATCCGTTTTCGTCTCGTAAATAGCTGGCTGACTGCCTTCCTCTCGCTCAAGACGCCAAGCGCGTGTGTTCACCGAGAGGTTCGATTCATCCGGATGTTGCGCCCCCTAGTGCTGATGCTGTGTAGTAGCAAGGCAAGGCAAAGTAAGTTCAGTTGTATAACTTCTTCTTCTTTTTATTTGATTGGCGGTTGGCAACCAGCTTAAGGTGCATTACCGCCACCTACTGGACTGTGTGGACTAACACATTTGGCTATGGCATGTAACTCACTTCATATTTAACAAACTAACACGTTTGGCTATTGCATGTAACTCACTTCATAGTTAACAAACTAACATGTTTGGCTATGGCATGTAACTCACTTCATAGTTAACAAACTAACATGTTTGGCTATGGCATGTAACTCACTTCATAGTTAACAAACTAACATGTTTGGCTATGGTATGTAACTCACTTCATAGTTAACAAACTAACATGTTTGGCTATGGCATGTAACTCACTTCATAGATAACAAACTAACACGTTTGGCTATGGCATGTAACTCACTTCATAGTTAACAAACTAACATGTTTGGCTATGGCATGTAACTCACTTCATAGTTAACAAACTAACATGTTTGGCTATGGCATGTAACTCACTTCATCATAGTTAACAAACTAACATGTTTGGCTATGGCATGTAACTCACTTCATCATAGTTAACAAACTAACATGTTTGGCTATGGCATGTAACTCACTTCATAGTTAACAAACTAACATGTTTGGCTATGGCATGTAACTCACTTCATAGTTAACAAACTAACATGTTTGGCTATGGCATGTAACTCACTTCATCATAGTTAACAAACTAACATATTTGGCTATGGCATGTAACTCACTTCATAGTTAACAAACTAACATATTTGGCTATTGCATGCAGGGGCGCCGCTAAGGGGGTGGTAAGTTAGGACGATTCTAAGGGCCCAGCACTGACAGGGGCCCATGAGAATCTTAAAAAAAAAAAAAAAAAAAAAAATATAAATAATATTATTATTATTATTATTATTATCATCATAAGGACGTTAATGTAGCCGAATTCAAATTATAATTCTATGTATTAAAAAAAAGTCACAAAATAAACAAACTGGAGTTTTGTTTCTCTATGTTTAACAAAATTGAGCCTTATTATTTACCCCTCTCTTTATTCACTGCATGGTTCAGTCCACCGCGCGAGCTGCTAGACGAGAGGAACGTTACCGCAAATAGTCTGACAAGGTTTCCATGACCAACATGTCCTGCTGTAGCATGTGTGTGGGACAGATGGAGGACAGCCAGATTGGAAATGCATCAAATGTACGTGTGCGTGCGTGGACGATGTCGTGAAAGGCAAAGCCAAAGTCAGGGTCTCAAAGGAGAAAAGTAAAAAAAATCACTAAAAACAGTGGTTTAGTGATCTAATCACTGCGTGGATGATCTAGTTAGCTCGCTATAGCTAATTAACATTAACTTCAAGTAAAGTTAACTTACAGTGCACTGTCAGTATAATTTAAGTTAAATGTATGAGATGAGGGCAATTTTGGTCCAAATATAGGTTATTAGAGCTCAGTGAATTTGTATCCAGCAGTTATGCACTCTTGCTATTATAGCTAGCTAACTAGTATAATGTTACATGCTAATGACGTCATGCACAGATGCACCTCCCAGTTGAAGGAGAAGGAGGTGAGCAGTAGGAGTTTGGGGTTAACAAACAGATTTTGAATATTTTAATGTATGCTGCATTACCATGCAAGCATTGAATACAACTTTAGCTAATATTCATATTTAGTTAATAGTTCTTCCAGTAATTGCAATAACATTGACCACTGGCATCTTAATAATATTGTTAGCTAGCTAGATAACATTTAAGTTAGCTAATCTGGTGTAATGTATGTATTATTAATATGTTAATACTATTATAGGACATATTATCAATTATGTACCTATGGATACTCCATGCCAGGGCCCTCTTCAAGCAAGGCAGCCAGAGAGGAGAGCAGAGGTGGGGGGGGGGGGGGGGGGGGGGGTAGTGGTGGTCTAGTAGTGGATAGTGAGTTGGACTTGTGATCGGAAGGTTGCGAGTTCAAATCCCGCCTGAAACCACACCACTACTAGTGTGCCCTTGAGTAAGGCACTTAGCCTTCAGTTACTCCAGGGGGAATGTCCCTGTAATTCGTAATTGTTTGGATTAAAAGTGTCTGCTAAATGGCTAAATTAAATACAATTTAAACAATTAAGAGGTAAAGAGGCAGAAGAAGAAGAGCAAGAAGTAACAAAGGACAATGACAGCAGCACAGCAAGTTGGCTTCATCACTAGATTTCAAGGATCTTATTAAAGATTTTGCTACTAAGAAGGCCCAGCGTTTAGCTTTGATTTGATTTGATCTCTTTACTCCTATCTTGAATCGTTGTGCATTAGGCTAGATATCGTTTTTAGCTCTCCAGGTATACTATTCCACAGTACTGCCGCAGTGTAAAAATACAAATCTTCCCATTTCACATTCAATTTCGCTGGCACCATGTCTGTGTTGCTCCCTCTTGTATAAGACACGTTTGTCTTTGTGTGAAACAAGCAATGCTGAGTCAGTAAATATCTCTGCTGTAATTCTTCATTGATCTAATCCTGACAGTATTATGGCCAACTGATCTTTACAATATCTACATTTATTTAGACACAATACCACCCCATTAAAATTATATTTTTTATAATTGGGTTCCAATCTTCATTTAATTATACTTTTGTCCTTGTGTTGTTCAAGTCTTAATTTAATAAGTTAAATAATGTTGAGATTTCTTTGCTGAATTGTTGATTCCTGTATTAACTGTAATTTTAAATTACATTTACAAAAGATGTCCATCATTGGATTTCTTGCAGTGCATCAATAGTTCATCAACTTCAACTGGGTTTAGGTTGATGGGTGGTTTAGGTGGGGGGGCCCAAAATGATATTCTGTCATGGGGCCCAGAATCTCTAGCGGCGCCCCTGATTGCATGTAACTCACTTCATAGTTAACAAACTAACACGTTTGGCTATGGCATGTAACTCACTTCATAGTTAACAAACTAACATGTTTGGCTATGGCATGTAACTCACTTCATAGTTAACAAACGAACACGTTTGGCTATGGCATGTAACTCACTTCATAGTTAACAAACTAACATGTTTGGCTATGGCATGTAACTCACTTCATAGTTAACAAACTAACATGTTTGGCTATGGCATGTAACTCACTTCATAGTTAACAAACTAACATGTTTGGCTATGGCATGTAACTCACTTCATCATAGTTAACAAACTAACATATTTGGCTATGGCATGTAACTCACTTCATAGTTAACAAACTAACATGTTTGGCTATGGCATGTAACTCACTTCATCATAGTTAACAAACTAACATGTTTGGCTATGGCATGTAACTCACTTCATAGTTAACAAACTAACATGTTTGGCTATGGCATGTAACTCACTTCATAGTTAACAAACTAACATGTTTGGCTATGGCATGTAACTCACTTCATAGTTAACAAACTAACATGTTTGGCTATGGCATGGAACTCACTTCATAGTTAACAAACTAACATATTTGGCTATTGCATGTAACTCACTTCATAGTTAACAAACTAACACGTTTGGCTATGGCATGTAACTCACTTCATAGTTAACAAACTAACATGTTTGGCTATGGCATGTAACTCACTTCATAGTTAACAAACTAACATGTTTGGCTATGGCATGTAACTCACTTCATCATAGTTAACAAACTAACATGTTTGGCTATGGCATGTAACTCACTTCATCATAGTTAACAAACTAACATGTTTGGCTATGGCATGTAACTCACTTCATCATAGTTAACAAACTAACATGTTTGGCTATGGCATGTAACTCACTTCATAGTTAACAAACTAACATGTTTGGCTATGGCATGTAACTCACTTCATAGTTAACAAACTAACATGTTTGGCTATGGCATGTAACTCACTTCATCATAGTTAACAAACTAACATATTTGGCTATGGCATGTAACTCACTTCATAGTTAACAAACTAACATATTTGGCTATTGCATGTAACTCACTTCATAGTTAACAAACTAACACGTTTGGCTATGGCATGTAACTCACTTCATAGTTAACAAACTAACATGTTTGGCTATGGCATGTAACTCACTTCATAGTTAACAAACGAACATGTTTGGCTATGGCATGTAACTCACTTCATAGTTAACAAACTAACATGTTTGGCTATGGCATGTAACTCACTTCATAGTTAACAAACTAACATGTTTGGCTATGGCATGTAACTCACTTCATCATAGTTAACAAACTAACATATTTGGCTATGGCATGTAACTCACTTCATAGTTAACAAACTAACATGTTTGGCTATGGCATGTAACTCACTTCATCATAGTTAACAAACTAACATGTTTGGCTATGGCATGTAACTCACTTCATAGTTAACAAACTAACATGTTTGGCTATGGCATGTAACTCACTTCATAGTTAACAAACTAACATGTTTGGCTATGGCATGTAACTCACTTCATAGTTAACAAACTAACATGTTTGGCTATGGCATGGAACTCACTTCATAGTTAACAAACTAACATATTTGGCTATTGCATGTAACTCACTTCATAGTTAACAAACTAACACGTTTGGCTATGGCATGTAACTCACTTCATAGTTAACAAACTAACATGTTTGGCTATGGCATGTAACTCACTTCATAGTTAACAAACTAACATGTTTGGCTATGGCATGTAACTCACTTCATAGTTAACAAACTAACATGTTTGGCTATGGCATGTAACTCACTTCATAGTTAACAAACTAACATGTTTGGCTATGGCATGTAACTCACTTCATAGTTAACAAACTAACATGTTTGGCTATGGCATGTAACTCACTTCATCATAGTTAACAAACTAACATATTTGGCTATGGCATGTAACTCACTTCATAGTTAACAAACTAACATGTTTGGCTATGGCATGTAACTCACTTCATCATAGTTAACAAACTAACATGTTTGGCTATGGCATGTAACTCACTTCATAGTTAACAAACTAACATGTTTGGCTATGGCATGTAACTCACTTCATAGTTAACAAACTAACATGTTTGGCTATGGCATGTAACTCACTTCATAGTTAACAAACTAACATGTTTGGCTATGGCATGGAACTCACTTCATAGTTAACAAACTAACATGTTTGGCTATGGCATGTAACTCACTTCATAGTTAACAAACTAACATGTTTGGCTATGGCATGTAACTCACTTCATAGTTAACAAACTAACATGTTTGGCTATGGCATGTAACTCACTACTCCCAGCAGGCAAGCATGTGGCAGCACGTCTCGCCATCCAGCTGGGCTCGCAAACACAAACACAAACACACGACTTCTCACATACTCTTGTCTTCAGTCTCAGCACTGTCTACGCACTTTGTCCAACACAATAACATGTTCTACAGGGAACGATGTCGGGGGGGTATTCCATCAACGTTCCGCATTTACGATCCCAGGGAGCTAAGGAACAAATGCACCCAGTCGATCAGGAAAACAAAAGCAGATTTTTACAAACATCAATTCTCGACATGCGGATCCGACCCCAAACAGTTTTGGAAGACTGTCAAAACCATGGAAAATAAAAACACATCCTCTCAACTACCCACGGCAATCAAATCTGAGGACATTGTCATCTCAGATAAAGCCTCCATGGTGGACTGTTTTAACAAGCACTTTGTTAGGGCTGGTCATGCTTTTGCAACTGCTACATCCACTCCCACTGTCAACCATGCTGCCTCAACCCCTAGCACTGGTCCCCCCCCAAGCACTCCATGCTTCTCCTTCCAGCCAGTAGAGGAGAGTGAGGTGCTTAGGGAGTTGCTTAAACTGGACCCTTATAAATCAGCTGGGCTGGATGATCTGGACCCTTTCTATCTGAAATTAGCAGCTCACATTGTCTCAGCCCCCATCACCTGTCTGTTCAACCTCTCCCTGCAAACCTCAGAATTCCCCATGGACTGGAAATCTGCTGCTGTCATCCCACTCTTCAAGGGAGGTGACAAGTTAGACCTAAACTGTTACAGGCCTATATCCATCCTACCCTGCCTCTCCAAAGTCTTAGAGAAACTGGTCAACAATCAGCTCACCCACCATCTGGAGTCCTATAGTATCTTCAGTACTACGCAATCCGGCTTTAGATCTGGCTACGGTTGTGTCTCTGCAACACTTAAAGTGCTAAACGACATCATATGCGCCTTTGACTCCAAGCACTACTGTGTAGCTGTATTTATTGACCTGGCTAAGGCCTTTGACTCCGTGGACCACTGCATCCTGCTTGACAGACTCAAGGATGTTGGACTCGCAGAGGAATGCCTGGCATGGTTTAACAACTACTTCTCTGGTCGTGTGCAGTCTGTGAGAGCTGAAGGCCTGCTGTCTGACCCAATGTCCCTGTCCATGGGTGTCCCCCAGGGCTCCATTCTGGGTCCAACACTATTTAATATTTTTATAAATAACATTGCTCACACGGCTGGAAACTCTTACATCCATCTGTACGCTGACGACACCATTCTTTACACGTCTGGCCCCTCTCTGAACACCGCCCTGACCGATCTCCAACATAGCTTTAATAGCATCCAATATGCCTTCTCCAACCTCCATCTTCTCCTAAACACAGATAAAACTAAATGCATGATCTTCAATCGGACCCTACCCCAAGCCTCCTGTCCCCCAAAAATCACCTCACTGGATGGGTCAGTACTAGAATTTGTCAACACATACAAATATCTAGGTATCTGGCTTGATAGTTCACTCTCCTTCCAAACCCACATCAATAACCTACTCACTAAAGTCAGATCAATAATTGGTTTCCTGTACCGCAACAAAGCCTCCTTCACCCACTCTGCAAAACACACTCTGGTAAAAATGACCATCCTGCCAATTCTGGACTATGGAGATATCATTTACAGGATTGCCCCCAAAAACCTTCTCAATAAACTGGACGTCATCCATCACACTGCCATCCGCTTTGTCACCGGTGCCCCTTTCAATACACATCACTGCGACCTGTACTCCCAAGTCAACTGGCCATCACTCCACACCAGGCGACTGACCCACTGGTATCAGTTCATCTATAAATCCATCATCGGCAAATCCCCCCCCTACCTCTGCTCACTACTGAACTTCTCATCCAGCACACGCAATCTCCGCTCCAGCAAATATATCACTCTGGTCCCCCCCAAAGTCCGCACCTCCTTTGGCCCTCATTCTTTTCAGTTTGCTGCCCCCACTGACTGGAATGCTTTGCAGTTGACACTAAAACTCACCACTCTAATCGTGTTACCCACCTTTAAACACTCACTTTTAGATGTTGTTTCGGATCACTGCACCTGCTTTTAAGATAACTTCCCCCTGGTCCCTGCTGTCTTTTACATACTGTGTTGTGATGTATAGATGTTTTTGATACTTGTATTGCACTCATGTTTTATATTGTATATATTGGGTTGTGTTTTATATTGTATATACTGTGTGTGTTTTGTGTACAGACTTGCCTCTGTTCTGCCAATTGGCCATATCGTCATTGAGAAAATTGAGAAATTGAGAATTGGTTCTCAACTGACCTATCTGGTTAAATAAAGGTTAATAATACACAGTGTCTAAACTAGCAAGATAAACACCTTATACTGATCCACGGGCTACACCAGTGCTGCACACAAGAGCCCTAGGCATGATGAGTCTCATCATGATTATCTACAATCATTCCACCTGTAGGCGTACTCAATTTACTGTAGTTTGCTTTTTAAATTCAAAAAGTGAAAAAAGTCATAAATACAGTGTCTTACTATGTAAAATATGTATATAAAATATGTGTTCTATATCTATAGTCTGGACACCTTTGACACTGTTCACATTGACTAATCATTGGCCAGTAGAAGCTGAAGTATAGCAAAGGAGAGGTCTGAGTACATTAATGTCTTTGACAAATGCCAAGAATACCCTTTCTTGATCAAATGCAGTGAAATGAAACTAGTGAATGAAACAGTTACTGAGATAAAACATGTAACTGAGTATCTGTGATAATATGTTGACTGTAACAAATAATACTGTAACAAATAATACTGTAACAAATAATGTGCATTATTACTTGAGATAAGGCACCAAAATATGAAAGTGATAGCCTATTGTTCTGTACCTTTGTCTTTTTTATTTACTGATACTTATGCCATTGTAAAAAAAGAAAAAGAAAACAGGACATGTGTTGCCCCCAGATGGGCCAGGCAGTCAGATGTGAGGCTAGATGGGCCAGGCAGTCAGATGTGAGGCTAGATGGGCCAGGCAGTCAGATGTGAGGCTCGTCTAGATGGGCCAGGCAGTCAGATGTGAGGCTAGATGGGACAGGCAGTCAGATGTGAGGCTAGATGGGCCAGGCAGTCAGATGTGAGGCTAGATGGGCCAGGCAGTCAGATGTGAGACTAGATGGGCCAGGCAGTCAGATGTGAGGCTAGATGGGCCAGGCAGTCAGATGTGAGGCTAGATGGGCCAGGCAGTCAGATGTGAGGCTAGATGGGCCAGGCAGTCAGATGTGAGGCTCGTCTAGATGGGCCAGGCAGTCAGATGTGAGGCTGGTCTAGATGGGCCAGGCAGTCAGATGTGAGGCTGGTCTAGATGGGCCAGGCAGTCAGATGTGAGGCTAGATGGGCCAGGCAGTCAGATGTGAGACTAGATGGGCCAGGCAGTCAGATGTGAGGCTAGATGGGCCAGGCAGTCAGATGTGAGGCTGGTCTAGATGGGCCAGGCAGTCAGATGTGAGGCTAGATGGGCCAGGCAGTCAGATGTGAGGCTAGATGGGACAGGCAGTCAGATGTGAGGCTGGTCTAGATGGGCCAGGCAGTCAGATGTGAGGCTAGATGGGACAGGCAGTCAGATGTATTGGCTAGATGGGCCAGGCAGTCAGATGTGAGGCTGGTCTAGATGGGCCAGGCAGTCAGATGTGAGGCTGGTCTAGATGGGCCAGGCAGTCAGATGTGAGGCTAGATGGGACAGGCAGTCAGATGTGAGGCTAGATGGGCCAGGCAGTCAGATGTGAGGCTAGATGGGCCAGGCAGTCAGATGTGAGGCTGGTCTAGATGGGCCAGGCAGTCAGATGTGAGGCTGGTCTAGATGGGCCAGGCAGTCAGATGTGAGGCTAGATGGGACAGGCAGTCAGATGTGAGGCTAGATGGGCCAGGCAGTCAGATGTGAGGCTGGTCTAGATGGGCCAGGCAGTCAGATGTGAGGCTGGTCTAGATGGGACAGGCAGTCAGATGTGAGGCTAGATGGGCCAGGCAGTCAGATGTGAGGCTAGATGGGCCAGGCAGTCAGATGTGAGGCTGGTCTAGATGGGCCAGGCAGTCAGATGTGAGGCTGGTCTAGATGGGCCAGGCAGTCAGATGTGAGGCTAGATGGGACAGGCAGTCAGATGTGAGGCTAGATGGGCCAGGCAGTCAGATGTGAGGCTGGTCTAGATGGGCCAGGCAGTCAGATGTGAGGCTGGTCTAGATGGGACAGGCAGTCAGATGTGAGGCTAGATGGGACAGGCAGTCAGATGTGAGGCTGGATGGGCCAGGCAGTCAGATGTGAGGCTGGTCTAGATGGGACAGGCAGTCAGATGTGAGGCTAGATGGGACAGGCAGTCAGATGTGAGGCTAGATGGGCCAGGCAGTCAGATGTGAGGCAGGTCTAGATGGGACAGGCAGTCAGATGTGAGGCTAGATGGGACAGGCAGTCAGATGTGAGGCTGAGGACATGGAGCACTTCCCCCGACCCGAAGAGAGGGAAGATGAAGCTGGGGGAGGCTGCCCAGAAGGCTGGGGCGGACACACACACACCTGGACAGGACATAAAAACCCCTTAGAGAGGACAGATCTCTTCAGTGGTAACATCATCAGTGGTAACCATCTAGCCTATTGTTCTGTACCTTTGTCTTTTTTATTTACTGATACTTATGCCATTGTAAAAAAAGAAAAAGAAAACAGGACATGTGTTGCCCCCAGATGGGCCAGGCAGTCAGATGTGAGGCTAGATGGAACAGGCAGTCAGATGTGAGGCTGGTCTAGATGGGCCAGGCAGTCAGATGTGAGGCTGGTCTAGATGGGCCAGGCAGTCAGATGTGAGGCTAGATGGGCCAGGCAGTCAGATGTGAGGCTGGTCTAGATGGGCCAGGCAGTCAGATGTGAGGCTAGATGGGCCAGGCAGTCAGATGTGAGGCTAGATGGGCCAGGCAGTCAGATGTGAGGCTGGTCTAGATGGGCCAGGCAGTCAGATGTGAGGCTGGTCTAGATGGGCCAGGCAGTCAGATGTGAGGCTAGATGGGCCAGGCAGTCAGATGTGAGGCTGGTCTAGATGGGACAGGCAGTCAGATGTGAGGCTAGATGGGACAGGCAGTCAGATGTGAGGCTAGATGGGCCAGGCAGTCAGATGTGAGGCTGGTCTAGATGGGCCAGGCAGTCAGATGTGAGGCTAGATGGGCCAGGCAGTCAGATGTGAGGCTGGTCTAGATGGGACAGGCAGTCAGATGTGAGGCTGGTCTAGATGGGACAGGCAGTCAGATGTGAGGCTAGATGGGACAGGCAGTCAGATGTGAGGCTAGATGGGACAGGCAGTCAGATGTGAGGCTGGTCTAGATGGGCCAGGCAGTCAGATGTGAGGCTAGATGGGCCAGGCAGTCAGATAGGAGGCTAGATGGGCCAGGCAGTCAGATGTGAGGCTGGTCTAGATGGGCCAGGCAGTCAAATGTGAGGCTAGATGGGCCAGGCAGTCAGATGTGAGGCTAGATGGGCCAGGCAGTCAGATGTGAGGCTAGATGGGCCAGGCAGTCAGATGTGAGGCTGGTCTAGATGGGACAGGCAGTCAGATGTGAGGCTGGATGGGACAGGCAGTCAGATGTGAGGCTGGTCTAGATGGGACAGGCAGTCAGATGTGAGGCTAGATGGGCCAGGCAGTCAGATGTGAGGCTAGATGGGACAGGCAGTCAGATGTGAGGCTGGTCTAGATGGGACAGGCTGTCAGATGTGAGGCTAGATGGGCCAGGCTGTCAGATGTGAGGCTAGATGGGCCAGGCAGTCAGATGTGAGGCTGGTCTAGATGGGACAGGCTGTCAGATGTGAGGCTAGATGGGCCAGGCAGTCAGATGTGAGGCTAGATGGGCCAGGCAGTCAGATGTGAGGCTGGTCTAGATGGGCCAGGCAGTCAGATGTAAGGCTGGTCTAGATGGGACGGGCAGTCAGATGTGAGGCTGAGGACATGGAGCACTTCCCCCGACCCGAAGAGAGGGAAGATGAAGCTGGGGGAGGCTGCCCAGAAGGCTGGGGCGGACACACACACACCTGGACAGGACATAAAAACCCTTAGAGAGGACAGATCTCTTCAGTGGTAACATCATCAGCGGTAACCATCTACCACTGGGTTTGCAGGGTTGAAATGTACAGGCCCTTCATGAGGCTAACTTCAAAGTTTTTTTTTTTGCATCATTAGTGCTCTGATTAGCCCCTGGTGTGTGTGTGTGTTTGGGTAGTCACCATATGGGGAGCTCTGGGTGTGCATTAGTCCAGGGGTGTGGAGGCTCAGTGGTCTCAGGATGGGGGGCTGGGGGGGAGCCCCCCCCTCCCCTACACAGCCATGACAGGGCTGCTGCTTCTCCTTCCCTCTGGGCGGAGGCTGCTTCCATGTCTGAGGGAGGGGGAGGGGCTGAAGTCTCTGTTTATATTCAGACATATAGATTATATACACTACCGTTCAAAAGTTTGGGGTCACCCAGACAATTTCGTGTTTTCCATGAAAACTCACACTTTTATTTATCAAATGAGTTGCAAAATGAATAGAAAATACAGTCAAGACATTGACAAGGTTAGAAATAATGATTTTTATTTGAAATAATTATTTTGTCGTTCAAACTTTGCTTTCGTCAAAGAATGCTCCCTTTGCAGCAATTACAGCGTTGCAGACCTTTGGCATTGTAGCTGTTAATTTGTTGAGGTAATCTGAAGACATTTCACCCCACGCTTCCTGAAGCACCTCCCACAAGTTGGATTGGCTTGATGGGCACTTCTTGCGTACCATACGGTCAAGCTGCTCCCACAACAGCTCAATAGGGTTGAGATCTGGTGACTCCCCTGGCCACTCCATTACAGACAGAATACTAGCTGCCTGATTCTTCCCTAAATAGTTCTTGCATAATTTGGAGGTGTGCTTTGGGTCATTGTCCTGTTATAGGAGGAAATTGGCTCCAATCAAGCGCTGTCCACAGGGTATGGCTTGGCGTTGCAAAATTGAGTGATAGCCTTCCTTATTCAAAATTCCTTTTACCTTGTACAAATCTCCCACGTTACCAGCACCAAAGCAGCCCCAGACCATCACATTACCTCCACCATGCTTGACAGATGGCGTCAGGCACTCTTCCAGCATCTTTTCATTTGTTCTGCATCTCACAAATGTTCTTCTGTGTGATTCAAACACCTCAAACTTCGATTTGTCTGTCCATAACACTTTTTTCCAATCTTCCTCTGTCCAATGTCTGTGTTCTTTTGCCCATATTAATCTTTTCCTTTTATTGGCCAGTGTCAGATATGGCTTTTCCTTTGCCACTCTGCCTAGAAGGCCAGCATCCCGGAGTCGCCTCTTCACTGTAGACGTTGACACTGGCGTTTTGCGGGTACCATTTAATGAAGCTGCCAGTTCAGGACCTGTGAGGCGTCTATTTCTCAAACTAGAGACTCTAATGTACTTGTCTTCTTGCTCAGTTGTGCACCGGGGCCTCCCACTTCTCTTTCTACTCTGGTTAGAGCCTGTTTGTGCTGTTCTCTGAAGGGAGTAGTAGGAAATGTTCAGTTTCTTGGCAATTTCTCACATGGAATAGCCTTCATTTCTAAGAACAAGAATAGACTGTCGAGTATCATATGAAAGTTCTCTTTTTCTGGCCATTTTGAGAGTATAATCAAACCCACAAATGTGATGCTAGGCAAACTGGCTAGTATAGTCACTCTATGTGTAGAGGGCTGCAAGGGAATTTTCCTGGCTACATAGTGTACAGGTTTTTGCTTTTGCCTGCTTGTGGCTCTGTCAGTATGTGAAGCGCATTGAGTTTCATCTTGTAAGAAATGCGCTATACAAATAAAATTTGATTTGATTTGATTTGATGCTCCAGATACTCAACTAGCTCAAAGGAAGGCCATTTGTATAGCTTCTCTAACCAGCAAAACCGTTTTCAGCTGTGCTAACGTAATTGCACAAGGGTTTTCAAGGTTGTTCTAATCTATTAGCTTTTTAACGCGATTAGCAAACACAATGTACCATTAGAACACTGGAGTGACGGTTGCTGGAAATGGGCCTCTCTCTATACACCTATGTAGATATTCCATTAAAAAACAGATGTTTGCAGCTAGAATAGTCATTTTCCACATTAACAATGTATAGAGTGTATTTCTGATTAATTTAATGTTATCTTCATTGAAAAAAAACAGTGCTTTTCTTTCAAAAATAAGGACATTTCTAAGTGACCCCAAACTTTTGAACGGTAGTGTACATGCATAGACTGGGACAACTAAATGAGCTTTCTCATAACGACTGTTTGGAACTGGCTGGATTTAGTCTTGTTCAAAGAAAACCGAGAGAAATAGTGAAACCAGTCCATACACAAACACCCTCAAATAAAAGCTGAGAATCTCTACTGTAACTTCATGGTTATTGTTTTTGATTTCCAATCCAACCTTTTGGAGTGTAGAGTCAAGAGACTAAAAAACACTTGACTGTCCCATTACTTAGGCAGGGAACGGTGTGTTTCATTTTAGGATATCACAGACTAAACACAGTCAAGCCTGTGTCCTTACCTCAGTTGTGTCTCCATGGTAACCCAGGTCTTGGGCTGCCTTGGGCTGTACCACCTCTGGGGTGGGGGGGTCCGGGGTCCACCCCTGGTCCTATTAACAACATTAAAACATTACACACAATAGAACAGTTAAGGCATTGGATATGACGTCTGATAAGCCATCAGATACGCTACTGAGAAACAAGAGTAAAGGTATAATGCTATAATGGTAACTATAAAAAAACGTTGTTCTAATTCACGTGAGCCAGTGTTTCCACGGCAATGCCAAGTATAAAACAGGGCAAACAATACCGAAAAAGTACTGTTGGGATTACTTTTTGTGCATTAAACAATACAACACCCTTTGTTGCAGCCATTATGTCTGTGCTGGATGTCATTTTTACTGTTGACCACTGAGTGGCGAGGACATAGGAGTGCACAGGTATATAGGTGAGCTCACCGGTAGGCTACAGGTGTTACTGATTGAACTGGTGAGCACACAGTCTTTGACCGTGTTGCCACACGCGAAACTTTGTAGTGTATCATGTTTTTATAATAAAGTAAACAAATGATTGTAACGTACAGAAGTCGTCGGTGTTGGTATCACGAGTCAACTAAAGTTTACAGTTCAACAGTCGCGGTGACTAAGGAGGAAACAGTCACCACATTTAAGTCAAAGACTAGCTCATTTGGGCGAGTGGACTAATTGGTGAAGTGTTGCGCTTCAAGAAAGAAGAATTGGAAACTAAGCCGATGTTTACCTCCGTTTGAATGGAACCGAGCGGACCAGTGGACAACTCGACTTCAGTAGGCTATCCATTTCAGATCCACCCGTTTCAGAGCTCTGGGTGAGTGATTGAATTGCCACAGCTGAAATCTGTCGTTGAGTGGTGAGTAGCCAAGTCGCTGGAGATAATTTGTTTGAAAACAAAGCGTAAACAAATGACTGAATGTAACAATGGCTACAGCGCAAAGTAAAAATTGTGATGACGCACAGCTGGTGGGCGTGGCTACTGCCAGCCCTGTGGAAATGAACCCAGAGGATTTAAAACGCAAAAGGCAGCTCACAAAAGCCTTGCTAGACAAAATACACACTTTGCAAACAAAAAGAAAATGTCATTTGAACAAAGCAAACAAACTAAAGGAGACTATTAATAAACTGATGTCTAGCAGCAACAAGGATGGTAAAGAACCAGTGAAATGCGAGTTTGACAAGTTTAAACTGATGTGCCATGACGCACAAAATGCGCACACAACTCTATTACCTTTGCTGCCAGCCGATGAAGCTGACAAGCATGAAGTGTGGTATAAAGCCAAAACGTTGAGTGTCAATGAATTTACAGATGTGGTTACAAAATTGTTGGAATGTGAAATGGATAATGAATCGACTGGTGCAGTTACAAATTGGTTGGAAAGCAATAATGATGCTCATGATGTTGATGGAGCTGTCAATCACTACAAAATTGACGACGAAGACGAGGTGCATCCTTATGACAGTGTTTCTAATGTGGGAACGCAGGTTTCAAGTAAACGATCACAGAAGAGCCGTGGCAGCTCAAGGAGTGGCCGATCTTCTACAGTCTCATTAAAATGCATTGAAGCTGCAGCCGAGAAAGCTGCACTAGAAACGCGCGATGCTGCTTTGCGTGACAAACATGTATTGCAGGAGCAGGCTGAGCAGCTTCGGAGGAAACAGGAACAGCTTGAACTTAACACCGAGATTGCAGTGTCCTCTGCTAAACTAGCAGTGTTTATGAAATCTGATGGAGGGAGTTCAATTAAAGAATCGTACACAAAAAAAATATATATATATATAAATCAGGTGTAGTGCTGAGGCACAAACATGTACATTTCAAGCCTGCAAACTGCGACACTTTAAATAAATGTGAAATAACACTATTGTGCAATATGACAACCCTAGTCGTCTATCTGTACAGTATAGTACAGTGGATAGTGTACATAGCCTTTATTTATGTAAACCAGCTCCTTCCCTTCTTGTGTTTTTTTTTTTTAACGTTTTTTTTTTTTTTTCTTTCCTAACACCAGGGGAGCCACCCCTCCTAAATTTCGTTGTTTGGTAACCGGTACTGTAGCAATGACAAATAAAGACCATTCCATTCCACAAAGGAAAGGAAAACACCTCTCAATCCTGGGGCCAATGAATTCAATCAATTTCCAAGCACTATTATGAAAAACATGCATGTGCAGCCAAAGCAAAATATAGGCCTACAGTCTCATTCACAATCCAACCAGAAGGCATCAAGGTTAAAGAGACATGGAACAACAAACCAAATGATGGATTCTGGACAGGTCATGGAATCTTCCCACATTCTGGATGCTGCACAGGTCATAAAATCTCCTCACTTGCAGATTTCACACAGTCAGGATTCTGAACATGCCGTTCAATCTTCTCACGGTCAGGCTAACTGTGGTGTTGTACCTTCTCCTAACACCCAGGACGGCAATATTTACAGTCTACTTCAATCACAAAATCAAATAACGGAGCTCTTGGTGCAACAGCAAAACATGAATTCCCTTCCAATAAGAGAAATTCCAGTGTTTCATGGAGATCCTCTGTCATACAGAGCTTTCATCCGAGCATTTCAACACTGTGTGGTAAATAAGACCAACAACAAAGGTGATTGTTTGTACTTCCTACAGCAGTACACAAGAGGGCAGCCTCAGGAGCTAGTCCGCAGTTGTCAACTTATGCCTCCCGACAGAGGTTATGAAAGAGCAATGGAACTGCTGCAGGAGCATTTTGGGGATGAGTTGAAAATTACCGCTGCATATGTGGACAAGGTGCTTGGCTGGCCATTGGTGAAGGCTGAGGATGTCAAAGGACTGCAAGCATATTCACTCCTTTTGCGTGAGTGCTGTAACGCAATGGAAGAATTGAAATACATCAATGAACTTGACATGCCAGCTAACATGCGAGCCGTGATCCAGAAACTCCCCTACAAGTTGAAAGAAAAATGGAGAACAAAGGCGTGTGAGCTTTGGGAGCGCCATCAGCGCAGAACTCAGTTTTTAGATATTGTTCTTTTTGTTGAGCGCCAAGTGAGAATTGCATCCGAACCTATTTTTGGAGATTTACAGTACAGTAGCTATGAAAAGCCTGTAGAGAAGAAACCATTTGGTGACAGGAATCACCATCAAGGATCAAGGGAAATGCCTATGCTACAACTATTGTAAACACTGAACAGAGTGATGTTGCAGAGTCTACAAGCAATGACAGAAGCAAGGGACAAAGTGTACAGTACAAGACTACAAAATCAAATCTGTGTCTGTGTTGCTCCCTTGAGCATGGGTTGGAGCGATGCCCACAATTGGAAAAGAAAGCACACACACAGAAGATACGTTTCCTGAAGGAGAAAGGCGTTTGTTTTGCTTGTTTGCAAACTGGACATATGAGCAAACACTGTGAAAGGCGCATGAGTTGCAAGGTGTGTGGTCAGAAACATCCAAGTGTTCTCCACATAAACAAGGAAAAGGAAATTGACACAGATGGGCTACAGAAAAAATCAAGTGACCGCACACACGTCTCTACCTTTTCTGGACATACAGGAGCCGGTAGCAGTGACGGCATTCTCTCAATCCTCCCAGTGCAAGTTAAGTCCTCCAAAGGTGACATAATAATTCAAACATATGCATTTTTGGACCCAGGAAGCACTTCAACATTCTGCTCTGAAAGCTTGATGACAAGGTTGAAAATGAATGGAAGGAGAGTAAAGGTTCATGGAACCCTGGGAGGTGGTGAACAGTGTTGGAGAGGGGCCGTACGCTTTTAAAACCCGGCTGGGGGTTAAGTGGACCCCTCCAAGGAATCTGCAACGAGCAAAATGACTGCTCTCCGGTGGTTGCGAATAGAATTGCAGTGGAGCAGCTGGAGGAGCAACATTCAGATATGAGCGATGAGAGGACCCAGCTCAAGAGAGACCTACAAGAGAAAATACAACACTTGAATACACAGATTAAGACTAGCTTGGACAATGAAAATAGTTCAGAGAATGGATCCCATCTTGCAGAGCTGCAAAACCAGATTACTCAGTTGAGTGAGGAGCTGGATTCTGTGCGTGCTGAGAGAGACCACCTCCAGGGTGAGAAGATCGACAGCCCTCAGAATCATGCAGAGGAGTTGGAGAAGCTGCTCTCTTGTGTGACTTCTCTCACTGAGGAGAGAGACCAGCTCCAGAAGATACTGGAGGGAGTGAGAGACGAGAGGAGTCAGCTCAAGATGGACCTGGAGGAAAATATGGAGATGGTCATACAGGTCCAGGCAGAGCTGAAATGTCAACAATATCTGAACTCAGAACAGCAGGCTGAGAGGGAACACGAAGAAACCCAATGTCAGCAACAAATACAGCATCTTGGAGAGGAACTGGAAACCATTCAATGTGAGAGAAACCAGTTGAAGAATGACTTGCAGGAAAATACAGAGACGGTTGCCGTGACTCAAGATATTTTACACTGCATTCAAGACGAGCTCAGACAACAGAAGCAATTGAACTCTGAACTTGAGAGTGAAAAGATACAGAAGCAGTCTCTTCTAGAACAGCAGGCTAAACAACAGAGTGAGGAGCTGGAGTTTGTGTGTGCTGAGAGAGACCTCCTCCTGTCTGAGAAAACGTACAGTCATGGTGAGGAGCTGGAGAAGCTGCTCTCTAGTGTGACTTCTGTCACTGAGGAGAGAGACCAGCTCCAGGAGATTCTGGAGGGAGTGAGAGAGGAGAGGAACCAACTCAAAATGGACCTGCAGGAAAATGTGGAGATATATCCCTACGGCACAAAATCCGGCAGATGACGCCTCAAGAGGACTGAAAGTGGAACATCTTCAACCCCAAAGACATTTCTGATGGATTACAAAGGACATTCCTGATAGATTACAAGTGGAGTGTAGGCTACTACAGCCCTGCATTATGGACTATGATTTTTTTTGCTACTGTATTTATGGTGTTTTTGCATAATGGCTTTGTTGTTTGGATTGTATTTGTTAATGTCTCTAGCCAATGAACAAATAGGAGCCGGAGTGTTGCAGCCATTATGTCTGTGCTGGATGTCATTTTTACTGTTGACCACTGAGTGGCGAGGACATAGGAGTGCACAGGTATATAGGTGAGCTCACCGGTAGGCTACAGGTGTTACTGATTGAACTGGTGAGCACACAGTCTTTGACCGTGTTGCCACACGCGAAACTGTTTTAGTGTATCATGTTTTTATAATAAAGTAAACAAATGATTGTAACGTACAGAAGTCGTCAGTGTTGGTATCACGAGTCAACTAAAGTTTACAGTTCAACAGTCGCGGTGACTAAGGAGGAAACAGTCACCACACCCTTTTAGAAGGTCGGAGTAATATTATAAAACTATAATAATCAAATTGATTTACTTTGACATGCATTATCTATTGTACACATTCACACTCTTGTTCAATCTGAGGGCGTGATACAGGGTCAGTGGTCCTACTTGGGCCTTGACGTTGACCTGTGTCACCCCGATGTACTCCAGCTCTGGGAGATCAAGTAGCTCCTCCACTTCATCTTTGATCCCGACAGCAGGGCGGGTTGCAGCCTAAAACACACGTATCGCTCACCACATGCACCCTCACAGAAATAGCACATCTAACAATGATATGTTATATGAAGAAAGCTTGTATCTATTGTACGTGTGTGTGTGTGTGTGTGTGTATGTGTGTGTGTGTGTGTGTGTGTGTGTGTGTGTATGTGTGTGTGTGTGTGTGTGTGTGCCTTACTGACCTCTGAGTTGACTGCAGGGGGACAGGAGATCCCGTGGCCCTGGCTCTGCAGGACACTGTGAATGTACACGTCCTCCTCTGTGTGTGTGGAGGAAGACCTGCAGAAAGTCTGTGTGATAGCTGTCCAGGGCTCCCACCAGGGGGCGCTCACAGCACAGCTTCTGGAAGGAGCTGGTGGCGTTCCAACTCCAACTGTCCTGGAACACCAAAACACTGGCTTTTAATATTGTTAAGTAAGTAAAGTAAAGTAAAACTTTATTTATATGGCGCCTTTCGTACATGAATGCAACTCAAAGCGCTTTGAATGGGAGAGTGCTATCCTGAATGTAAATGTGGGTTATGGAAGTCAATGGGACTCTATGGGAACAGTACAGTGTTAAAAGCTTGGGGAGATTGGTGGTCAATAAGAGTGATATGAGATTGTGTGGAGCCTTACACCCATTGGCTTGATTCCAGTGAGCGATGAGGGGACTGCTTGTGCCGGGAGCTCAGAGTAACAAGACCTTGGGGTGAGAAACCAGAGAGATGGAGGGAGACGACAGCAACACAGACAAGGAGGTCTAAACACTTGTCATCAAAATGACCGTCACATTTACGCAACATTGACTTTACACTACAGTATGTGGCGAGAAGCAGTCTCCCACACTATGGTGTCGACCCAAACCATACGGACACAGTACGACATCGTTACGGGTCAGACTGCTTTCTTGTCACATACAGCTTCTCAACATCAGCTTTATTTTAGAGAGCCAAGCTACAATGAAACACAGAGTGAACACCTACACACTATATGAAAGTTTAGGTCACACACTGCGGAATGCAAATAAAACTGAAGACACCTCGTAATTTTTTAGATGGCAGCATTAAACTTGGTAGTAGGAGTGTGCTGGAGTCATCATACGTGTATCTGCTTATAGCAATTAATTTTCCTATCTACAATTATGCCATTTAGCTGACGCCTTCATCATCATAGTTGTGATGGGACAACCGTGGGTAGGATTGAAATGATTAAAATGACGGGGCTGTGCATTGTGCGCAAGTCGAGCTGCACCAGTCAGTCAGAACTGACCAGTAGGATTTCGGATAAAATCTGAAAATGATCGTCTGATACTCGATTACTCGTATCTGTAAAATGCCCAAAATCTGAAATGAGAACAGTTTTTTCAGCACTCAACACACACTGCTGATTGCTAGCAAAGAATTGGATCGGTAGCCAACCAATGGTAAATATGTGGACTGTTTCGTCCAAAGATAAACAGAGGCTACGTTCACACGGCAGGTCTTGATGCTCAATTCCGAATTTTTACACAGATCCGATTTTTTGGTTCGGCAGTTCACATGACTTTTAAAATGTGACCTATATTTGACCTACATTGACTAGTGTGAACATTCCACGGCCCTGAACAGACCCGCATGCGCAGAAGGACAATAACAATGACGTCAGGATGTCACGAGCAGCGCACTGTATACAGAAGTAACCATGGATAATAATAATAATATGAATAATAATAATACATTAGACTTATATAGTGCTTTTCTAGACACTCAAAGATGCTTTACAAACTGAAAAGATCGAGTAGTAAAATAAAAAGAAACAAAAAAAGAAATAAAAGAAAGTATTGGGGTCTAATTAATTTTTAGATTACTAAATCTAAATCTAAGTTTCTTTGTAGGATACAGGTCTACTCTGTATACTGCAAGTATATCTAGATTTATGATATATAATATATAGGATAACATATATAGGATTACAACCGATTTCATTTTCAAGTTTTTGTGCAGCGGAAGCCGGTAAAGATATGAGCAAGATATAATATGAGCAATTGCGTCTAAAGTGCAGGGTTGCCAGATGGGGCGGTTACCGCCGAATGGGCTACTAGATTTAGCGGTTATGGGCTGGTTAGGCTGTAAATTGTCAATCCCATCTGGCAACCCTGCTAGAGTGACGTAGAAGTCGCATTAAACGCGACCTGACAGTTCAGACGGGGGCGCGTTGCTAAATATCAGACATGTATCCATTTACATTTACATTTACATTTTTGGCATTTAGCAGACGCCTTATTCCAAAGCGACTTACAATCAATACATTTGAATACTAAGCATGTGAATCAGCAATCCACCATTCGTTGCAGGAAGAGTAATCTAGCTCGGGCCCGGGGCCACTGATAGAAGAAAAAACCTTCTCCCTATCGCCTTCTACTAAAACTTTTTTTTTTTTCTGGAGAAACTGAGAAACAGTACAAGGGGGGCAATAGAAGTTCTTAGGGACACAGTAGAGGGGAAAGCGGGTGTCTTTAGGAGACGTAGTGGTGAGGGTCAGAAGATGTCTCAGGAGGAGCAGTTAAGATGTAACCTGAAGAGATGGGTCTTCAGTCTACGACGGAAGATGGGTAGTGACTCAGCCGTTCTGACGGCCGTGGGGAGCTCATTCCACCAGCGGGGAGCCAGTGTTGTGAAGAGACGTGATCGGGCAGCCCGACTGCTGTGTAGAGGAGGTGGGGCCAGTCGGCCAGCCGAGGTGGAGGAGCGGAGTGAGCGGGCAGGGGTTTGGGGGGTTACCATTTCCTTCAGGTAGGCAGGGGCTGTCCCTTTAGCTGCCTGGTATGCAAGCACCAGGGTCTTGAATCTGATGCGAGCTGCTATCGGGAGCAAGTGCAGGGTGCGAAGGAGAGGGGTGACATGCGAGTATTTGGGGAGGTTGAATACCAGCCGGGCAGCAGCATTCTGGATGAGCTGCAGAGGTCTAATGGCTGAAGCGGGGAGCCCAGCCAGGAGTACATTGCAGTAATCCAGACGGGAGATGACCAGTGCCTGGGTCAAGAGTTGCGCTGCCTCTCTGGTAAGGAATGGTCGTATCCTTCTGATGTTGTAGAGGAAGAATCTGCAGGAGCGAGCCGTTGCTGCAATGTTCTCCGCACAGGATAGTCGGTTATCCAGGATCACTCCAAGGTTCTTGGCTGTCAGGGAGGGGGTTACAGTAGAGTTCTCCACTGTGATGGAGAAGTCTTGGAGAGGGCAGGCTTTCCCGGGGATGAAGAGGAGCTCGGTCTTGTTAAGATTGAGCTTGAGATGGTGGTCAGCCATCCAAGTTGAAATGTCAGTGAGACATGCTGAGATACGGGTTGCCACGTGTACATCAGACGGGGGGAAGGACAGGAAGAGTTGAGTGTCGTCTGCGTAGCTGTGGTAGGAGAGCCCATGTGAAGAGATTACCGAGCCAAGAGACTTGGTGTAGAGGGAGAAAAGTAGGGGCCCTAGGACAGAACCCTGGGGTACTCCAGTGGAAAGGGTTCGTGGAGAAGACAGCGATTCTCTCCAGGTCACCTGGTAGGAGCGGCCCGCCAGGTAGGAAGAAAACCAGGAGTGTGCGGTGCCAGAGATGCCCAGGTCTGAGAGGATGGAGAGAAGGATCTGGTGATTGACTGTGTCGAAGGCAGCAGACAGGTCAAGGAGAATGAGAACAGAGGAGAGGGAGGAAGCTTGGGCAGAGTGGAGGGCTTCCGTGACAGCAAGGAGCGCAGTCTCAGTGGAATGCCCAGCCTTGAAGCCGGATTGGTGGGGGTCTAAGTGATCCATCTTCCGGAGATAGTCAGTCAGTTGTTTAGATGCCGCGCGTTCAAGGGTTTTGGAAGGGAAGGAGAGAAGGGATACAGGTCTGTAATTGTGGACAGATGATGGGTCAAGGGTAGGTTTCTTGAGGAGAGGCTTGACTCTGGCTATTTTGAAGGCCGCTGGGACAGATCCTGTGGATAGGGAGGAGTTGATTAGGGTGGTAAGGTAAGGAAGGATGTCGGCGGAAATGGATTGGAGAAGGGGGGAGGGGATGGGATCAAGAGGGCATGTGGTTGCCCGCTTTGATGTGATAAGTGTGAGAATCTCATTGGGGGAGAGGGGGGAAAAAGATGACAATCCAGAGACCGAGTGTCGAGGAGAGAGTTTGGAAGGGGTGTTAGCATTGTTAGTGGGAGGAGGGAGAGGTGGGGGGGAAAAGGTGCTGCTGATGTCGTCCACCTTTTTTTCAAAGTAGGTGACAAAGTCATCGGCGGACAGGGAGGAAGGAGGAGGGGGAGGAGGAGGTGGATTAAGGAGTGAAGAGAAAGTGGAGAACAGTTTTCTAGGATTAGAGGCAGAAGAATGTATTTTGGAATGATAGTAGGATGCTTTAGCAGCTGATGCCGAGGAGGCGTAGTTGGCAAGGAGAGAGTGATAGAGGTTAAGGTCATCAGAAAGGCCAGTTTTTCTCCATTTCCTCTCAGCTGCTCTGAGCTCTAGTCTACAAGCATGTAGCGTTTCAGAGAGCCAGGGAGCTCGAGGAGAGGATCGAGCTGGCTTCAGGGTTAGTGGACAGAGGGTGTCGAAGGATGAGGTGAGAGCGGACAGGAGGGTTGAGGATGCCGCATCAGTGGATAGAAGGGAGAAGGATTCGACAGAGGGTAGGGAGGATAGGACAGAAGAAGAGAGGGTGATGGGGGACAGGGTACGTAGGTTACGACGAGAGGGTCTTAAGTGGTTAGAGGCTGAGAGGGAAGAGGAAGTTTTGAGGGGAAGGGAGAAGGATATAAAGTGGTGATCAGAAACTGGAAGAGGGGTAACGGTAAGGTTGGAAGTGTGGGAAGATCTGGTGAAGACAAGGTCGAGCTGATTGCCTGCCTTATGAGTCGGAGGAGAGGGGGACAGGGTAAGGCCGAAGGAGAGAAGAAGGTCAAGTACTCCAGATGAGAGAAGCTTCTCAGATTGGAAATTGAAGTCACCTAGTAGTACGAGCGGAGTGCCATCATCAGGGAAAGAGCTGAGAAGGCCATCCATCTCGCCTAGGAAGTCACCGAGCTGGCCTGGGGGGCGATAGATGACAACAATGTGGAGTTTGACCGGGGAGGAGACGAAAGCAGCATGAAATTCAAAGGAGGATATAGACAAGTGTGCCAGGGGAAGGACAGTATGTGACCACTTGGGCGAGATGAGGAGTCCTGTGCCTCCCCCTCGACCAGAGGGTCTAGGGGAATGAGAAAAGGAGTAGGCGGCAGAGAGGGCTGCCGGTGTAGCTGTGTTTTCTGGTGTGATCCAGGTTTCAGTGAGAGCAAGGAAATTGAGGGCCATAAGAGATGCATAAGCTGAGATAGCGTCAGCTTTCCAGACCGCCGACTGGCAATTCCAGAGACCGCCTGCGGCGATAAAGTCATGGTCAGTAGAAAGAGGTGGGTAGATGAGATTGGAAGGGTTGCGAGGGGGGGTGTAGCATCTAGGTGTCCTCCTGAGTGTCAGAAGAACAGGAATAGGGAGAAAGCACATTGGGATATAGGTCCGTAGAGGGGAAGAGGGCTAATGAACCAACAGAAGTAGGGGTAGCTAAGTGCACTCAGTAGACCGATGTGTAGAGAAGACAGCAACACTACAAACACTGGAAGAGAAGGTACTAAGTACCCTGGCTTCCTCTCAGGCCTTCCATAGATAGACTCCCTTGTCTTGTTGTCACGAGTCTTAGTGTCAGGAGGCTGTCGCAGGGGCTGTCGCTCTCAGACAGGCCAGATATTTATGGACACTAGCAGGCTTGTAGCCACTCCCCACTAACGAGCACTAATAACAACGACTGACAGGTGTTCTCACAAGTCGCCTGTATGACCTCCCTGGCCTTGGTCTATCCACTATATAGGGGAGCTAGAAGTCTCCTCCTCCTACAAGTTAACACCTACTTGGTCAGAAACTGGTTAGTTTCACCAGAATGACTCTGAAGCCTTTGTTTTGAAAACAGACAGCTTAACTAGATCATCTTAAAACAGACAGCAATCACCCTATTACTTTTCCTATCACTATTACTAATGAACAGACAGGTATCAGTTGTCCAATTGTAACTAGATAGCCTTAAAACAGACAGTTATTTACTCTATTACTAATAACAAGACAGGTATCAACTTATCAGAAGTCCAGCTTACTAGATAGTCTACTTACTCAGAGTGGAGAGAGAGATGACTTCACTGCTAGGTTTCCAAATGTATGACCTCCCTGGCCTTGGTCTATCCACTATATAGGGGAGCTAGAAGTCTCCTCCTACTACAAGTTAACACCTACTTGGTCAGAAACTGGTTAGTTTCACCAGAATGACTCTGAAGCCTTTGTTTTGAAAACAGACAGCTTAACTAGATCATCTTAAAACAGACAGCAATCACCCTATTACTTTTCCTATCACTATTACTAATGAACAGACAGGTATGAACTGGGTACGAACACTTTGCCCGGCTGCCCTCGAAAAGGCGGTACAGGACCATGGCCGCAAGGACAAACAGACTGAAGCTCAGCTTCTACCCCAGGGCCATCCAGGCCCTGAACACAGCAAAGACCTAGGTTCTGGGCCCTGGACAGTCTGGACGGATTGATGGCAGCTGCTGGATTGAAAAAATCAGGTGTAGTGCTGAGGCACAAATGTGTACATTTCAAGCCTGCAAACTGCGACACTTTAAATGAATGTGCAATAACACTATGTGCAATATGACAACCCTAGTCGTTTTATCTGTACAGTATAGTATAGTGGATAGTGTACATAGCCTTTATTTATGTAAACTAGCTTCTTTCCCTTCTTTTATTTATTTTTATTTTTTATTTTTATTTTTCTCTTTCCTAGCACCAGGGGAGCCACCCCTCCCAAATTTCGTTGTTTGGTACTTGTACTATAGCAATGACAATAAAGACCATTCATTCATTCATTCATCAGTAGTCCAATTTTAACTAGATAGCCTTAAAACAGACAGTTATGTACTCTATTACTAATAACAAGACAGGTATCAACTTATCAGAAGTCCAGCTTACTAATAACAAGACAGGTATCAACTTATCAGAAGTCCAGCTTACTAGATAGTCTACTTACTCAGAGTGGAGAGAGAGATGATTTCCGATGTAATACCACCTCTGAACGCGACACAGGTCGGTTTTAAAAAAGTCAGATTTCATGTGACTTTCGCTGTTCCCACGGTCATGCATAAATCAGACCTGAGTCGCGTGTCGGCAAAAAAATTGGATTTGGGTCACATTTCACTGCAGTGTGAACGTAGCCTTAGTTTGACCTTTACCTGTGACACAGTGAGTCAGTAACCTCCTGTCTGTCTCCAAACAAGACCAGGTGTCTCCTGATGCGTTTCCATTCTGTAGTTTATGTCACATGGGGCCGGTTTCACAGACAAAGAGCCTCATCCTTGACTAAAAAGCTTTAATGGAGATTTGACATTGAAAGTGTGATTCAGTCCAGGACTGAAGCCGTAAGCCTTGTCTGTGAAACCGGCCCATTGACTTTAATTGATGCATACTGTCTGAACTGGACCAGAAGAAGCCTACTTGTCTACATTGCTGTCTGTCTGAACTGGACCAGAACAAGCCTACTTGTCTACATTGCTGTCTGTCTGAACTGGACCAGAACAAGCCTACTTGAGGAACTTGAGGCTGGTCCTGTCCACAGTGGTGAGGTCCCCATAGTCCACGTAGTAGACCTCCACCTGGGTCTGGCTGAGGATGCGGTGGACGACGACGCGGTAGAACCACATGTCTCTGGGAGCCACGCAGCACACCTGGCCCTGACGCACAAGCCTGAGGGAAGGGCGTAGCGCTCCGCCACCTCAGGACAGGTGTAGCAGCTCCTAGGAGGAAGACATGGTCCCACAAACTCTGACAGCATTGGGCTACTTTACGCCTCTATCCAAAGTTACTTCAAACAAATAAATGTAAGTAAGTGAATCATCTATCCATCAGTCATTGTAAGAAAAAATCATCTATGCTAGGCCATTGGCAGTCGCAATGCTAGAAGAAGGAAGAGTTTTTTTTTATTTTTTAAATATTCTATTCATGGTTCTATTTGACCAGTGAAGATGCAGTACTCTGATCTAACCATAGGGTTACGTTCCAGCTACTATGTCATTCATGTGGTTACCTGAGATATTAGACCTGATAAGAGATCTGATCATCTGCAGCATGACTACAACCAAGGCAACCATTCATTTCCTGTTCATGTTTCCTTCCCGGTCTGAGCGGCACCGTCTCCTCACCTCATCTTCATCATCATGTCCACCAGGGCGCGGGCCTCCTGGGTCTCGTTGAAGCGGATGTAGAAGTTGCTGGGTGACTCCACATGCTCCACCAGCACAGCTATCAGCTCCCGGGGGCCCCTGCGCGTGGGAGCCCTCAAGCGCTGACCCCGCAGGGCGTCCAGAGGAACCACCTTCCCAGGACTGGACCGGACCTGGACACACACACACACACACACACACACACACACACACTTGTGTTTTTACTTGTCTCACCACAAAGAGGCTTTGAGGACTGAATAAAGGTTCTCTAAGATTTACAATCTCTAAAGAAGATCAGACATACAGGTGATCAGACAGACAGGTGATCAGACATACAGGTGATCACAGACAGACAGGTGATCACAGACATACAGGTGATCAGACAGACAGGTGATCACAGACATACAGGTGATCAGACATACAGGTGATCAGACAGACAGGTGATCACAGACAGACAAGTGATCAGACATACAGGTGATCAGACATACAGGTGATCACAGACATACAGGTGATCACAGACATACAGGTGATCAGACAGACAGGTGATCAGACATACAGGAGATCACAGACATACAGGTGATCAGACAGACAGGTGATCAGACAGACAGGTGATCACAGACATACAGGTGATCAGACAGGCAGGTGATCAGACAGACAGGTGATCAGACAGACAGGTGATCACAGACATACAGGTGATCAGACATACAGGTGATCAGACATACAGGCGATCAGACAGACAGGTGATCAGACATACAGGTGATCAGACAGACAGGTGATCAGACATACAGAATTTAAACAACATCTATTCTTGTGAATGCATTTTGGTTTCAGCCTCAATTGTCTATGAATTTGTCCAGCTTCTGCAGGGGGCATAGAAGCTATGGATTACACCTTGAACAAAAGGGCAAGTAGGACATACCAGCTGTCCATGTCTTCTTAGACCTGAGTCAGACATACCAGCTGCCCATGTCTGATGGGTCTCTTTAGAGTCAGATGGGTCTCTCACCTGTTGGAAGGTCTTGGTGGTGAAGCGGAGGTCTGTCTCTGACTTCAAGAGTCCTCCTCCTCCTCCTCCTCCTCCTCTCTCCGGCCCTCCCAGGGCGACGCCCCATAGCAGAGATGGCAGCCTTGGCTGGAGGGGTTCAGACCTTCACCCTGCTCAGCATCTGTGGGGCTGTCGGCCTCTACAGCCCCTGGCCAAAAACATCATGGTGCTGCGTTTCTACAAGACCATGAGCTAGAAGATACAGTCCTCTGTTCTGCTATAAGATACAGTCCTCAGTTCTGAGCTAGAAGATACAGTACTCAGTTCTGCTATAAGATACAGTACTCAGTTCTGCTATAAGATACAGTACTGAGTTCTGCTATAAGATACAGTACTCAGTTCTGCTATAAGATACAGTACTGAGTTCTGCTATAAGATACAGTACTCAGTTCTGCTATAAGATACAATACTCAGTTCTGCTATAAGATACAGTACTCAGTTCTGCTATAAGATACAGTACTCAGTTCTGCTATAAGATACAGTACTCAGTTCTGCTATAAGATACAGTACTCAGTTCTGCTATAAGATACAGTGTAGAAGCCATTTCACTGTTTTGATATTAGTTTAGTATAGTTATTAGTTGTAGGTTATTATTGTATTTGATTATTGTAGTTGCTTATAAGTATCAGGTGTTATTGTTTCCATATGTTGTTTATTATTTTGGTCACTAGGGGGACTTCACACAGGTAGACCTCACTCATAGGGTATTTAGGTAGGCTGCTAATGGGGTTAGGAAGTGCACCTGGTGGACATACAGTTTTTACCATCTAAACGTAACATCTCAGTCAGCTGCATGGATATGGAATCGTTTGCCTGATCTACTTGGAATAAACCAACAAAACGTGAGAATCCTTGTGGACAATGAAACTTCTTTGCCAGCATGCATGATGCGTAAGATCTTTGTTCTGATGGTGCGCCAAGTATTGGTTTTATAGTTGCAAGTAATTAGCCAATACATTAAGTAAAAACCGTATGTCCACCAGGTGCATGAAGATTCGTTCAAATGGACTACAGTGCCTTGCAAAAGTATTCACCCCCCTTGGCTTTTTACCTATTTTATTACATTACAACCTGTAATTTAAACATTTTTTTAATCAGAATTTTATTTGATGAATCTGCACAAAATAGTGTTAGTTTTTAAATGAAATGAGAAATATATATATAAAAAAAGAATTTAAAAAAATAAAGAACTGAAAATTGGCATGTGCATATGTATTCATAATTATTGTTATGAAGCCCCTAAACACTTCTGGTGCAACCAATTACCTTCAGAAGTCACATAATTAGTGAAATGAAGTCCACTTGTATGCAATCTAAGTGTCACATGATCTGTCAGTATATACACACCTTTTCTGAAAGGCCCCAGAGGCTGCAACACCTAAGCAAGAGGCACCACCAACCAAACACTGCCATGAAGACCAAGGAACTCTCCAAACAAGTCCGAGACAAAGTTGTTGAGAAGTACAAGTCAGGGTTGGGTTATAAAACATTTTCCAAATCTTTGATGATCCCCAGGAGCACCATCAAATCCAGAGAATTGTATGAAAGCAATTGATGCATGTCCAAAAGCATTTGCAATTTGTTGGAAGGAATGAGAAACTGCTACTATGATTTGCACAAATGACGAAATGTTGTGGAGGTTGAACTAACAGTTATGGGAATTTTAATTCTGATCAGAGAAATGCACCAAAGCAATTGAGAAAAACTGTAACTATTCAATTCAATTCAATTATACTTTATTCATCCCCGTGGGGGAAATTCATTTTGCCACGCCACTCTCTAAAAACAACACATGACAACACAACATAAAGGACAGACAACAATACTGGGCCAGCCATGTATAGTATAAAAAAACAGTAAGATCATGATAGAAACATTGGTAAAATGATGGCTATAGCTATGATATTAAAATACAAAAAAAAGTGATGATGATGATTATAATAAATAAATGAATAAATACAGATTCAATTCGATACAAATTCAGGAGCCTTGATCCCGACTACTACTTTAATTGCTGTTAAACAGTCTTAGAGCAGCCGGGATAGATTATTTTTTATAGCGCTCCTCTGCGGCGGCTGCTGGTTTGCCCAGTGAGGACATGATGGAGGGGGTGGTTGGGATTGTCCCTGATGGACAGCAGCTTGCTCCTCGTCCTTCTCTCCACCACCATCCCCAGAGAGTCCAGACTCCTTCCCACCACTGAACCCGCCTTTTTCACCAGCTTGTCCAGTCGTCTGGTGTCCCTCTTTGAGATGTTTCCACCCCAGCAGACTGCAGCGTAGAAGAGAATGCTGGCCATGACAGACTGGTAAAACATAGCCAGCATCTCTCCACACACTTCAAAAGACCACACAGCCAGCTCTGGCCTTTCCTGTAGAGTGCATCTGTGTTGGCGGACCAGTCCAGTTTGTCGTCCAGATGCACCCCCAGGTACTTGTAGGTCTTCACCACCTCGATATCCTCGCCCCGGATGTTAATGGGCAACCGAGGTGGCTTAGACCTGCGGAAGTCAATAAGGAGCTCCTTGGTCTTGGTTGGATTGAGGAGCAGACCATTCCTCTCGCTCCAGACGCTGAAGGCTCCTGTCAGATCCCTGTACTCCCCCTCCCGTCCATCCCTCACGCACGCCACTATGGCTGTATCGTCAGAGTACTTCTGCATGTGGCAGGACTCTGAGTTGTAGGTGAAGTCTGACGTGTACAGGGTGAACAGGAAGGAAGCCAGCACAGTTCCCTGCGGAGCCCCGGTGTTGCTCACTACTGTGTCCGAGACACAGTTTCCCAGCCTGACTGACTGTGGCCGTCCGGTGAGATAGTCCATGATCCAGGATGCAGTGGAGGGATCAACCCCCATACCTGAAAGCTTCTCTCGGAGTAGAAGAGGCTGGATGGTATTAAAGGCACTTGAGAAGTCGAAAAACATTATCCTCACATGACTTCCTGGCTCATCCAGGTAGGTGTAAGCACGATGAAGGAGGTAGAGGACAGCGTCATCCACACCAACTCTTTCCTGGTACCAGAACTGCAGGGGATGGCGTGCATGTTCAGTCTGTGGTCTCAGATGTCTCAGAAATCTGTAAACAACAGAAACATGACTTGGGCAATTAGTTTATCCTTTGACCAGCTGGTGTCACATGTATTTAATGACGTCTGATGAACGTATTCCAGCAGCCACATGCAGACACGTTCAACACTGTCACCAGTAGATGGCGCTCTACAGCAACGAACTTCAATCAGTGTCAGAGAGGGACATGAAATAACAAGCACACATTCAATACATCAGGTTATTGATACATCAGGTTATCAACACATCAGGTTATTGATACATCAGGTTATCGATACATCAGGTTATCGATACATCAGGTTATCAATACATCAGGTTATTGATACATCAGGTTATTGATACATCAGGTTATCAATACATCAGATTATCAATACATCAGGTTATTGATACATCAGGTTATCAATACATCAGGTTATTGATACATCAGATTATCAGGGCAATAATAGTCATGTGCAGAAACATCTGTCCATATCTGTCCAAGAATCTTTCTTGTTTAGAACAGAAAACATCAAAACACAGACATGCATGGTAGAAGTCTCTCCATGGTAGAGGCAAGCAGCCATACTTTGATTAGAGTCGATTTCAAATAAGATTTTTGTGGATAAATGCATAGGTGAAAGTGGGCCGGAACGGTCCGGTGCTGCGTTCCGGCAAGACTTTCTGTGCCGGAACGCCGTTGGGGGAAGAGATGCAGCTGCCTGTCAATCAAAATCCGATTTCTGCAGAGTGCAGAAGCAATCACGATTCACGATCCATAATTTCCAACAAGGAAACACATGGCTGACGTTATGTTTCCGTGCGTCTATTTTAATACCTTTGAAAAGGACATGTTAACCCGCTTTACAGTAGACCCGACGCGACGCGACGTGGTTGGGTGGGCAGCACTGGGCACTGAGACAGTCCGACCGGGATTACAGTCGCGCCGGGGGCGGGGGGACAGTCGCACCTTACAGTAGGTGGCTGTGAGACTCACGCATTTCAACCAGTTCTCGTTTTGCGGGACTTGAAATTCCTTTAATGCAATTTGAGATTGCATTTGCATGTTCCACTTTTGCATGCATTCCTTCAGACAATATTCAAATTGCATAGTGAAAATGACTATGCAATCCCAAAATAGCATATTCATTTGCCACTTTTGCCTGCGTTATTTGAGTCAATATTAAAATTGTAATGCAATAATGTGATTAGCAATTGCATTTATATGTTCTAGGAAACACATCCGCACATTAGAATTGCATTTGAATTTGAATATTGTCTGAAAGAATGCATGCAAAAGTGGAACATGCAAATGCAATCTCAAATTGCATTAACATTTGAATTTAGTCCACTATATGCTTCCATAAGCAAGCCGTGTTGCCAGATTGGGCTACTTTTGGTCACACTGGACGGGTGGATTCGGCAGCTTTTAGACTGGTTGGGCTGGAAATTGTCAATTCCATCTGGCAACCCTGGTAGCAAAATATGTGCATACGTATCTGGTAGCCTACTGGTACTTTCAAATCGCATCGTATTATGATTATTATTATTATTATTATTAATTACAATTTACAATACAAATACAACAATTGGGGGTCCCTCAAAGAAAATTTGGGCGCACAACATCAACCTCCAAGGCTTGATTCAGACCCAGGAAAAACCATGGTATGTACTGTATAACATGATAGCCATCTATGAGCAATGCACTGTATATAAGATGATGACCAAGGCTCTTTCTGCTGCTGACCAAGGGGTTGAGTTCACTTGATGAGGCCCAATTTTGTTTTAGACTCTGTAGGCTACTGTATTTGTTTATTAAGACTTAAGATATATTATCTGAATTTCTCTTGTTTTATCAAATGTTCCAATTATTTTCATTTCTTGTGCTGGTTTAAAATTGCAGGAAACTAGCACAAATAATTGTGTGGGAGAGAGGGGCCGCCGCTACCAAAACGTGCACAGTTTTGGGCCGCTCCACCACCAAAAACTCTCACTCCAAACTTTTGGTGAAACTTGGCAGCCCTAAAGTGTTTCTAATTTCGACACCAACACCACGATGTGTGTGTTCAGGGATGCATGAAGCTGGGGGCAGGAGGAGAACAATATGAAACGATGAAGGTTGGGGTAGTAGCCTATAGTTCCTGTAAGAAACTCAAACCACTTTCACCCCTGGATAAATGTCCATATATTCTGACAGATTACATCTCCATGGTAACGCCATCGAGGTAACATCAACAGATGATCAGGAAGTGGTGGGCGTGGTCTCAGGGGGGCACAGGAAGTGCTCAGGGCATGGTGACATCACATTCTCTCTCCTCCGATAAACATTTTAAACATTTATTTAATCACAGCAGCCACATGCAGACACGTTCAACACTGTCACCAGTAGATGGCGCTCTACAGCAACGAACTTCAATCAGTGTCAGAGAGGGACATGAAATAACAAGCAGACACAGTTAACTGTATAATTCTCTGCATTTTATTGTGCAAAGTACCAGACTCCACTGTTACCAAGACAAACTAATTTCTAGAAAGAAAAACTGAAGCTTCGCTTTCATGATAATCACACAGATTTCAACATGTTTGATGATGTTTCTGTTGGCAGATCACGTTTTTCATGATCTTTTGAATCTTTTAGAATGATAGTATTAGAGCTGGGGTTTTTGTGGTAGCCTAATTTAGGAATAATGGGATCCAGGATTCAAGTTAACCATTTATTCAAGGACGGTAATGCAGTGTTTCCTCTATATGCATTTATTGGTGGCGGGCCGCCACGAATGAATTTCCTCCGCCACTAATTGATTGTCCACTAAAAAAAATAAAAAAAATAAAAAAATCCACCTCTGAACATTTTAGCTGATTAAAATATATCTGATCCTAGATCAGCGCTATAATGGATGTTGACTAAAAGTGCACCTAAATCCACGCCCATCTCTCTCTAACCGCTGATCCAAAATCAGATTAATGACATTAAACATTCAGTTGACGACGTGACACAAGAGCTACTCCTGATTGGTCTAAATGTGAACCGGCATGAGAACCGTGCAGACTCAACCATTCCTGCTCAGCAGTCTTACCTGCCGAAATGCTCGGGCGCCTGTGTTTTCTCCTCGCAAATAACGGGCTAAAAGTCACCGGTAGTACCATCTAAAAGATACAAAAAGCTGATCTAGCTAGCTAGGTGCACAAATAAGATATCACGTTAAATAACTTCGAAAAATTAAACGAAAACAGCGACAGATGGATGGATTTTTCAAGAAAAAAGATGTCCCAGACACTTCAAACATTGCTGAAGCTAGCAGTGGCTATGAGTGATCCGAAACTGCATGGCTGGCAAAGGAGCTAGGTGGTGGATCAAGCTAACAACGTTTATGGCGGGGTACCACCACCACCACCACCAGCTACAACTACAGCGGGAGAGCCATCAGCATCGGCTAGCTGTGTTGGTGTATCAGCAGACATTAGCAAGTCAAAAAACGATTCTTATGTGCCGTCACTTTAGCAACGACACAGTATTGTCAAGGGGAAAAGAAGGGGAGTCGATTTTTTTATTGACAACGGAATTACATGCTGGAAAAACATGCAGCTAAAATTCAGGGAACATTTGGACAATAAGAGACACACGGGAGAAGTACGGGAAAACAGGGCTCATGTGGGTGTCATCAAAGGTAAGAGTTTGTTTTCTTTAACTCAGTTAATACCGAATGCTCCATCTGACTGTGATTTTACTTCTGTAATGTGGTGGGTTGACATAATTCACGCACGGAACTATGGGTTGGGAGTAGGGGTGGGACGATTAGAAAATGTCATGTCACGATTATCGTGGGCAAAATAATCGCGATCCACGATATTATCGCGAGAATTAAAAAAATAAAAATAATAATAAAATAACTTTTTTTTAGAATGCCAATAAAACACACTGTAATCACTTTAACTTAGATTTTGTTGTATTTTTATTGAATCATGTTAATAACATTAACATCATTTTAAAAACAGCTTGACAAAAATAAAAATCTTTAATAAAATCTTAAATAAGGTAATGATAAATTATAAGGTATCACTGCATAAATAAAGGGAAAAAATACTGTCAAACAAAACTTGAACACTGACACTTTTCTGTCATCAAACTGAGTGCTAGCCTTGTGGCTTAGAGACTTGAAAGCTTCAAGATAGGTTAAAGTGCAAATGTGAGAAATCTCAATTATATTACTATTTATTTATAACATACGATTATGACATCCTCCCTCTCGCCAGTTTGGGGCAACATAGACTTCTCCCCTGGTGCCACGGATAGGGGTTTCACAGCATAGCGGTGGGACAGCAAAGGGATGGTTACTATCGGACATTTATATGATACGGAAATACTACTTTCATTTGACCAATTATGTAAGAAATATGACCTACCACGAAATGAGTTTTTCAGATACCTTCAGATACGAAGTTTTTTAAATAGCCAAAAAGACACTGGCCTCTGTCACCAACCCTCTCCGCTGGAGGAGATAGTCTCTGCTGGAAAGACGAGAGGCATTCTGGGGCTTGGGTATAGAGCACTTTCGAAATATGATAAAGGCAAACCTGCATTTACGCCCAAAGACTGGAATAATGACCTGAACATTAATACTGATGAAGCAACTTGGTCACTAATATGGCAATCGGCAAACGACATCTCAATCTGTAATAGGACGAAGGAAACGCAATTTAGACTACTACAACGTTTGCAGATTACTCCCCAACTTAGACATAAAATGGATCATAACAAATCGGAAATGTGTACAAAGTGTATTACCGAGGTTGGGAGCTTTGTTCATTGTGTTTGGACTTGTAGATATATAGATGATTACTGGAAAGGTATAGTGGATAAAATTCATCTAATTCTAGATGTTACATTGGATAAGGACCCCATGTGTCTATTGTTTGGGTTGCCAGACAAACAACTTAAAAGTATGCATTCCAAAAGACTTCTGTGTATCCTCACTTTTTGTGCAAGGAAAAATATATTGCTGAAATGGATAGACTGCAAACCGCCTACAATAGCTGGATGGCACAAGGTAATTTTTGATATGATTCCTATGGAATATCTGACATATAGGTCTAAGTGTAAGATAAAGACATTCTATAAGATTTGGTCTCCGTTCTTAGATTATATTGGTACCAGACTGGCTGCCATTGTAATGAAAGGTTTGGTGGATTACACTCAAGAAAGTACACAAGACTAATGTGTAACAGATCTACAATGTATGGGTCACAATATTATTTACTGTGCTGGTGTTGTGCTGCCGCTGTGTTTAGGACTGTAAGACATGGATGCTGTCTCCGATGGGGGTGATCCCCCCATATATTATGGCATTTGTTGTCATTTTCTTTTCTGTTTATTTCTGATATGTGACATGGCCTCCTCCCCCCCTGTTTTTTTTGTTTTTGTTTTGTTTTTAAACATTTTCTGTTTATGGACAATGTACTGCATAACAAAGTGCAAAACTAGTTTTCTACTATTAATGGGACAATAACCTCCCCCACGGATACTAGTTGTTGTTGTTATGTCCTGTTGTGTACATGTCTCTGTGAAACACTGTGAAATATTAACCCCCCCCAAAAAAACACGCATAGGTCACATACATGAATACATACAATAAAAACAGACAGACAAAGCAGTGTTTATAAAAGGTAGTGCCTATTTAAAAAGTCCAGTCATTAAAAAATAATAATTCACCCAAAAAAAAAAAAAACGATTATGACGATTATTCAACTAATTAAAATTCTCCACGATAAAGTTATCGCGGGTGTTTTTATCGCGATTAACGATAAACACGATAATCGTCCCATCCCTAGTTGGGAGTATTGTTCCGTCCGCAGTTGAGTGCGTAGTACCCAAGTTGTTTAGTCTGTTCTATTTACTGCTTGAGTGTGTTGTTGACAATCGTTCATGTCCTTCATTAAACGTTTAGCTTTGTCATTCGATATGCCGCCTACGACTCCGTCTCTCGGCACTACAGTAAACAGTTAATCAGTAACATTAGCCGCTTTTGTGCTCATGTAGGCCTACTTCGTATTATATTATAGCTGATGATCTTTGTGTGTGTGTATGTGACTGTCAGTCACAAGTTTATATTCTGTATATATATATATATTTTTTTGCCATCCTGCCTCTAGTTTTGGTTGAAATTAGGTCGTTGTTTTGAGCGCGCGTGCGCGTTTCATGCGCGTACACGCGGAAAAAAAATCGTAGCGCGCGGACAGGGCTACCCGCCACTAATGTCAAAATTCCTGGAGGAAACACTGTAATGTAACAACGTGATACTCTGGTCACTTGCTAGCCTAATCTGGTACCCAAGCTATTCAACAGGTAACTCAAGCCCAACACTTATGGTGGTACCCTACTGGCGCGGGGTGGTACTACAGGTAGTCTAATACAGGATATCACAGTTTTCAAAGCAAAAAGAAAGAAATATTGAAGTATTAAAAAGTAATTCAGTGAAATTAAATGAATAATAATTAAGAAAAAGAGTACTAAAAGACAACTGTTATAATATTATACAGTATGAATATTGTAAAATACAAATGACAAATTCATGTTTGAATGAATAAAAATAAGGAAATATTAAGAAGCTGTATGTTAGATTTTTTATATTTGCCAGTATAATGCATATTTATTTATATATTTTTAAACTGTTTCACAATAGTGGAGGGGGGGGGGGGCGAAAGCCTGATTGAAAGTCACCGAAGAGATAATTTAGGTACCTAAATTCTATTCCTATGCAAGCAGGTATACATTTCATAGCAAATCGGTCTGGCAGATCATGGCAGAAACATTCATCATTGCAGAGTCATTGGTGGTAAACCCAGGTTAATCATGTGGAACAGCTCAATGTCATAGTTCAAGTCGAGAACCAATGCTGGCATTGGATCCTCCTCGGACGGAGGTGGGGTCTGCTCATCGTTGCCCTCTGGTGGTGTTATAATGACCTGTGGCAGGGTGGACTGCTCGATGCCTCCCTCTGGTGGCAAGAACCGTGGAGTGTTCTTCAACAACCACTTATCCGGTGTGGTGAACATCACACACTCCTGCAGATTCTTCCTCTCTGATGCTTCTTCAGGCTATCTGCGTGACTGAAACTCTTCCCACACTGGGAGCACTGGTATGGTTTCTCTCCTGTGTGTATTCTCTGGTGTGTCTTTAGGTGTCCTGCACGATCGAAACTCTTCCCACACTAGGAGCACTGGTATGGTTTCTCTCCTGTGTGAATTCTCAGGTGGCTCTTTAGGTTTTGTTCCCGATTGAAACTCTTGCCACACTGTGTGCACTGGTATGGTTTCTCTCCTGTGTGAATTATCAGGTGGTGCTTTAGGTTTTGTTGCCGATTGAAACTCTTGCCACACTGTGTGCACTGGTATGGTTTCTCTCTTGTGTGTATTCTCTGGTGTACTTTTAGGTTTCCTGCTAGATAGAAACTCGTCCCACACTGGGAGCAATGGTATGGTTTCTCTCCTGTGTGTATTCTCTGGTGTGACTTTAAGTTTCCTGCTTGATTGAAACTCTTGCTACACTGGGAGCACTGGTATGGTTTCTCTCCTGTGTGTATTCTCTGATGCTGCTTCAGGTTTCCTGCTTGATTGAAACTCTTGCCACATTGGGAGCAGTGGTGTGTTTTCTCTCCTGAGTGTCTGTGTTGTTTATGGTTTCCTGATGTGGTGGAGCTGGGCTCGCTGTCTGAACCTGGGTTGGAGCTCTGCTCATCTGTAAGAATATGAACATATACAGGGTTACAAACACATTTTGTGCAAAACATTGAGCAAAGTTGTCAAAAAGAACAATATTATTTTAAATAGATATATACCTATAGTTTATACTGCAAAACATGATGGTGTCTCTCTGGTTTCTCAAATATATTGTTGAAGAAAAGGTGTAATAAAATAAAATAATATAAACATGCCTGTACGTCATATACGTGTGAGTTTGTCCCAACATAATACAAGGGTCAAAAGGTCAAATTGTATGACCAAGTGGATTGGGGGAGTAACACAATGGTTAACCCATTTAAACCGTGGGCGCTGTTGCGTTGTTCTGCCTTTCAAGCCGGGAAAGCGGATACGTCATTTTGTAGTATGTGTATTTTTTCCACATTCTTCTGGTCTCTTGGCCAATGGAATGTATCAACATATACACGTGGGAGTATCCACACACGTGCAGTTTTTTTTTTTTTTTTTAATGATATCTTGGCAACAGCGGAGAAGTTTCTGAAGTTAGTTCTGAAGGGAGTGATGTTGATGATGAGCTGCAACGTTTGCAGGAAAAGCGCTATACAAATAAAAGTTATTACTATTATTATTATTATGACAATGTTATAACTGATTCGGATGATTTAGAAGGCTTTGAAACGGAATGGAAGACGGACAACTAGCACCGTAATCCTAGGCGGCGTTTCAACCGCGTCTCGTCAGCCTCGACAGCCTACAGTAAAGGGCCCTCCAAACTCATCACAGCTGGCTGAACTGCGCCCTTCAGTCGCCAGGGCAAGACAGATCGTTAGCCAACTTGTTGAGCCACTAAAGCGACGGTGCAGCCCCCCTTCTCTCCCCCCACCCTCACTCCCTGCCCCCTACTCCCCAAACCACTCAACCCCAAATGAAGGTCCTTAATGACATTCGTGTGAATACTGACTCCAGAAAAATCTGTTTTAGTACTACTAGACTGGTTCAGATCCTACCTACAGGACAGAAGCTATTATGTCTCCATTGGCAACTTTGTGTACGACCAAATTAAAATGACATCAATCAAGTCAATCCTTGGCCCCCTCCTATTCAATCTCTACATGCTTCCATTGGGACGCATCATAAAAAAGAACAAAATTGCCTACCACAACTATGCAGATGACATACATAGGCCTGTCACCGAACGACTATAGCAGGGGTATTCAGCTAAAATTAAACAAGGTCCAGTTAGAGAAAATGTCCTCAAGCAAAGGTCTGGAACATTATAATGTCTAGATTGCGTTGATGAGGTGATGGAGTACACGGTTCCATTAATAAAATCTCTCTATGAGCCATTCGTTCTCTAAACCCTCTGAATACTTAAATGAGGCTAACATAACAATATTGCAGAACATAAAATTGCTGCTAATACCGACGCTTGCATTAGAGCGATGCGCACATTTGGTACTATCCTGTCCTGTACTGTACAGTCCAGCCTCAGACTCTCGGAAAACAGCGACCAATTAAATGTTTTTACTCACATCAAAACCTGAGAATCACTGCCTGCCAGAGTTAGATCCCATCGCTGTTTCACTTCAACTTTACGTTTCTTAATAGCCTTTCTCCTTTCGCACTTTCAGCATGGTATCTACCATAGAGCCAAGAGATGTAAACATGGTATCTACCATAGAGCCATGAGATGTAGACATGGTATCTACCATAGAGCCATGAGATGGAAACATGGTATCTACCATAGAGCCATGAGATGTAAACATGGTATCTACCATAGAGCCATGAGATGTAGACATGGTATCTACCATAGAGCCATGAGATGTAGACATGGTATCTACCATAGAACCATGAGATGTAAACATGGTATCTACCATAGAGCCATGAGATGTAGACATGGTATCTACCATAGAGCCATGAGATGTAGACATGGTATCTACCATAGAGCCATGAGATGGAAACATGGTATCTACCAAAGAGCCATGAGATGGAAACATGGTATCTACCATAGAGCCATGAGATGGAAACATGTGATCTACCATAGAGCCTTGAGATGTAAACATGGTATCTACCATAGAGCCATGAGATGGAAACACTGCTATTGCTACTAGTGTAGGAATATGCGTGTTTTGTTTGTCTCAAATAGCAGTGTTTACATCGCTTCATTAGGACAAAACAGAGATAATTGTATTCGGTGCACCTGACAAAAGATCGAAAGTCAGTGCAAAACTTGATTCTCTCTCTAAACTAAAAAACAGGTCAGAAATCTTAGTGTACCGTATTTTCCGCACTATAAGGCGCACTTAAAAGCCTTTCATTTTCTCAAAAAACGACAGTGCGCCTTATAATCCGGAGCGCCTTATATATGGATCAATTGGTTAATTGGTTGATCCATACTGGTTGTACACGGCGCTCAAGGCGCTCTGTCAAAATGTTTCAGTATGAAAAACCAATAAAAACAATTTAATAATAATAAAATGTTTCAGTACGACTGGTAAACTACAAAGCCGCACCGCTTGCAGCATTACGGCTACCGTAGTAACCGGTACTGTGGCACCTTTCAAGAGACACGCTTACGACGCAGAGTTCAAGCTCAAGGCTGTCAGTCACGCAGTAGAATATGGGAATAGAGAAGCAGCGAGAGAATTCAACATTAATGAATCAATGGTACGGAAGTGGAGGAAGCAAGAAGATGACCTGCGCCAAGTAAAGAAGACTAAACAGAGTTTCCGAGGGAACAAAGCAAGATGGCCACAGTTAGAGGACAAACTAAAAACAGTGGGTTGTTGAACAGATTGCAGCAAGTAGAAGCGTCTCTACAGTCACTATTCGAATGAAGGCAACAGCGCTAGGACATGAACATCGAGGAATTTCGAGGCGTCCTTCTTGGTGCTTTCAACTTGAAGTTTTAAAGTACCCACTCGATATAATAAACAACAGTTTAACGATCACTAAACACTTATAATTTGTGTATTGGATTCATTATTCTCGTTTGCCATAGGCTACCGGTAAGGGAGGGTTGACTTGTAAACATACTTTTGTTTTAGCTCGTGTTCAAAAGCAAGAACTGTGTGTTCATCTTGTTATGTGTAGTTATGTGTTTTTAGCATGTCGATGTTCTCCCAGTATGTTGTGATGTTATTAAAATACAGTTTGGACAGACCCGGATATGGCCAGGGCACACACAGGGAGCGGCATATTGAGCGGCCGCTCCCGAGGTGCCGGAATAACGGTGCTGGGCTCGAGGAGCCAGACAGCTAGTCTGCCTGGCGGCCTCCTCTGGGGCTGCCGGCCACGGGGTCGTGCGGCGGATCCTACGCAATAGGCAGGGGATAATTGGATGCTAGGTTGGGTTCAATTGGATACCAAATTGGGTGAAAAAGGGATAAAATCTGAAAAACAATTAAAAAAAATAAAAATAAAAAATACAGTTTGGACCTTCGTAGCGATGTGTTTTGTTAGCCGCTAGCTGTTAGCAGCGTTCATAGCTGTGGCTGCGTTTAGAGTCACTTTTCTCCCATTCAGTGTTTGAGGTGCACCGACATTCAAATATGCCTGTCGTGTTCAAACTTTCTCCGATGTCAATGGTTATGACACATCATTATGTTATGACACATCATTTGAAAGATTACAATCTGTAGTTTAAGCACATGTAAAAACTGAAAAATGACGTTGCACATTTCACCAGGAGCTGTCACATATTGGTTGTTGGTTATAATTGTATAGCCTATTGGTTGTTTTCTGGTGTTGTTTTCTTGTTTTGCTCTGTTTGTAGTCTACTTGATGTATTTTTATCAGCTGTTAAATCACCACAGCGGTTAATCCACTAATAGAGATAATACCAGATTGAAAATTCTTGTAGCCAACTACTCTATAGCTCGTGGTCGCAGCTATTGCGAATTGCTATTCACGCGAGTCAGCTGTGAATCAACACAGGTCCTTGACGCTTGTTGCAAAAATGGATGACGAACGGCTGATACTTGAGGTGGAAAAATATATATTTTGACAATGACAGTGGAGCAGGTAGAACGTTGACGGTGACGCAACGCTCAGGTGGAGCATGGACAACGGGAAGTTGACACAACGCCGATGGCGAGGTGATGCAACGCAGTAGGTGGAGCTTAGGCGTAACGCAACCCCAGTCAAACGTTTGACTGCAGTATCTTCTATTCTATGCGCCTTATAATCCGGTGCGCCCTATATATGAAAACAGTTCAAAAATAGGCCATTCATTGAAGGTGCGCCTTATAATCCGGTGCGCCTTATAGTGCGGAAAATACAGTAATTCTAGACTCTAAACTTCAACAGCCACATTAACTCGATAACTAAATCAGCCTACTATCACCTGAAAAACATAACAAGAATGAGAGGTTTCATGTCCCCAAAAAAATCTAAAGGGGCTGTTCGTAAGCTGCAGCTCATCCAAAACGCAACTGCTAGGGTCCTAACAAAAATTAATATGTTTGAACACATTACACCAATCCTGAGATCCCTACACTGGCTACCAGTCTCTCACAGAAAATGGTCTGGGACCAAAATACATTTCAGATCTCCTCCCTCCCTATATTCATATCAGATCTCCTCCCACCCTATATTCATATCAGATCTCCTCCCACCCTGTATTCATATCAGACCTCCTCCCTCCCTATATTCATATCAGACCTCCTCCCTCCCTATATTCATATCAGACCTCCTCCCTCCCTATATTCATATCAGATCTCCTCTCTCCCTATATTCATATCAGATCTCCTCCCTCCCTATATTCATATCAGATCTCCTCCCACCCTATATTCATATCAGATCTCCTCCCTCCCTATATTCATATCAGATCTCCTCCCTCCCTATATTCATATCAGATCTCCTCACCCTTTATTCATATCAGACCTCCTCCCTCCCTATATTCATATCAGATCTCCCACCCTATATTCATATCAGGGGCCTCATTTATAAAGCTTTGCGTACCTACGCACCTTTGCAAAGCAAGAACATTTACGTCGCCAACATTCGGATTTATAAAACGGTGCGCACGCCAGTGGAATTTGCAAGTTCCACGCCTGCTTCCAATCAACTCTGTTGCACACGTGAACGAGCGTCTTGTCCCACCCTTTTTGACGCCCATAGTTGCCTATAATAATAATAATAACTTTTTATTTCTATGGCACTTTTCCTGCAAACGTTGCATATGGTCAGTCAAACGGCCGACAGAACGCCGGAAAAAATCAGTAAATTTCCGCACGTTCTCGCCAGACCATATATAACATGTTCCAGACTGCATCGACAACGGAATCAGTTTAAACGTGATTCGTCCTACTGTTCACCTTATTATTTATGATAATGTCATAACATCCAAGTATTTGTATAATATGTATAATAATTACAGATCCAATATGATTCCTGATTAAACTACAACATTTGAGAGGTTGTTTTGCAAAAACAGATACCTCGCTTTGTAGTTATTATACTAAATCATTTCTCTTTTAGATTAGATTATATGCAACCTTATTGTCACTGAGAAGTACTAAGACAAGGAAACGCAGATGCATTTCATGATCGTCGCCCCAGACCGAGGACGATTGATGGTTATTTTGTCTTTCTGTCATTTTCAAATAATCGCACAACAGTTGTCTCCTTCTCAACAAGCTGCTTGCTGATGGTCTTGTAGCCCATTCCAGCCTTGTGCAGGTCTACAATCTTGTCCCTGACGTCCTTATACAACTTTTTGGTCTTGCCCATGATGGAGAGGTTAGAATCTGATTGATTGATTTTGTGACTTGCCTACGTACATGCGTACGTAAATCCTCCCGCAAATGTGGGATTTATAAAAAAGGAACGTGGCGTGAAACTGTGCGCACCTCTAAGCACACTGGGACCCATGCGTACGCATAGTAACTGGAGAAATGAGCAACTGCGACTCCGCTGGCAGAAGGATGAAAGAGGAGAAAGGCTTTGAAATGGATACCATTTCCACCGATATAAGAAATATTGCCTCTCACGTATTATGAAGGAGTGCACACAAAGGATACGTGCACAATACACATATCTTATTCGTCCTTGTCCTGTACGCATCACACTATATACATATATCTTTACTGTACATATCATATTGATAGTCATGCAAATATATTTACTTTTTACATAAATATTAATTGCACGTAGCGCGAGGTTGACCACCGTCCGCATTGACTTCACAGTAATGTACGTCTTCATAAGGGTAACGTTCCCGATAAGTCCAAGGTTGCAATATCCATACAGTGAAGAACATGAACAGGCCCACTGTAGACAATTGACTATCATCCCCAAGTAGGCCTACACCCCATCCCTATGTATACGGACTACAAAAACTTTAAGCGCACATATTACTGAACTATCTATTATTACTAGTTGCATCACTAGTGTATCCTGTCTTAGCTGTAATATTGTCACCTTTATCTTGTATTATGCCTATTGCCTTATGTCTTGTGCTGCCATGTCAGGAACCGAAGCCTACGAATTTTACTCTCTTAATGTAACGTAACAATAAACTTGAAACATGCTTGGCTTTTCTACAATGCAGGTTAGATGACGAACTGCATTTCCTTGTGACAACCTTGGTACTTGTCAATGACAATAAGGTTGAATCTAATCTAAAAGAAAAAACATGATTTAACATAATAAATACAAAGGGGGATATGTTGTACAGTTTAATCGGGAATCATATTTAATTGAATCTGTAATTATTAAACAATACTTAAATGTTATGAAATGTATTATCATAAATAATAAGGTGAACACGTTGTCGATACAGTCTGGAACATAGATATTATAGAGAGTTTCATATTGTTATGTGTTCATTAAGCGGAACTACTGCGCAGAAATTGAGTGGGCGAAAATGTTTTCGCCTTCTGTCGGGCATTTAACTGACCAATAATAGGCAAAGCATGGGTGTTAAAAAGGGTGGGGCGAGACGCTCGTTCCCGTGCGCAACATTTAGAGTTGATTGGGATAAAGGGAAGCAGGTGTGGGAAGAGTGGCCCGCAAATTCCACTTGCCGCATGCGCACCGATTTTATAAATCAGAATCCAAATGTTCTTGCTTTGCGTACGCACCGAAACTCTCTTCTCTCGTCTATATAATATCTACAGTACAGGCCAAAAGTTTGGACACACCTTCTCATTCAATGCGTTTCCTTTATTTTCATGACTATTTGGTAGAGATGCTCCGATCAGGGTTTTTGGTGCCGATCACCGATCACCGATCACTGGAATCAGTGATCTGCCGATCCGATATCACCGATCACAGCGTCGAAAATGGCAATTGAAGCATTCTATTTATTGTGTAGCATTATTTATGTTTTTAATTATTCTTAACACCATTGACATTGTATATTAAGTATTTAAATGAAATTAGGAGATGAGAAAGTATCATGAATTGACGACCATCTGTTTTATTGAATTCACAACCACCTGTAGCTTACTTCAGGAAAAACAAATAAAATGTGAAAATAAAAATCATAATAAATAAAATGTACACTGTCACATCAAATGTGCAACATTCCACTCGATTGAGAGGAACTAGGGGCTCTTAGAGAACTTGGAGCTTATACAGTATACTGTAGCTTTCCTGAGGAACAATAAACATACCCAAACTAAACTGCAACATAAACAGGCTATAGCCAAATATAAAATACTGTTTCAAGTCAGTCAGTTTCAAGTCATATTTAGGAGGAGATAAGACAGCAAGTCAGCAATAATCAATAAAACAAAAAAACAAAACATTGCACCTAAGGAGATTTCAGACTCAAACCTTACTTCTGATTAAGCAGCATCACTGGCAGATTAGCCTTGAGAAATACAAGCATCTCAGCGTTTTTGGCACTCAGCCTGTTCCTCTTATCATCTAAAATATGTCCTGCTGCTGAAAAGTCGCTCGCTATCTACACTTGTGCAAGGTGCACAGAGGAAGACCTAAAACTCACGCGCTAATAGTTGTTGCTATGGGCCAAGTGACTTCCTGCTCGCGGGGTCACATGACGTCGCTGCACACTACCTACACTACGCTCGTGAAGTCGCGCTGGAACTCTGACCAGCACTCGTGGAACGCCTCTCGTCCAATCAAAGCACTCGGTCCCTTTATGACATCAAGCCCAGTGTGCACTTCGGCGCTCTCTGAGCGAATCGACGAACGCAGCAAATGCCGTATGATATTCGTGGTATTGAAAGACCTTGCGTGCGTTCCTCCCCGAGGTATTTCTTTTGAGCAGACATTACAAACGGCATATTTGTTGTCTCTTTCCGACACTGTGTAATATTTCCAGACTGGCGACGCCATTTTGTAAACTGATCGGTCGTGTTTGATCGGCCGTTTTGAGAACTCCGATCAAAACCGATCAAGGCCATATCGGCCGATACCGATCGGCGCCGATCAGATCGGAGCATCACTACTATTTGGTACATTGTAGATTCTCACTGAAGGCATCAAAACTATGAATGAACACATAGGAATTATGTATTTAACAATAAAGTGTGAAATAACTCTAAATATGTCTTATATTTTAGATTCCTCAAAGTAGCCACCCTTTGCTTTTTTGTTGTTAATAAAATATATAATAATAATATTGAATATAATATGTGTTAATAATAATATGTTATTATATATATATATAATATTATTATTATATATTTTATTAACAACAAAAACATTTTTTTTATCAACAACAAAAAAGCAAAGGGTGGCTACTTTGAGGACTTATCGGGACGTTACCCACTGAGCACTCGGGAACAGTGAATCAGGAACGGTGCTCAACTTGTCCAGCCTCGCGCTATGTGCAATGAATATGAATATAAAAAGTTAATATATTTGCATGAATATCTATATGATTGATACGAACAAAGATATACAGTAGGCTACATTGTGATGGGTACAGGACAAGGGAGAATATGTGCAGTGTGCACGTATATTCTTTGTGTGCACTCGCATAATATGTGAGGTAATATTTCGATTTATGTTGGTGGAAATTGTATCTATTTCAAAGCGTTTCTCCTGTTTCATCCTTCTGCCAGCGGAGTCGCAGTTGACATTTCTCCAGTTTCTATGCGTACGCATGGATCACACTGTGCGTAGCCTAGAGGTGCGCACAGTTTTTCTAAATCCCAAAATTTAGTGTGTGCGTACGCAAGCTTTATAAATGAGGCCCCAGATCTCCTCCCTCCCTATATTCATATCAGATCTCCTCACCCTATATTCATATCAGATCTCCTCGCTCCCTATATTCATATCAGATCTCCTCCCTCCCTATATTCATATCAGATCTCCTCCCACCCTATATTCCCTAAGGCCCCTAAGGTCAGCTGAGACTAATCAGCTAATAATTCCAAGAGTAAAAACAAAACACGGTGCAGCAGATTTCAGTCACGCTGCTGCATGCTCCTGGAACAAACTCCCTGAAGAAATCAAACAGGCGCAAACCCTAAACATATTTAAATCTAAGCTAAAAACCTTCATGTTTTGCAGCAGTTATGATTAAACACTTCTATCAATGTCTTTTATCCATGAACTATTGTCTTATTACATGTTTTATCTATTTACCTCTTATATTTGCTTTTATTCAGTCGTTTTTATTTTCTTGCTATGCTCCTCTTGCTGTATTTTTAAATAATGTATGTAAAGCACTTTGAATTGCCCCTGTTGTATGAAATGTGCCGTACAAATAAACTTGCCTTGCCACTGGCAGCATTGATTTTACAGCAGTGCAATGACCCTCACCACTATACAACAAAGACTTACCATCCGTGTCTTCAATCTCCACTTCTACTTCGACCTCTTGTTTCACCATCACTCCCTCCTCCCTCATTTCTTCTCCTCCATCTTCTTCTTTTACCATCACACCCTTCTGCATTACAGTTGCACCTCCATCCTCTTCTTTTACCATCACTCTCTTCTCCTCTACATCTTCTTCCTCCAGCTTCACTACCACCACCTCTGGACCCCACTGTGTGATTTTCAGGGCTGGAGAACCACAGCCAGATCCGGGGGACTCTGGTTCATACATGGTTACATGAGCTGAAGAGGACCTGCAGCTAGAAACAATGGAGGCACAAACAGTGCAGAGTCAATTATAAATGACAGCCAACCAGTTCACTGAAAGCCCATCTAGACTGACAGGACATGTCCTGCAAATGCAATAATCAAAATCAAATCATCAAATCAAAATCAAATCAAGGTAATCTAAGGATTACTGATTGCATTTCTTTGTAATTAAAGGGTCTGGAAAATAGACATTAAACGGTTCCAATTGTATTTTGTGTCCAATACTTTACACAAGAAAAAATTACAATAATCTTCTAGTTAGGCTCAACTTCCTGGTCAGACAGAGGGCTGTATGGGCGTGGACTTTGCACGCTTGACTGGCAGCTCCCTTTCAAGCAAGCTTGCTGCGTTATCATACATGACATTCATCTATTAGATGTGCTTATAGTTCTGCCCTTTAATTACCAACTGTTTAGCTGCTGCTGAAATGTACTGAGCTAATACAATGACTTGGCTAAGATTATAGTTATGCACCTGGCAGTATAATTCAGCATATCAATTCAATGACCACCATTAGCATACTGTACACCTGGCACCCTATGGTGAATTATTGAACCAGGGTTAGACAGTAACGCTTGCCCGCTTGCCCGGAGTAAGTAAAAAATTCACCGGATTTGTTTGCGCGAGCCCTACAACGCTGCTGGATCCTGGATATTTTTACCTGTGTGCAGGAAGAACAACAGACGGCGCAGGTGCCAGACCAGACTAGATGATCGTGGAATTAATATATTATTATTATGCCGTCTGTTGTTCTTCCTGCACACAGTTAAAAATATCCAGGACCAGCAACAAACCCGGCGATTTTTTTACTTGCTCCGGACAAGCGTTACTGTCGAACCCTGTGAACACAATAGGCTACTTGGGGACAGGATTCACAGCATGTGTATGACTTACTGATCAGTTGTACCACAATGGTGTTGTCCTCCTTTTCTAATTCGCTGCCGTATTTTCACAATATCCACCATGTTTAGTTTCTTCCCACACTGGACGTAGCACTGGCGCATGTCGTCATGACCAGAACAAGCAGAAGCATCCATCATTGCCCAGATGGGTAGTTCACAGTGCAGGGAATCCTACGAATAAAGATGATCAAAATATTAAAACAAGAGTGAAGACATTTAATCAAAACATATTTTATGTTATTTTTTCACCAGAAGTGGAAAACAGTAGCCAAGCTATATGTAGGTCCATATATACATATATATATATGCATTTTGGACATTTTAGCTGTTTACCAAAACATATTCAAGTTGCAGTTATAGAATGCATATGGCCTTAAAGTGCAGACTAAATACCCTCTTTAATTTGAGGGTATTCACATCCAAATTGGAGGAAGGGTCTAGGAATTACAGCTCTTTAATATGTGGCCCCCTCTTTTTCAAGGGAAAACCAAAAGTTTAGCTTTTTCTGTGTTGACAACACAGCAAATAGGCTGATTATGCCATGATTTTCAAATACCATTTACAGGCCACAGGATAAGAGTGCAGACGAAATGAAAATAGCGATTGAAAGGTAAGAGATTACAGATTTGAATAGATCAAGTTTGTATTGTTACATTTAAAATATATAGGGGTGTAACGGTACAGACACATTTCAGTTTGTGGTTTTGAAGTCACGGTTCAGTACCTTTTCAGTACAGCAGTGTAAAAGTAAGTAAGTAAGGAAAGCTTTATTTACATAGCGCCTTTCGAACATGAAATGCAATCTTTTACTGAACAAAAAGTGCCATGGATAAGTGGTGGAAAGTGTTTGTTGTGTTGTGTAGTGTGCTTGTTTATAAAGGGCTGGTAACATTTGCTGTCTGAAATGCGGACGAGAGGGAACTAGTAGGCCTATGTCATGTCATGAGTGTCACGGCCAGGCTCATGACCATGACAAAAACGGGAGACACACACACGATCTTAGTAAGTAATGATAAGAAAATGTTTATTGTAAACTAAATGAGGCCAATAATAAGATGAGGTGTGGTAGTCAGTAAATCAGTGGTGTAATGTGAGTGTAGTGGAAAGTGGTGAGGTGAGTGTTGCATGGTGTGAAACAAGGAACAAACAAAGAATAGAAAATAATGGTGCCTAGAAGGGGGCCTCAATACTGAGGCCTGCATAGATCTTTTATGCCCTGGATCCTGGAACCAGGTGGGGCACAATCAGCTGTCCACCAGCTGACCTGCCTTTCACTGATTGGTAACCCTGTCCAGCAGGAGTACTCTCTGCAGACAGGGAAACAGATGTTTATTACAGGCCAGGACACAATATGGGGCCAGGGCCGTCACACCCCCTCCCATAGAAACAGGGTCCCAAAGGGAACACTGAAATAATATATAATCACCTGTATTCAGGACCAACCACCATTACTCCAACCTCGGCAACAGGTACCAATGAAGCCATAATTAAGAGGAGCAGGAACAGTAGAAGGGTAAAAACAGGAAATTAGTTAACACAAAAACAATTTTAACAAGGGGCCCTGGACAATGCATCTGCCACTACATTGTCCTTCCCTTTTATGTGACGTATGTCCAGAGTATATGATTGTAAAAATAATGACCAGCGAATCAGTCTCTGGTTAGGGCACTTTAAAGAATTGAGAAAGATCAACGGATTGTGATCCGTGAAGACTACCAATGGAGCGAGACCGGACATAATGTACACATCAAAATGATGGAGAGCCCAGACCAAGGCAAGGGCTTCCTTTTCAATTACTGAATAATTGAGCTGACAAGAGTTGAACTTTTTTGAAAAAAAACTAACAGGTCTGTCAATGCCAAATTCATCAGTCTGTAGAAGCACCGCCCCTGCTCCCACGTGACTGGCATCGACCTGTAACTTGAAGGGTTCATTCATAAGAGGAGCAGCCAACACTGGAGCAGCACAAAGAAGAGCTCTAACATTAACAAAGGCCTGTTGACATTCTGTACTCCAAACATACATTGCGTCACCTCTCAGGAGGTTAGTAAGTGGAGTGACTACCGTTGAAAAATTGCGACAGAAGCTGCGATAATAGCCTACTAGCCCTAAGAAACGCTGCAGCTCTTTCTTAGTGGTAGGTCTGGGGTACTGCTCTATAGCCTGCACCTTAGCCTGGACCAGAGAGACTTTACCATGACCAACCACTCGACCGAGGTACCTCACCGATGCCCTGGCAAACTCACACTTTGCCAGGTTGACGGTGAGGCACGCACCAGCCAAGCGGTCGAACAAGGCACGCACACGCTGAAGATGGGTGGACCACGAGTCAGAATAGATGACGACGTCGTCTAGATATACAGCGCACCCCTCCAAACCACCTACAACCATGTTCATCAGCCGTTGGAATGTGGCTGGAGCATTTCTAAGACCGAAGGGCATGACAGTATACTCATAAAGACCAGAGGGGGTTATAAACGCCGATATTTCACGAGCCCTCTTGGATAAAGGCACCTGCCAAAATCCTTTGAGCAAGTCAAATTTGCTAATAAACTTAGCGGAGGCTACTTGGTCAATACAATCTTCCATCCTGGGAAGAGGATACGAATCTGGCTTTGTCACACTATTCACTTTGCGGAAGTCTGTACAAAACCGCAGTGTGTGATCAGGCTTTGGAACTGTGAGACACGGGGACGCCCAGCTGGACGAGGTAGGCACTGCAATACCAGTCTCAAGCATATACCTGATCTCGGAGTCCACGTGTTTACGTTTGTCAGGACTAACTCTATAAAAACGCTGTCTGATAGGTGAAGCATCCCCTACATCTATATCGTGTTCGATTAAGGGAGTCTGCGTGGGAGTGTCACCAAAAATGGATGGATAATCCTTAACAAGATGCAGCAGTTGGGTACGTTCAACCTCTGTTAAATGCCCCAACGAGCTCCCAAGATCACGAAGGGACTCTGAATTTTTCAATCTTCCAGTTAACAACTCCTGGCCGGGACTGGATAGGCCATCCTCCTCAGGCTCTGCCACCACCTGAGGGGAATCCCCTACAGTACTGGCTACACACGCCGGACGAACAGGAACTGACGCCTGCTCCACAGAATCAGACACACGGTCATAATACGATTTCAATAAATTAATGTGGCAGAGCTGATTAGGCTTCCTACGCAAAGGTGTAGCAATCAGGTAATTAAGATCAGACACTTGCTTTACTACAGTATGTGGACCAGTAAATTTAGCACAAAAGGGGGAATCAACCATGGGCAAGAGTGCCAGAACCTGATCACCCGGGCTAAACTTCCGTGGCTCAGTTCGGCGGTCATAAAGGCGTTTCATTTTCTTTTGTGCACTAGCTAGTTTTTCTTTTGCCAGCTCACCGGCTTCATAAAGCCTATGCTTAAAGCCGAGTACGTAACTAAGCAAGTTTTTTGGTGGTTCGGACTCTTTCCAATCATCTTGGATAACGGCCAAGGGGCCACGTACTGTGTGTCCGAACACCAGATCATTGGGACTAAAACCCGTACTTTCCTGGCTCACCTCCCTGGCGGCTAACATCATCCAAGGAAGCCCCTCCTCCCAATCTCCGTCCAGCTCAGTACAGTAGGCGCGCAACAAAGATTTCAAAGTTGCATGGAATCGCTCCAATGCGCCCTGGCTCTGCGCGTGATAGGCTGACGCCCTGTTGTGCTTAACGCGCAGCTGTTTCAGGACCTGAGCGAACAGATGGGAAGAGAAATTAGAACCCTGGTCAGACTGGATGATTTTTGGTATGCCAAAGATTGAAATGAACTGAGTCACGGCACGGACTACAGACTTGGTGGTGATATTGCGTAAGGGATAAGCTGCAGGATACCTGGTAGCCTGGCACATAACTGTCAGCAAATACTTAGCCCCAGTACGAGACGGAGGGAGGGGACCTACACAATCAATAATGAGATGGTCAAACGGTTGACTGGTTGCCTGAATCGGACTCAATGGAGCCGGTGTAATGCTCTGATTCGGCTTTCCTGTCAACTGACATGTATGACATGTTTTTACATAGGCTGCCACATCCCTCTTAAGGCGAGGCCAAACGAAGTAACGGAGGATGCGATCATAGGTCTTAGAAACTCCTAGGTGTCCACCCTCATCATGTGACACCTGCAGAACCAAGCTGCGATACTTGGAGGGCACAACAATTTGGTAAATGGGGTCTCCCACAAACTCAACGCCATGGGGAACCCACTTCCTCACCAATACCTCATTGTGAATGAAATAGGCATGGGCGCTGTTCCTCACCCCCCCAGCAGGGAGAGCTCCCTCAAACAGCTCTTTCAGACTTGGATCTGCCCGCTGCTCTCTCACCAGTTCACTGTGAGGGACAGACAGGGGAAAATCAGACAGTGATATCACATGCTCCACATCATCCACCATTTTGTCAGGGTCAGGCGTGGCACGGCTCATGGCACGAGTTACGGCACACGCAGTGAACACCTCAGGAAACTCCCGTTCACTTTCATCAGGCTTGCTTTTAAATACTGGCACAGACGTAACCACCACAGGTGGCGCCACATCTGCCCACACTCGTGCACCAACCAAGCCATTACCCATGATCATGGTCACCCCCTCACAGGGCAACGCTGGGCGCACACCCACAGTCATCTCACCCTGAAACAAATCAGATGAAAGAATTATTCTGTGCAGAGGAACATGCAATACAGCCAAACCCATACCACGAATGGGAATGGAGTCACCTGTGTCAGAGGCATCAGAAAATGGCAAAGCAGAAGCTAAAATAAACGAATCAAATGCCCCAGTATCCCGTAAAATGTTTACTGGGACCTTCTCATCCCCACCGACGAGGGACACCAAACCATCTGTAAGGAATGGCAAGTAAGATTCAAGGTCAGAGGATTGTGGAGACTCAACATGTGTAGAGCGCACCTGGGACAGCGAATCACAGGCTTGGGCAGCAGACTTAACCCGCTGCACCACCGGCGCCGCGCAACCAGCCCCTTTAGCCCCATCCCCATGAGACACTGGAGCCCAAGGCTTACCTCTAGACTTTAAAGCATAGCATTCAGATTTAACATGCCCCTTTTTATGGCAGTGACTGCACACTTTCTCATAACTCCTTGAACTATTCTGATTCTCATAACTCCTTGAACTATTCTGATTCTCATAACTCCTTGAACTATTCTGACCTCTACGACCAAAATCAGTTGCAACTGACTGACCAGCAGGTGGCATATCAAAACCAAAGGTACTCCTCTGAAACCCAGGCTCTGGCACATAAGCGCGAGACTCACCAAACGTGCGCGGCTCTCCAAACTTACCCCTGCTATGAGTCAATGTAAAATCATCTGCCAACGCAGCAGCTTCAGCAGGAGTAGTCACCTGCTTTTCACTAACATAAGTGGCTATATTCTGGGGAATAGCATTTTTAAATTGCTCCAGTACAATCAGATCACACAAATCATCAAAATCATCTACATCAGACGCCTTGCACCAGCGATTGAAATGCAAAACTAATTATCTTGCAAACTCAAGATGTGTCTGACTCTTGTTTCTCCTCCAATTCCTAAATTTCTGTCTGTAGGCCTCCGGAACCTGTTCATAAGATTTAAGCACTGCAGACTTCACTTTCTCATAAATCAGAGAATCCTCACGGCTCAGGGACGAATATGCCAACTGTGCTCGACCTGTAAAAACACATTGTAACATGAGGGTGCGTTCAGCATCTGGCCAACCACGAGTGTCAGCGACGCGCTCAAACAACGAAAAAAACAAGTCAGGATCCCTTTCATTAAATTTAGGTAAAAGTTTCAAGTTTCCTGCTATATCAAATAAGCCTCTATTTGCTCCCCTGGAAGCAAAAGAACCCCCACTACTTAAGACTTCACTACTGATTTTACCGCCTTCAATCAAATTCAACCTATGTCTCTCTAACTCCACAGTTTGCATTTGGATTTCACATTTCATTTTCTCAAGTGCAAATTCCTGGTCTAATCTCAGTTTGAGCAATTCTTTTTCCTGGTCAAATGTAAAAGGGTGCTTAGCAACAGGCGAAGATGAACCCTTGACAGGCTGTGGCAAAATTGCCATCTCGACCAGTTTCGACTCTAAACATGCCCTAAGCTCATGTTTCTTTTGTTCTACCACCGCTACATCATAATGTTTTGCAACCAATAACAATTGAGCTTTAGTAAAACGGTACAATAAGTCATAGGATGGAGCTGCTATAAACCCCTCTACTCCAGACATTTTTATTTAATTCACTAGGGTAATGTTACAGAGTTGGCTGGTTAACTAGCCAAACAAAGCCACATCTATTAACATGATTGTATTTGATTGTAATGAATAAGTATGTAATAATGATCTTGTATCACTAACGCAGCTCTGTACTGACTAGGGCTGCACGATTAATCGATTTTAAATCGAAATCGCGATTTGAAATGATGCGATTAGCTAATCGCAAAGCCTGCGATTTGCCAGCGATTTTTTTTTTTACATTTTTTAAAAAAATTTTTTTTTTTTTTTTTTTTTTTACCTTTATTTGACCAGGAAGTCACATTGAGATTAAAACCTCTTTTGGAAATTTGATCAGCACTCATGGAATGCCTCTTGTCCAATCAAATTACTTGGTCTCTTTATGACTTTGAACCCGGCGCTCTCAGAGCGAATTTACGAACGCAGGCATAGGTTGTGTCACGACAGTCAGTCCAATTATTATGAGACTTTGGGCTAACGTAACGGAGACAATTAGACACCACATGGCTTACTGGACGTATGATAAACGTTAGTATGTTATAATTGCGACAGGTAAGTGTACAATTTCACTATACTACCGTAACTGTACCAGCCAAGTGCATGTCGGTGCTGTTAGTCCAGCCTTAAACTTAGCTTAGCTAACTTGTAGTCTTCGAGACGGTAGCTTAGCTTAGCTACTCATGCTAACCCGGCGTTAAAGTACAGACACAGAGTTGACAGTCTCAGCAACCTGCGGGTTGGTGTTTATATAGTATAGCAGGCTTATGGATACATGGAAGTTAACTGTTCTGTTGTCAAACATGAATGTGTCCTGTATGCATAACCTCATACCATTCGTTCATACCAGCCGGCTTTAAAGACGCAGAGGTTAGCCTAGCCTAGCCTTGGGCTGAAGTATGTCACAGATTCCTAAGTCAAGGTGACGTGTGTCTGTGCTCCATAGTCAGAGACCACCCTTCTATCATTCATCAGTTCGACTGTTGACCGAGTCATCTAGATGTGGTCCTTTCAGTTATAGTGACAGTGTATCCCCAAATGATCATTTTAATAGCTGGATCATCTTAGAAAGTAGCCACCTGTCTAGATGAGATGAGGTTATCATATATACCATTCATATCTTTTAAGTTCTCATCCTTGCATTAGAATTAGAGCAGTTAATAGTTTGATGGTATCATGTGGTAATGCTCTCTGAAAATAGGTGATAGACAGATTCATCCAATCACCTGCCAAGTATTTTTTGAAAGTACCTGCCCTTTTCCAAACAGCTTCCAATTAAGCTTTCCTAGATGGTTGTGTGAAACAAACCACCTGAGTCAGGTTAGTAATGCTCCATCACATGTTTTAATCTGAAGCTTGATTTTAAAGCAACCCAACTTTAAAGCAACCCAATGTAAGTTTAGTTCTTTCACTCGTAGCTCGGGCTGTGGGGGTGCTAGAGGAGGGAGCCTCTAAGTCCCCTGAAGACGTACAAACAAACTGCACGTTGATACGACCTTCCTAGCCGGAGATATGGCCACACTTTACAAAAACTCCCTTTTTTTTTTTTTTTTTTTTTTGCTATTTAAAAAAATAATAATCGCAAATTAATCGCAATCGCGATATCTGTCCAAATAATCGCAATTCGATTTTTTCCCCAAATCGTGCAGCCCTAGTACTGACCATTGTATCTAGGAGCTCTCTGCTTCATTCATCAATCACTCCAACTCCTACCGTCAGGTCGGCCCTCCGTTGTTGTTCAAGCTAGTGTCGCTTTCCCAGTCTTTGTGTAATAAGTGAACATATTGTAATGTTCTTCTTCTTCTTTGTATTTGATTGTAATGAATAAGTATGTAATAATGATCTTGTATCACTAACGCAGCTCTGTACTGACCATTGTATCTAGCAGCTCTCTGCTTCATTCATCAATCACTCCAACTCCTACCGTCAGGTCGGCGCCTCCGTTGTTGTTCAAGCTAGTGTCGCTTTCCCAGTCTTTGTGTAATAAGTGAACATGTTGTAATGTTTGCCCTCTGGCACAGTTATAAACTTAATAAATGACTCGTGTTGTCTTCAGTCTCTGCACTGTGTGCGCTTCCTGATCCACCATCTTTGTTTCACGTCCCGCCGTTTCACATCCCGTTTCCTGGTCTCGCGGGAATACCGCTTGTTAAGTCGTGACGTGTTTCCGGGTCCAACGTTGGCTGAGGCGCTGTCTTCGAAATGCCGAAATAATAATAATAATAAATTATATTTACATAGCGCTTTTCCGAGGCTCAAATACCCTGACAATATGGAGAAAACGGGAAAGTGCTGTGTACCTTGTTGTATGAATAGATCCGAGTCTAAAAAAGGATTAAACTGTCATTCTACCGCTGTAGTTCACAGGTACTCTGGTGCGGGGAATTTCTGGTTTGGACTCGGAAATGGATAAACGTCACTTTTGACGTCAGACTTAACAAGCGGATGGCAATGAATGAATGCATGAATGAATGAATGAATGAATGGTCTTTATTGTCATTAATACAGTACAGGTACCATACAACGAAATTTAGTAGGGGGGGCTCTCCTGGTGCTTGGAAAAAGACTAAAGACAAGAGGGCCAAGGGTAAAATAAAAAAGGGGAAAGAGCTGGTTTACATAAATAAAGGCTATGTACACTATCTACTATCCTATACAATAAAACACTGTGCTGTACTCTATGCTATGCTATAAATATCCTAACTGTTCCTATATCTGAACCTTATGTACATGTAACCCCTCACAATCCGGACAGACCAGGCAGGCACACAGGTTCACTTTCAAGCTGTTTATTTATCTGAATGTGCAAACAAAATGGTGGTTATTTAATGGTAGGCTCCAGCACAAAACAGCTCTCGCCCCATCTCAACCGCTCACAGACGAAAGTAGTGATCTTTGTCATAACATCAAATAATTATTAGTTATCATACCATTCATATCATTATAACACACAAGACTAAACCATACCCATGGATACAACATAGCCTACTGAGTAATATGAATCAAGTGAATATGAATCAAGTGAATATGAATCAAGTGAATATGAATCAAGTGGATATGAATCAAGTGGATATGAATCAAGTCAATATGAATCAAGTGAGTTTCAACCTTGAGGGGTGTGATACAAAGTATTCTTGGTCCTTTCCTGCGTCCCAACAGTTAAAAGTGCCACCTCTAGGTTGCATAGGGAACCCATAATGGACTGTACACACAAACATATTTCCAAGGCTATAAACATGACCACTACCACTGTACTCAGCAACACTTGTAGAATATGGATCAAGTGAGTTTCAGCCATGAGGGGTGACACACAGCTGTGTCTTGTCATGTCAATTCTACTAATTAACCACTAATAAAGACACATGTGAGTGGGCTAGGCTCACAAGAATTGACCCCTAAGGGTACTGTAGTATATTTTTACACATTAACGGCCTTCTTATATTCACGTATATTTTACACATATATTCACGTATATTTTACACATATATTCACGTATACTTTTGATACTTCATTATAAACGATCTTGTCGCACATGCGCTGAGACACACACACACGAATTGTTGCGCATGCGCAGTCACACACACACGCATATGCACGCCCCCGAGGGTCTGGGCCAATCAGAGGCCTAGGAGGAGGACTATAAGACTTCCGTGCAGAGGCGTGAGCGGCCTGCTTTTTGACTATCTCGATTCACGGTGTGACTGTTCAGTGCCTGTAATCTGAAGACCCAACCTTTTTTTTGAATAAATACTTTTAAAACTTTGGACCTTCTTGTATCACTGAAACAGAGAAAATACTCTACATAAGTGGCAACCACGAAGGGACCTTTTTAATAGCGCTGGATGATCGGTCGTTTTGCAGTTCTTCAAGTCAACAAGGGTAAGTTTCTGTTGAATTCGCGAGGACAAGGCGGAGCTGCGCAAGATAGACTGTAAATCGAATGAGCTATATTTAAACGGATCCTCTTTAATATATAACTGGGTCGAGATAAGTCAGAGAGAGCCGGGTTATAAAGCCTGTATTGAGGGAAGTGTTTTAATTGTACGATTTCTATCGTGTGTGTGGTTATTATTGTGGTCTTGTTTTAAGAACAAGGTATTAGCCAGCTAGGGAAAGACGTTTTTCTAAGCAGGCTAATAACTGTGATTTGTATCAGGCAATAGTCTGGTGGAGTGTAAAATAGCTTTATTCAAATGGTACGGAATTGGAATTCCTAGTTTGAAAGAGCAGAGTCCGTGCTATTTTAGAGATATGCATTGTTAAATTACTGGGGAGCACGGAGGAGAAACGTGGCTGGTTGAAAAGGGCGCCATAATATTCCTTTGTCTGAAAACGCATGTCAGACCTGTGAACAAGGCCGCTAGTTTTCCCTTTGTGCAGATGCATGTCTGAGTTGGCGCCAATTTCTTCCTGTGTGTAGACAGAGGCAGGCTTAGTGGACACACAGGGCCTAGTAACAAGCATGGGCCATTTTAGAAGTAGTTGAGTAAGATTATCTTGAGAATTGCTGTGTCGTGGAGAATAATAATTATTGTGGAAAAGCAGTGTTGTGAAGATTAATCTTACAGTCTTGGTTTTTCCCCCTGACATTCATTTTTTTCAAATACACACGCGGGGGTTGCCCCACAGAGAAGGACAAAGGCCCTCCCTCTCTTCCTTCTTCTTCTGTTGTTCAAACATACAGACACGTTGCGGGGGATTGTTGCATTACATAGATTTAACGTAGTTTAAAGATATTTGTCATAGTTTGTTAAAAGTAAAGATAGATTGTGACTTTAGGTTAGATTCAAAGCATATGTGGCATTTGTGCGTGAGTCTAGACCAGGCTGCTTTCCCTGAGCAGAATCACAGCAGGGTCACAGACCTCAATAAAACGGCCCTGTCTGCTTGCATAGAAGGCTGACGAGAGATCTGTAGAGATCACTCATAGATTGATGTTTTTAATTGATTGTCCTATAGCAAATTACTTTAATTAATTTAATTAATTACTTATCAGTTGAATTAATTATTCAGAGCATTCATTTTCTGTTTCCCAGAACAATTGATTGATTCCATAAGTTTTAAATCAATGTATATGATGATATAGTGAATAATTCTAACGAATCATTCATTCATTTCACTTAAACAATTGATTTAGGGATAGATTGTAAAAATAAATCAGAAGATTGAGAGTTTTAGGTAAGGTAGTCATTCTGTAAAACATCTTCGGTGTGGCGGCCTCTATTGGTTGAGACACGATAGGACGTTTTTAATTCTTGACTGCCATCTAGTGGTTGACACAAGATAGGACGGTTTTAATTGTGTACTGCCCTCTGGTGGTTAGAACAAGACAGGACGTTTTTAATTGTGTACTGCCCTCTGGTGGTTAGAACAAGACAGGACGTTTTTAATTGTGTACTGCCCTCTGGTGGTTAAAACAAGACAGGACGTTTTTAATTGTGTACTGCCCTCTGGTGGATAAAACAAGACAGGACGTTTTTAATTGTGTACTGCCCTCTAGTGGATGAAACAATATAAGACATTTTTAATTGTTTGCTGCTCTCCAGTGGACGGAATACGAATCACACTGGACCACTGGTTCTCCATCAGTGCATCCGCCTGAGGTCGACGATATAGTCTTTTACGATGATAAATGGAGGGTTACTTCAATTAATTTAAGTAATTACAAATTGATTTAATTAATTATTCAGATTATTTCATTTTCAGGTTTCACAAAACTTTGAGCAATTGGTTTATAGTGGTCTAGGGATGACGTTTTCTTCCACAGGATTTCATCAATGAAGTGTAAATGACTAAGTCTAGTTGATTGTGCATTCCTTCCAAGTAGCAGGTCGATTTCCTTCCAGATTGTAATTGATAATTGATCATTTTGTTCCTTTCAAATAACAAATCGATTTCCTTACAGATTGTAATGAATAATTAATCATTTTATTCCTTCCCAATGACAAGTCGATTTCTTTTCAGGTTGTGATTAATATTCGTGTTTTACATCTTTTTATTTGAAGTTAAGTTCTTTTTTCACAGTTCTTGATTAAAGAATAGCAGAACAGTTTCTATCTAAGGATTGATCAAGCAAGGGGTTGTGGATCAGAAAGACTTAAAGCGTGACCTGCTTTTTGTAATTTGATAATTGTGTTGAACAAGCCTTTGTAGTTTAATAATTAAGTTGACCTGAACTATAATTAGTATTGATTGAGCAATTAAGTGACACATTCATACATAATAAGGGAAAAAACCATTTAGATTAAAACGCATACACATAGATTACATTTAAGTCAATAATACACAATACCACTGAAACAATCCGTTGTTCCGGAGTTGTAGTGTTCTGTGTGGACAGTTGACACAGTTAAGAGTTGGACTAGCATCTGTTTAGCAGATACAGCAACAGAAGGTGGGTTGTAAGGAAAGTACACCTTATAGCATATTTTCAGCATATTAAGCAGTATAAATACTTCAAACATGGGAGCCAAACCCAGTAACATTGTGAGGGCTGTTAATACAGCCAAGGGAATATTAGCAAATTCATCTCCTGTGGCTATAGTGGAAAAAATGAATCCTCTTGTTAAGGAGATTAGCGAGATATCAACGAAATGGAATATTCGTTGGGCAGACATTGAACAACCATGGCCAGCAGAGGGCACCTTTGATTTACAATTAATTGCAACATTGGAGATACTTATCAATGTACATAAGGCGCATCAAAAAGGAAAGATTAGATCAGAGAAACGCAGGTTAGAGTTAGCTATTTTAGACCTCTTCAAGGTAGAGGGGCAGAAAGTAGCATTAGCTTGGAAAGAGAAAACAGCTCACATGGATCCAGAAAAAAGAGATGAATTGGCCAAAGCAATGGAAGAGAAAGTGAACATTCCATTCTCACACACAGCTCCAATCTCCAGTCCTCCTCCCTATGCCAAGAGACTGGAGGACAATTCTCAGCGGATCTACCCTCAGGTCCCTGTCCTAAGTACGAGTGGAACCTTCACTATCAAAGATAAGGATGACAATGTACTGGAGAGGGGAAGAGCGAAAGTGACCGTGGACTTCGAACCAGAGAACAGGTCTGGTGCCAAACCGAAAATAAAGGAGGAGCCGAGGGAAAAAGGGGACGACAGGAGGGACAAGACGGATGACGGTGAAGATGGCAGTGGAGGAGATGGCAAAGATTCCAGTGATGACAGCAATGCACAAGGAGGCTACAGTTCTCCGATAAGAAAACTACTAGCCAGGGCCGAAAAGCAGGGAGGGAAAATACGCTATAAGAAGGGAAAAGAAGAAAATAGTTCGGAAGATGAGCAGAAGTCTCTGAAGGCAGGGAAGAGGAGAGAGAGCTTAGAGCAAAAGAAGAAGAAGCTGCAGGAAGACAGGGATGAAGAGGAGGGAGAAAGGAGGGCAAGAAAACTCCGTGCGAAAATCCTAAGAAACGAAGAGGACTACAGACAACAGCTGCAGGACCTAGACGTAGAGAGAGAAACGTGTCGTCAATCTCAAGCGGCAGCATCACCTGCATCCCGGTTGAACTCCCCAAGGTCCGGAGCGACACCAAGGTCCGGAGCGACACCAAGGCGGGAAGCGACACCAAGGCGGGAAGCGACACCAAGGCGGGAAGCGACACCAAGGCGGGAAATAAAGACGGAGCCACAAGAGCCACAAGTAAGCGATTATGAAACAGCATCGGAAGAAGAGGAAACTCAGGGGAACTTCCCAGTGCTGATTCGAGGTAACCAGATGGAATATCGTCCTTGGAATCATACGGATCTGTCAGAAGTGATTGAAAAACTCCCAGTCTTGGAAGATGGAGGTCATCCTTGGACGGCGCAAGTCGACGTGAGATTGACGGGGACGCACGCTGCTATGGGGGATTTGAAAAGACTCTTAGCTACCATTACAGGATTGGACACCATGCAGGAAATATTGATGAAGGCGGGACTTCATAGATATATCGATACATCCGTTTATGATCCAGAACTCTTCGCAGCAAACAGAGGCAAGCTGTGGAAGGCAATCAGAGAAACATACCCTACTCACATTCACCCAGACAATGTCATTGTGAAGCCACTGGGGGGAGATGAAAATCCCCGGGGGTACGTTGCCCGTGTGCACTCTCAATGGAGAAGTGTGACAGGGAAGGATGCCGAAGATAACCCGTTAGAAAAAGCCATAATCAGGGAAAAGATTCAACAAGGTCTCCCTACCCCAGTTAAGAACAAGTTAGCAGAAGTGGTGGGCCTACGACACATGAGCAAGGCTGTTTATATAGACAACATAGCACACCAAGTAGAATTATTTAGAAAGAAGATTCAGGCACAGAAGGCACAAGACGAGGACTCACTCAGAAAACTAACTCAAGTGCAATTGCAAGAAGGCAAGAAAACCAAAGAGAGAGAGCAGACTATAGCCCTACAGGTCCCATCTCAGCCACAGCAACTGCAAATTGTCCCTCCCCAGTCATACCCACAGGGGCCACAAGGGGGGAATCCATACCCACAGGGGCCACCAGGGGTGCAAGTGGTTCCATACAACCAGCCTGGCCAAGGACCACCACAAGAGGGATGGACCACAGCACCGAGGAGGGTACTAGGACCATGTTTCGTATGCGGCCAGTATGGACACTTAAAACGTACCTGCTTTAAGAAGAACCAGGGGGGCGCAGGGGGGAAACAGAAAGGAGGAAATAAGCCCCCTGCTGCACCGGCTCCAGGAGTGGTGAACCCCTATGGAGGCCCAGCAGCTGCGCTATAGGGGTGCCCAGAAGATCCGAAAGGGGGGTGCCAGCTGGTGGTGACAAACAGGCCTGAAGATGAACCTACAATATGGGTGTCGGTCAACCAACGTCCATTAGAATTGATGGTGGACAGTGGAGCAGCCTACACCTGTCTGAAGCCTGAAGACGCCACGCACCTTCCTATGTCTGGGAGATATGTGAAGACAATCGGATTCGAGGGAATTAAACAGCTGATCCCTACTACTGAGCTTGTAAGCTTAGAGTACAAAGGACAGAGAGCAAATCTGTCAATACTTGTATCAGAACACACGCCAATAGGGCTACTAGGGAGAGATGCACTATGCCAGTTAAATTGTACCGTGAAATGCACACCGGACGGCTGTCAGGTGACAGTGCCACAAGAGAACAGACAACTGTCTGTCATGATGGACAACAACGCATCTATGGTATATTGGGTGGGAGGGCTTAGCCCAGACCTAATGGAACCAGCAAGGATGTGGGACAATTATATCCTGGCACACATGGCAGAGGCCAGAAGGCCTACTGATCCATTGCATTGTACACTCCAGTATTTTAGAGAAGTTGCAGATGCAACCCCAGATGAGTGGCTGAAGCATCAGCCAAAACAGGTACAGCTTAGTGCAAGTTGTATAATCCTAGGCCCTCAGGGAGTGGCTATGAAGATAAACAGTGACACTTATCTAGATCAGGAGCATAAGATTGAGGGTAGCATCCCTCATGTGACACTTATGATATCTGAACACTATAAGCAGAAGCATTTAGGGGCAATGATGGCAGACTCAGAAAAAGCCAGATTTGTAACGACAAAAGAAAACCCTGCTATCTGGAGGAGCATTGATGGACAGTTCACAAAACTGATGATCTCTGCTCAAGGAATAGGACATCCGCAGACTGTGAAGCTAATGAACCAGCTAATCCTTCCTGTACAAGCTGACAGAGACCTCAGAGAAGAAATGATGCAGAATGTGCCAGCCGACCTGTGGGCAAAGAACAGTACAGACATTGGATTTGTGAAATCAGCTCGTCCATTGAGAGTTGAACTCATACCGGGTGCAGAACCCCCTTGGAAAAACCAATACCCATTGAAACAGGAAGCAATTGATGGAATTGAGCCACAGATCAAAGGACTGTTAGAGGCAGGAGTCCTGAAGATAACTCAATATCCGTTAAGCAATACACCTCTTCTGCCAGTGACGAAACCTGATGGTTCATATCGTCTGGTACATGACCTACGGGCTGTGAATGAGGTAGTCGTCAGCTATCCAGCTGAAGTTCCTGATCCTCATGTGCTGTTGACTCAGATTCCATCTACAGCCAAAGTATTTACAGTGATTGATTTATGCGGGGCTTTCTTTTCTATACCTCTTAGTGTAGAAAGTCAAGGGTTATTTGGGTTTACCTACAAAGGTCAGCATTATCAATATACCAGAATGCCACAGGGGTACAAACACAGTCCTCATGTTTTTAATCAGGTCTTAAGGGAGGACTTAGACGGGTTAGAACAGATGATAAGTAGTACTGCCATTCAGTACATGGATGACATACTCCTTTGTGCCCCAGATGAAGAAACATGTCACAGGGATTCCGTCAAACTGTTAAAGGTTTTGGCGGAGAAGGGACACAAGGTGTCTAAAAAGAAGCTACAGTATTGTCAGGAAAAGGTAACTTACTTAGGACAATCCATTACGCAGGGACATCGCAGCGTCACAAATGAACATTTGGAAGCTATTCAGAGGGCTCCAAAACCACGAACGGTTAGGGAAATGATGATGTTTTTGGGCATTACTGGGTATAGTTCAGCATGGGTGGAGGATTACTCTAGACTAGTCGCTCCATTGAGGGGGATGATTAAGGAAACAGGTAGCGATAACCTCCAATCTTGCATTACTTGGACAAGGGAAGCTGATTTGGCGTTTGAGACAATTAAACACAAATTGCAAGAAGCGCCAGCTTTAGCGCTTCCAGATTATTCCAAAGAATTTGGATTGTATGTTTCTTCTTCAGCCGAGGGGAAGTATGCCTGCGCTGTTCTTACGCAACCAACAGGCATTGGACCTAGTCCACAGCCCATAGCCTATTACTCTGTCGCATATTCAGAGGTAGAAATGGGTTTCGCGCCATGTTACAGAGCAATGGCCGGGGCTTATCTTATGTACGAGAAGGCAACAGCCTTAACAATGGGGTACCCAATTACCATTCTCTGCCACCACAGTCTAAGGAACCTCTTGAATCAAGGCAAGTACACTTTGACGATGCCTAGGATTAGGGATTATTACAGGATGTTGGAAAGGGAAGATGTAACCTTACTAAGATGTAACACACTTAACCCAGCAGAGACCTTGCCAACCCCAGAAGATGGGGAACCACACGATTGTGTGAAGGAAGCTACGAGGTACTCTAAGCTTAGAGCAGATCTACTAGCTTTGCCTTTAAAGGAAGCTGACGTTGAGTATTGGACTGATGGATCTTGTTACCGGGTAGGAGAACATTTACGTGCCGGGTATGCCATAGTCCGATCCCAAAATTCGAAGTTCATTGTAGAACAGGCCGAGGCTGTTCCTCAGCCTTGTTCAGCTCAGTTGGCTGAATTGATTGCCCTCACAGAAGCATGCAATTTGGGAACCGGACAAAGAGTGACAGTATACACCGACTCTGCCTATGCCCACAATGTGTGTCATTTACATGGAGCTGTATGGAAGGGACGGGGTTTTAAGAAAACTGATGGTTCGCCTATTCAGCACCACGCTCAAATCATGAAGCTGTTACAAGCCATGATGAAACCAAGGGAATTAGCCATAGTGAAATGTGCCGCACACAGATCTGACTCATCACATGTCACACAAGGTAACAGGGCTGCAGATGATGCAGCCAAAGCTATTACAGGAGCAGACAAAGCAGGTAAAGTTCTGCTGGTCACACATGAAGTACAGTTACAGGGCATGGTCACGCTTGAGGATTTGTTGATGTTACAGAGTGAGGCAAATGCGCTAGACAAAAACTTATGGTTAACAAGAGGAGCTAGTCAGGATGACACAGGTCTATGGAGAAATCATGAGGGGCTGGTTGTGGCACCCCCAGATTTATTAGGCGTACTGATACAGGAAGCTCATGGATTAGCACATGTGTCCAGGGGGGAGGTAAGACGCAAGATCACCAAGGAATATGGTTTTTGGGCTCCATATTTGTTGGAACAAATAGACCATGTCCTTGGTCAATGTGTGGTCTGTTTGAAGAACAATATCAGACCTGGAATACCAGTGGGAACTGGGCATATCCCTACCCCAAACGGGCCAATGAAACATTTAGTGATTGATTATGTGGACATGATTCAACCTATTGCAGGATACAGGTACATGCTAGTTGTAGTAGACAGGTTCAGCAGATGGGTAGAAGCTTGCCCCACTCGAAGAAAGGATGCTCAGTCTGTAGCAAAGTTCCTATGCAGGGAAGTCATGCCTAGGTTTGGAATTCCAGATAGGATATCGTCAGACAATGGTAAGGAATTTGTGGATAAGACGGTAAAGCTTATACTACAAAAGTTGGGAATCAAGCAGAGACTTGGGTGTATTTACTCACCTCAAAGCCAGGGGATAGTAGAGAGGATGAACGGGGTCCTTAAGAACCGTCTTTCTAAGGTCTGTAAGCATACAGGTCTTAATTGGTTGGAAGGACTCCCTCTTGCATTGATGGCCTGTCGTTCCAGTGAGATTCGAGGGCTGCACTTGACTCCCCATGAACTGGTGATGGGGAGGATAATGACAGCTCCCTGTGTACGAACCAGTGGGAAAGGGCCAAGTTTGGCTCTCCTGGAGAGTGACATGAAAGCCTATGTACAGTACATGACTAACCGGCAAAAGAGTATCTCTTCTTATGTGCTCCACAAACAGGAACGTGAGGAGGAGGTGAACGCACAGGAGAGGAAGGACGCGTTGCAACCGGGTGACAAGGTCTACGTGAAGGTCTACAGACGGAAGTGGCATGAGGCTCGACGGGAAGGACCTTACGAGGTCGTTCGGTGCACTGGGACTGCCCTCCAGATCAAGGGGTCCCCCACCTGGTATCACGTTCATCACTGCATCAAGGCGCCCAATGAGGACGATGAGGGAGAACCTCAGCAGGATGGTGAGGAGATCCCTGGGGACGAGGAAGTCCACAGCTTGGACATCCAGGCTGACGAAGATGTTGGTGAGTATCTGCGTCATGATGCAGATGATGCCGGGGGCCTCGTCCCAGACCCTGTCCAGCCCACTGATGAGTGGGTCAACGGAGACCGTGAAGGATCCAGTGACTGCGACACCCCTCTTGGGGGTTCTACCGAGCCTGGTGTTGCCCCTGTTGTCACCCCTTCCGACCCTGACAATGCTCCAGACGGAGATGTCAGCAACCCGGGCGGATGCCCGGACCGAGGTACCATTGAGAGACACAGACCTGTCAGTGATACACCTCAACCAGTCAGACCCCGTAAAACACCAAGGCCAATTAGGAGGAAACTCAAGCCATGCCGTTTCAGAGACTGATATACCCCTTAGTGTTCCTACCCCATTGACTTCTTTGGACAATGTTACACTTTACTCACACACTGTTATGCCTGGACGTCAGAGAAGAATGGTCATAGCAAGTAGAGCTTTTACTTGCCCACATTCACGTTGTACTATTGATGATTGTTTGATCTATACCGCCGAAGAGAGCGAGTGGTATTTATTGGATACTACATATATTACACTTGATCAGTACTCAAGCAACATGCAAGAAACTCGTGTGACATTAACTAATGTTGACCAGGAAGAGAGCTCGTATTGGTGTGCTAGACGTGATATCGGTGAACCGGTGTCTAGTAAATCCAACAATTTCAAGGACATAATTTGTAGGACCAGGCCTGACTATCCACACCACTATAGGACCTCGGACTGTGAGACATTGGTGCATAAATATGTTCACGATGAGTTACCAGGAAAGGTTGAAAATGTTGCTGTGAAGGCTCCTACGAAGGCGATTGTAGTTGCTACTGACGATTATTTGTTGTATGATTCTAATCACCTGGGGACACGGTCCCACCCTAATTCTGCCACTAGTATCATGAAAGATTTTGCTTCAAAAATGAATTATTCTGATTGCTGGATTTGTCAACAGGTCCCTGTAAGTGCGTCTGCTCCTATGTTTTTCCCCATACCGTTAACTAAAGCAGAATGGCTTCATTATAATTGGCAGGGTTTAGCCCCATTTGTTTTACAGGGCAAGAACCAGAGCTCTTCTTGTCAGCCCAGCACGATTCTGGTTCCTTTAAATTCTTCCTATGCAGGTGTGGATATTGGTGTGTTGGAACGTCTGACAGCAGCGGTTAACAAACACCATAGGCCTAGCGGTGTGGGGAAGGTTATTATTGATAGGCTTACACATTTGTCACAACCAACAGGTCCGAAGAAGATATATATTATCCAAGCTATGTTCGCTCAATTAAATGGTACTGCATTGAGTCCTCATCTGTCATGTTCTGGGAGTGTGACTTCTACACGGTGGAGGGGTTCAGTTGTTATTTCTGGATTAAAATGTAAAGTTGTTGATTGTGCTATGGTGCCTCAAATAAAATTACATGATACCAATACTACCAGACGGCAGAGAGGCACCACGCAGCTTAAAGTCATGCCTCTCGTAAATGTTACAACCTGTATTGACATTCAAGTACGGCCCAAGATCAGCTCGGTTCGTCAGTTAGGGGCTGCGTCTTGTGTAGGTGGAACCATTTTCTCGTATCCTGGTACGGAGCTTCAACTCCCGGAACATGTGTTTCTTGTGTGTGATAATGATGCATTCTCTAAGCTTCCTGCTTTCATTGAGGGTGGTTGTTATTTGGCTCATCTGATACCTTTGATTAGGAAAGTTACTCGGGAGGAGATGTCTGTACTTCACAAACAAGCAACCCATCGTAGTCGTAGGGCGTTGTCTGCCGCTCAGAAGTTTTTTGGCCTAATATTCCCAAGTTATGGTGTCTACAACACTCAGACTGAATTAAGTGCCTTATCATCCGTTCTTGAAAAACACATTAATGCTTCGGATGCTGTAGTGTCTGCCCTGGCCACTGAATTGACTGAAACTAAGAATGTAGCTCTCCAAAATAGAATGGCTTTGGACATTATTTTGGCCAGTCAGGGTGGTACTTGTGCTTTGATAGGCGGTGAATGCTGCAGTTATATTTCGGATTCTGGTAACGCTTTGCATGATTTTCATGAATCTAACAAGAAGGGTGTTGAGGATTTACATAAAGAACACGGTTGGAATATGTTAGATTTCTTTGATTCTGCTTTTTCAGGTATTGGTAATATGATCAGGTCCGTCGCTATTATTTTTGTTGTCATTATCATCTGTATTATGTTACTTGGTATTTTGATCAAATGTTTTGGAAAGTGTATTTCGGATGTTCCTATTAATGCTTTGGTGCTGACCAACGTAGCTGATGAGCAAAAGCTGGATTCTGTTTTGCTTTCTGATTTTGTTTCCTCTTTTGATGATTTGTTTATTAAGTGATGTTTTGTGATTATTTGCGTCGATTACTGTTTGTTTCTTTCTGTATCATGTGATTGATGTCAGTTGAGAAGTGGTGTGGTGGTTATGCAAAGATAGGAAAGCGGTTCTGTTCCTAGCGCAACGAAGAAAACGCTCTTGACTGGGAAGGATATCAATCTGAGACAGCGGTAAAGGCTGTTCTCCAACTGGGTACAAGTGCTAGTAACCTCTGACCCCGACGCTTGAAGGACAAAGAAAACATCGGTCGTTGGAAGTTTCTATGTTAATTTGTGCATGATGGACTGTGTTTAGTTTAATTGTGATTGTTGTTTTCGAGATTCTTTTTATTATTGGTTAGTTTCTATTTTTTGCATGATGTCTTTGGGTTCTTGATAGTTATTTTTTATTTTTTTATTTTTTTTTTGGTTTGTTGTTTTTTATTTTTTGTATTTTCTTAGCTGTGGTATGTGGGGGTTGTGTTTTTGTTTTGGTTTATGTGGTCATTTAGTTTCGGAACACCCTCTGGGTGGTCCGAGGGGGGATGTGTAGTATATTTTTACACATTAACGGCCTTCTTATATTCACGTATATTTTACACATATATTCACGTATATTTTACACATATATTCACGTATACTTTTGATACTTCATTATAAACGATCTTGTCGCACATGCGCTGAGACACACACACACGAATTGTTGCGCATGCGCAGTCACACACACACGCATATGCACGCCCCCGAGGGTCTGGGCCAATCAGAGGCCTAGGAGGAGGACTATAAGACTTCCGTGCAGAGGCGTGAGCGGCCTGCTTTTTGACTATCTCGATTCACGGTGTGACTGTTCAGTGCCTGTAATCTGAAGACCCAACCTTTTTTTTGAATAAATACTTTTAAAACTTTGGACCTTCTTGTATCACTGAAACAGAGAAAATACTCTACAGTACCCTTAGGGTACATACGGTGTGATTAACAGATCAGTCTTATTGTTACGACCCCATATAAGATCTACGGATATGGGATGTATCAATAAGATAAAGAACTAGAGGAGGTGGGAGAATATAAATAAAACAAGATTCATTGTAAAATAGAAACACAAACAGGTTTCCTAGAAACACATGAACTGAAAACTACTCTATAAAAGAAGAGCGAAATGAATCTAATGTATAAATGAATGATAAAGTAATTTAATTAACTGACCAAGTGGTAACCCTAACTCTAACCCTAACTAACAGATCAAATCAGATTAACAAACACAACTCTATAAAAGAAGACCAAAATGAATGAATGTATAAATGAATGATAAAGTAATTTTATGTATTTACTATTTATTGTAAATATTAATTCATATTTATATGTGACTTTATTTTGTATCTATGCTTCTTGACGTTTTTTGCACTACTTGCTTTTAAATTCTTCTTATTCTTATTCTTATGTTGCCTGTTTGCACCAAGAACCACAGCAAATTCCTTGTATGTGAAAACCTAATTGGCAAATAAAGTCATTCTGATTCTGATTCTGATTCTGAATTAACTGACCGAGTGGTAACCCTAACTCTAACCCTAACTAACAGATCAAATCAAAACAGATCAAAACACTATGTGCAATATGACAACCCCCCCCAAGATTAACAAACACAACCTACAAAACTAAGATACCATACTACAGCTGTATCAAACAACACCAACACAAAAACAACTGGGGAGTTGTCGTCTGGCCCACTGGCACCACGTCTCTCCCAGCCTTTCATCCTCCCTCCACCCTTCGGTGAGTGAGTCAGCACACCTGTCAATCAAGCCGTCGCCATGGCAGCAGGCAGGAGGAAGGACAATCACCTGGGAGAAACAACACACAAACACACTAGGGCTGCACACAACACAACACAGCCGTAACACTTCTACTAATAATACAACAACAAGGAGGACAAGATGTTCTCACTTCTCATTGGTCTATCGACACAAACACACATTTACATCTATGGGGTGGAAGCTGTTGTCCAATGTTGGGAATTTCATTTTGAAAATGTAAATACATTTCAACTTTGTTAAAAAGCAATGTGACACACTCGCTAGTCAACTAACACAGCTTGTTTTGTGAGCCTGCTAACAATGTAAAGCAGTGTTCTAGTTAACTAGGTAACAATGTAAAGTAGTGTTCTAGTTAACTAGGTAACAATGTAAAGTAGTGTTCTAGTTAACTAGGTAACAATGTAAAGTAGTGTTCTAGTTAACTAGGTAACAATGTAAAGCAGTGTTCTAGTTAACTAGGTAACAATGTAAAGTAGTGTTCTAGTTAACTAGGTAACAATGTAAAGCAGTGTTCTAATTAACTAGGTAACAATGTAAAGCAGTGTTCTAGTTAACTAGGTAACAATGTAAAGTAGTGTTCTAGTTAACTAGGTAACAATGTAAAGCAGTGTTCTAGTTAACTAGGTAACAATGTAAAGTAGTGTTCTAGTTAACTAGGTAACAATGTAAAGTAGTGTTCTAGTTAACTAGGTAACAATGTAAAGCAGTGTTCTAGTTAACTAGGTAACAATGTAAAGCAGTGAGCTGCTGTGCCATGCAGGGGTCATAGAAGTCAATACCACACAGTAGTCAAGTGTAATATAGTCTGGGCTGCCACATATCCCTCATATCTCAACACATGACTGGTAATCCAGAAGAGGTTGCTAAGGATGATCTCTCTATCTAACAGATTTGAACCATCTGCTGCTGACACCACTGTACAAGTGTTCTGGTCCTTTGTGTCACAGATGAATGAGGCACCTAGCAGACATCCTGTCTGGGATCACATCCACACACCTCTTTGTTCCTTATTATTACGTTTGAATGTTTCAGTAGTTGGGTCCAGTCATGTCTGATCTTAATGTGTGTTTCATGAGTAATATGTTGGTGTCATTTTCATTATTGTGTGATGTTTCTTTCCAGTATTTTGTTGTGCCTTTTTAACAACATTCCACAGAAACCCAGACAAATGGTCAATGAGCTCATTACAGTTTGTATTGGGATGTAAATAGTGTCACACCCCTGGCTGATGTTTCTGTGGAAAACACTGCCTATGAATTGAATACTTTTGTTGTGTAACTTGCCAATGAGTGTCCCCAAAAGATATTTTGATATTTATGATTGAAACCACAGCCAGTGTTGGAATAGGATGAATTTGCAATCAGAGATTGATAAAAGGTCTTTTTATGCATATTTTTTATATGCACGGTTGTTCTACCCACCAAAGTACAACAAGTCTGAAACCCACCAGCAACAGAACAATTAAAATAAATCTCCAGAAGAGTTGTTTTGTGTAAATAAAGACTATAATCTTCTGGTAAATCTTCGATGTTGCTGATCCTTGAACAAATTCTACTACGACAGATATCAGGTCACTTAAATATTATTATTATCTGATTGACAATCTTCCTTACGTATAAGCTACCAGTAATATTATTTGGAACTAAATAGGATGAATGACCTTGCATTTTAGACATACTGTACCTTCCTGAAAAGATAATAGTCTGTCTCTATAATAGTCTGTCTCTATAACAGCCTGTCTCTATAACAGCCTGTCTCTATAATAGTCTGTCTCTATAATAGTCTGTCTCTATAATAGCCTGTCTCTATAATAGAATGGTGCTCTCTTGTGTTGAGGTAAATAAAGGCCATGTACATTACGTTCAGAATAGACTTCAAGATCCTTCTGCTTGTTTATAAAGCTCTCACTGGCAGAGCACCAGAATATGTTCAGATCTTGTGCTAGCATATCAGCCCAATAGAGCTCTCTGGTCTTCTGATGCTGGCTTTCTGTGTACCACATGGACAAAAGAAGAGATTTGGTGAGGCTGCATTCTCATTTTATACACCCAAATTGTGGAATGCACTGCCAGTTTACATTAGGGATGCAACCTCAGCACATATGTTCAAGTCAAGAATAAAAACCCATCTTTTTAATATTGCCTTTAAATGACTAAATAATGAAATTATGATTATATAATGATTGGAGCACTTTGAGCTTCAACGCTTGCAGGAAAAGTGCTATACAAATATAAGTTATTATTATTATTACTGTACAGCTTTTACACTTTTGATTATGAATTGTTTTAGGGTGAAAAAAGCAGCATCCGCACACTGAAATCTGTACAAAAATCATTATTTTATTGCAAGCTTTCGGTCATAGACCTTCTTCAGGCATAAAGCAGTGACAAGTGAACGCAGTAGTATAAAAGGTTCAAACAACATCACTTGATTAGCCAATGCACAACACACGTGTGAAATATTTCACCTAATGGCCATACATCTGGGGAATTGTAGTCCTAGATTTAGTGGACTACAAAAAACACAAGTTCACTGAGACAACAAATTACAAGTATAAGTAAGTGATGTTAAAACTATTGTTTGTTATATTGAGGCTCTTCAACCCTTAAACTTTGATAACATGAAAAATATGAAAATCACATTTAAAACCCCCCATCATTAAACAATGTCAATGTGTAACACAGGTTAGAGGCCAATCTAACAAATGTGGGGGAGGAACAGTGTTGGAGTACGTCCAGGTGTATGTCCAGAAAATAAGCTGATCTAATAGAAAACTGAGAAGTGATCTATATCTTAATATGATATGATGTATAACATCTCAGTCTTCCAGCTGAAACGTTAGGAGGATTTATTGCAAACATAACAACATACCAGTATTCAGTCACACTCGGCTTCTAAACAGCAAGGCCACATCTGGGTGGAAGGGGCGGTGACCAAATGACGCAGGAGGGGACAAGGACATCTCAACTCCTACGACCTCGATTCCTCTTTCACTCTCCAGGAGGGAGAGGAAGGGAGGAGAGGAAGGGAGGGTAGGAGGAGAGGACAGGAGGAGTTGAGAGAAAATAATCTAGAAAAGGCTGATGTCATGACACAACCTTCTCCCTGATACGATCAACAAGTAAATATCCATACAGTAGATGATGGTGCAGCCAGCAGACCCCCCCTTCTTCTTTAGGGCTCCTGCCTCCTTAAACCTTCTCTCCTGTGTGTATTCTCTGGTGTTTCTTTAGGTTTCCTGCCTCACTGAAACCCTTCCCACACTGGGAGCAGTAGAATGGCTTCTCTCCTGTGTGTATTCTCTGGTGTTTCTTTAGGGTTTCTGCCTGACTGAAACTCTTCACACACTGGGAGCAGTAGAATGGCTTCTCTCCTGTGTGTATTCTCTGGTGTTTCTTTAGTGATCCTGCCCGACTGAAACTCTTCCCACACTGGGAGCAGCAGAATGGCTTCTCTCCTGTGTGTATTCTCTGGTGTGTCTTTAGGTTTCGTGCCTCACTGAAACCCTTCCCACACTGGGAGCAGCAGAATGGCTTCTCTCCTGTGTGTATTCTCTGGTGTCTCTTTAGGTTTGCTGCGTGACTGAAACTCTGCCCACACTGGGAGCAGTGATATGGCTTCTCTCCTGTGTGTATTCTCTGGTGTGTCTTTAGGGATCCTGCCTCACTGAAACTCTTCCCACACTGGGAGCAGCAGAATGGCTTCTCTCCTGTGTGTATTCTCTGGTGTCTCTTTAGTTCGCTCATATAACCAAATCTCTTTCCACACTGAAGACAAAAGTGAGTCTTCTGTCCTCCATGAGTCTGTGGTTGTGATTTAAGGTGAGTTGGACAAATGAAACTCTCACTGCAATCTAAACAGTGGTGATTCTTCTGTCTTGAGCTCCTCCTCCTCCGTCTGTGTTGTTTATGGCTTCCTGATGCGGTGGAGCTGGGCTCCATGTCTGAGTCTGGGTTGGAGCTCTCTCCTGTAAGAATAGGAACATATACAGGATTAGAAACAACATGAGAACAAGTGCTGCTTCCATAGACTCAGCAGTGCCAGAAGTAACACCACATCTCTGGAGTCTGCACACGCTGTGGGAACATGACGTGTTCAGAGTGTTACAGAGATATTACAACAAATGGATACCGTATCAATGTTTTATCATTAACAATTGATTTAAATCATATTCTCTCAAACGGAGACATAATCAATATTTAACGTTTCAGTTTAAGAGTATTCACGTTGTACCTAGTTTAACTGTCACTCACTGTCTTGCTCAACAGTTGTGATTCCATGATCAGTCATAGAAGTTAGATAACTAACAGCTTTTGTTTGAATGAATCAACAACTGCTATGGAGGAAATCATGGGGAAAATAAAAATGAAAATAAATGTCTGATTGCATACACCACTAAATATCTGCCAGCGCCCTTTGAACTACTCATTAATCTGGCCTGGCCTTCACCAAATACAGAACATGAACTCACCATCCTCATCATCTGTGTCCACCAATTCATCTTCTCCTTGCTCTTCTTTCATCATTACATCTTCTTCCTCCACTTCCTCTCCTTTCACAACTTCATATCCTCTTCCCTCTTCTTTCACTATCACATCTTTAATCTCTTCCTCCTCTTCTTCTTTCACCATCACATCTTTCTTTTCTTCCTCCTCGCCTCTAACCTCCTCCTCCTCTTTCACCATCACATCTTTCTCCTCCACTTCCTCCTCTTTCACCATCACATCTTTCTCCTCCACTTCCTCTCCTCCTCCTTCCTCCTCCTCCTCTTTCACCATCACATCTTTCTCCTCCACTTCCTCCTCCTCTTTCACCATCACATCTTTCTCGTCCACTTCCTCTCCTCCTTCCTCCTCTTTCACGACCATGTTGACTTCCAGTGTTTGACTGCAGTATTCCAGCTTCACGGCCACCATCTTTGGACCCCACGTTGTGCTTTTCTGGACTGAAGAACCACAGCAGGAACTCTGTGGACTTGGGTTCAGAAACAGTAGCTGTGAGGTGGATCTGTGTATAGAAAACAAATGAAGCACAAACAGTCAAGGATACATTTCACAAACCATATCAAAAAAGTACCAGGAGTAGGGATGCTCCGATCTGGATTTTTGGGGCCGATACCGATCACCGATTTTCTTCCTCAAGATCTACCGATACCGATCTTTTTAAAAATACATAACTGTAGGCCTACTGACTGGATAATAGCCTACATATTTTTTGCTTTTTAGACAAAAGTCTTGATCCATTAGGCACCAAGTAAACGCAGACCCATTTTTATGGCATAGTAAAAGTCTGGCCTATCACCCAGTTAGGGCCTGAAGCCCAAGTCAGTCGATATGGCTGTATAAAAGACATCATAAACGTGGCCTTCATGGTTTACATACTGTTACGTCTTCCTATGTTTTCTGTTCAGTTACAGTATATCTCAAAAGTGAGTACACCCTTAAGATTTTTGCAAATATTCTGTTATATCCTTTCAGGGGATAACATTATCCTACTGAAACTTTGATATAACTTAAAGTAGTCAGTGTGCTGCTTGAATAACAGTATAGATTTATTGTCCTTGAAAATTACTCAGTACACAGCTGTTAATGTCTAAACAGCTGGCAACAAAAGTGAGTACACCCCATAGTGAACATGTCCTAATTGTGCCCAATGATGTTGTTTTCCCGCCCTGGTGTCATGTGACTCGTTAGTGTTACAAGGATTCAGGTGTAAATGATAAGCATGGCTGTTAAATTTGGTGTTTTGGGCACAATTCTCTCTGAATGCTGGACAACATGGCACCTCATGGCAAGGAACTCTCTGAGCGGCTGAAAAAAAGGATTATTGCGCTTCACAAAGATGGCCTTGGCTATAAGAAGATTGCCAACACCCTGAAAATGAGTTGCAGCACAGTGGCTAAGATCATACAGCGGTTTTCCAGGACAGGTTCCACTCGGAAGAGGCCTCGCCAGGGTCGACCAAAGAAGTTGAGTCCACGTGCTCAGCGTCATATCCAGAGGTTGGTTTCCAAAAATAGACGTGCGAGTGCTTCCAGCATTGCTGCAGAGGTTGCAGAAGTGGGATGTCAGCCTGTCAGTGCCCAGACCATACGCCGCACACTGCATCAAATCGGTTTGTATGGCCGTCGCCCCAGACAGAAGCCTCTTCTGAAACCGATGCATAAGAAAGCCCGCAAACAGTTTGCTGAAGACAATGAATCCAAGAACATGAGTTACTGGAACCATGTCCTGTGGTCTGATGAGACCAAAATAAACCTGTTTGGGTCAGATGGTGTCCGGCGTGTGTGGCGGCACCCTGGTGAGGAGTACCAAGACAAATGTGTTTTGCCTACAGTCAAGCATGGTGGTGGCAGCATCATGGTCTGGGGCTGCATGAGTGCTGCCGGCACTGGGGAGCTGCATTTCATTGAGGGACACATGAATTCCAATATATACTGTGACATCCTGCAGCAGAGCATGATCCCCTCTCTTCGGAAACTGGGCCGTAGGGCAGTTTTCCAACATGATAATGACCCTAAACACACCTCCAAGATGACAACGGCCTTGCTGAAGAAGCTGAAGGTTAAGGTGATGGACTGGCCAAGTATGTCTCCAGACCTAAACCCAATTGAGCACATGTGGGGCATCCTCAAGAGGAAGGTGGAGGAGTGCAAGGTGTCCAACATCCGTGGGCTCCGTGATGTCGTCATGGAGGAGTGGAAGAAGATTCCAGAAGCAACCTGTGCAGCTCTGGTGAATTCCATGCCCAGGAGGGTTAACACTAGAACAGCCGTGAGGTGTTAAACAGCACCAGTGAGTACAAAAAAAATTCTACCTTTGCACTCGATCACATTTCAGGACCCTCCTTTCATGACTTTTCCTAGATATGTGCGTTCTACCACCCAGCATTTTTACATTTTCAAAATCGAGTTAGTATAAAGCGTTTTAGCAGTATTTCTGTGTGTGTCTGTGTATTTGTGGCTGCCATCTTTTTCTCCAAGCCTGCAATTCTCTTTTATATCAGCAGAGGTAGCAAGGGGGCACACACTGTGCTCAAATTCAGGCTTCAGTGCTGAATGAGACACAGTGCATAAGACTGATATTTGTGTTTATATATAGGCTACAATAACAATCAAAATAAGATATGTATATGTGCAGACAGTTATGAAAATGATAAACTGTACAGTATGTCTCCCAATCAATGTTCGTTCAGACAATACAACCAAAGGCGTAAAAATACTGATGTTCTCATAATGTAATTATAGATATAGCTAAATTAGACTGTAGACTGCTATGGAGGTATATTGAAACCAATATATAGATTATATATATAGATTATATATACAACCTGATTGGATTAAATAAGATTCTGTTGTGATTGTGTTGACATTGTTGTGATTGCAAAATAAATCTTGGTTATGTAATGTGTAAAGAACATGATGGCTTATTGTTTCTAAGTTGCCCTACAAGTATAGGGATAAAGTTGCCCTACAAGTATAGGGATAAATGGAGGTCTATTGCCTGCAATATACTTGAGATTAGTCATGGCAGGGCTAAATTCAAAGACCGTGTTGGCTTCATTGAAAAACAAGCCACAATTGTTTTAGATCCTTTGAATTTAGCCCTGCCTGTAATGTCAGCCTGTCAGCCCCTAAAACTGCTGTAAACTTGAGAGCCGTGTTTGAAACCCGCTTGGCTCCCCTTGGGAGGTGTGGGGGATGGAAATCCTTTGTGTGGCTGATCTGCGACAATCAAGAAGAATAAGATTACCATCCCCCATGCTTCAACCATTACATCAAGTGAATGGAACTGACTTTAGAAACGAGTTATTCTGGTTTATTTTCGAGGACCACAGGAAAGGCCAAGGATTTCCACTTACACATGTGTGAGGAAACGTAACAGCGTTTTGTTACAGAACTGTTCGCAAATGTTCCATTTGTTCATTTGCTTTATTGAGGTGACTCTGCGAAATGACAATAACTAAACAAGTCCTGACAACAAAAATATATGTATAATATTGTATATAATGTTTTTTCTGTATATCACTGTAGACCAGTCTCACTCACATATACACAACACAACACTGTTGTGTATAATAGTTTTCTCAGTCGCTTTGGTGCATTTCTCACATCACTATTAACATTTGCACAACAGTTGTCAGTGTCATCAAAATGAAAAGTCCTGACACCATCGTTTATGAACAAGATAGTCAAATGGCTTTGTCATGTTTTCATTATGACAGTTCAATCTGTAAGTGTTTTCCAATGCAAAAAAGTCAATAATAATAAGTAAACATATTGTAATGTTCTTCTTCTTCTTTGTATTTGATTGGCGGTTGGCAACCAGCTTAAGGTGCATTACCGCCACCTACTGGACTGTGTGGACTAACACGTTTGGCTTTGGCATGTAACTCACTTCATAGTTAACAAACTAACATGTTTGGCTATGGCATGTAACTCACTTCATCATAGTTAACAAACTAACATGTTTGGCTATGGCATGTAACTCACTTCATCATAGTTAACAAACTAACATGTTTGGCTATGGCATGTAACTCACTTCAACATAGTTAACAAACTAACATGTTTGGCTATGGTATGTAACTCACTTCATCATAGTTAACAAACTAACATGTTTGGCTATGGTATGTAACTCACTTCAACATAGTTAACAAACTAACATGTTTGGCTATGGTATGTAACTCACTTCAACATAGTTAACAAACTAACATGTTTGGCTATGGTATGTAACTCACTTCAACATAGTTAACAAACTAACATGTTTGGCTATGGTATGTAACTCACTTCAACATAGTTAACAAACTAACATGTTTGGCTATGGTATGTAACTCACTTCAACATAGTTAACAAACTAACATGTTTGGCTATGGTATGTAACTCACTTCAACATAGTTAACAAACTAACATGTTTGGCTATGGTATGTAACTCACTTCAACATAGTTAACAAACTAACATGTTTGGCTATGGTATGTAACTCACTTCATCATAGTTAACAAACTAACATGTTTGGCTATGGCATGTAACTCACTTCAACATAGTTAACAAACTAACATGTTTGGCTATGGCATGTAACTCACTTCATCATAGTTAACAAACTAACATGTTTGGCTATGGTATGTAACTCACTTCATCATAGTTAACAAACTAACATGTTTGGCTATGGCATGTAACTCACTTCATAGTTAACAAACTAACATGTTTGGCTATGGCATGTAACTCACTTCATAGTTAACAAACTTACATGTTTGATTATGGCATGTAACTCACTTCATAGTTAACAAACTAACATGTTTGGCTATGGCATGTAACTCACTTCATAGTTAACAAACTAACATGTTTGGCTATGGCATGTAACTCACTTCATAGTTAACAAACTAACATATTTGGCTATAGATGTAACTCACTACTCCCAGCAAGCAAGCATGTGGCAGCACGTCTCGCCATCCAGCTGGGCTAGCAAACACAAACACAAACACACGACTTCTCACATACTCTTGTCTTCAGTCTCAGCACTGTCTACGCACTTTGTCCAACACAATAACATGTTCTACAGGGAACGATGTCGGGGGGGTATTCCATCAACGTTCCGCATTTACGATCCCAATGAATCCCGTAAAGACAAGTCGGCTTATTTACTCCATGAACGTGCAGCGTTGACCTTTCCAAATTAGTTCCTCATTCTAACTCTCTGGTGAGACTGGTCTCAAATAATCAGACAAACAATACGATCAGGGTGCGAATATTTCGACCGAGGACCATGGGGGCAGCCATGATCCCCGCCGACCCACCAGCACCACCGGCTGCCACCGCCGTTTGTCGAATCCCAGCCATATTGTAATGTTTGCCCTCTAGCACAGTTATAAAGGTAATAAATGACTCGTGTTGTCTTCAGTCTCAGCACTGTGTGCGTTTATTGACCCGCCATTTTAAGTCCCACATCCCGTTCATTGGTCTCGCGGGAATAGCTGACGTCTATCCTACGCCGACGTCACGCAACCCGGAAATCCGAGTAATAGGCTGTGTTCGGAATAGCATACTAGCATACTACTCATACTAGATATGACGTAGATTTTGAGTATGTAGTACGTTCACATTGTACAGTATGCGAGATTTGAGTATGCGAGAAATGTAGTATGCGAGCAGTTACTTCCTGGAAAATTGAAGTCAGTGACGATGGACACTTTTTCCCCAAAATGCATTTCGCGTCCAGGGTTGCAGGATTGCTTCCAGGGTTGCCAGATGGGGCGGGTTACCGCCGAATGGGATACTTGATTTTGAGGTTATAGGCTGTAAATTGTCTGTAAATTGTCAATCCCATCTGGCAACCCTGTGCGCTTTCAGCCTCGTCAAACTGCGTCATACAAACTTGTCATACAGCTTTTGTTTACATTGTCCGATAGCCTGGGAACCGAAAGCTTGCAATAAACATCGTTTTTTGCACATATTTGAGTGTGCAGATGCTGCTTTCTTGCACTCTATTTGATACTCTTCAGTTGCAGCACCCCAGCTAAGTCTGATCACGGATGAGCGGTGGTATTTTCACTATACTGGGAATTAACATGGTGAAATGCATTCTTAGACCAGGCTAGTCGTCATGATTTCAAATATGCCACTTGAAATGCATGAAATCCAAGTTTATTTGTGTCTTACACACTTGTTCACCTAGTATTTGACTGCTTGTAGCCCAATCACGAATGATCCCAGTATTGTAGCTTCAGACGGACAAGTTGGTTGTAGTGCTTGCCCACGATATGTTATTGCTCATATATATCAGGGCTGCCAAGTTTCACCAAAACTTTGGAGTGATTTTTTGCCGGTGGAGCGACGCAAAACTGAGCACGTTTGGCAGCAGCGGCCCCTCTCTCCCACCCAATTATTATTATTATTATTATTTTTGCTAGTTTCCTACAATTTTACATCATAATAAACCAGCACAAGAAATGAAAACAATTGGAAAATTGTATAAAACAAGACAAATTCAGACAGTAATAAAAATATATTATATTTATTATCATCTATCTATAAATAAATCAATCATGTAACATCAGAATAACTCTTTTAACTGTCAATCAACCATGTAACATATTAATCACTCTTTTAATTGTCAATCAACCATGTAACATATTAATCACTCTTTTAACTGTCAATCAACCATGTGATTGCTAACCCCCCTAATTGATCAACCCCTGCTGTCCAGCAACCCGCTCCCTAGCCCGCTAACCAGCTGGTTGATCCTGAGCAGAAGACTGTCCTCTGCTCTCTGTGGAGATAAGCTACAGTGGAAAGTTGTGTTTACTTACTATCATACCTTACCTTACGATAATACCTTATGATTCCTGGATACATGGTGTACAGGTTTTTGCCCTTGCTTGCTTGCTTTGTGCCGGTGGTCCTTGGCCTCCCCTTGGGGACCGCTGGGTACTGGTAGGCAAACTGGCTAGTAGTCGCTCTATTGGTAGAGGGCTGCAAGGGAATTTTTTTCCTGGCTACATAGTATACAGGTTTTTACTTTTGCCTGCTCGCGGCTCTGTCAGTATTGATTGATTGACTGATTGACTGAACATTTTCATTGTGTGAAGCGCATTGAGTTGCATCTTGTAAGAAATGCGCTATACAAATAAAATTTGATTTTTTTGATTTTTTTTTTTACTATCATGCTATCTGCAATGTCCCGTTCTCGCCGTCCGCTATTGTTCCGACCGGCCAAAGCAGTGAGAAATAGAGTTGCGGCGTGAGAGCGTGAGAACTGGTTGAAATGCGTGTGTCTCACGGTGATTGCGTGAGACTTGGCAGCCCTGTAGATATTTATTTTAATCATGTTATTTTACCAACTGTTAAGACAACAATATAGTAACTAGTTACTTGAGCTAGCTAAAGATATTGGCCCCCCAAATCATTTTACAACGTGTTGTAATTATGTTACGATATTTTTGTCGAGTGAGTGAAGGTAAGCAACGTAGGGTGCGTTCGTAAAAACGCCCTGAGAGCGCCGGAGAGCACACTGGGTGCAACGTCATAAAGGGACCAGGTAATTTGATTGGACAAGAGGCATTCCATGAGTGCTGATCATATTTCCAGGGTGAATTTACGAACGCAGCTAGCGAACAGAAGACGCAAAAAATCGTCAGATCAGATATATAAACGGGTTATTTTGGTAAACTGGACACATTTTGGGAATATATGTGGTTACTTTCTCGCCTGAAAACATATTAAAACTTAATAAAATGACATGTTAACACTTGTAAAGCCAAAATTACATATTTTAGCTAATGGAGGTTTAAAATGGAGGTTTAAATTCGCCGCTCCCGGCGAAATGCATTCTGGGAGTCAGTATGCATACAGTGTAAATGGTCGGCTGGTTTTCACATACTTATTATGAATTTAGTAGGCAGTATGCAGTATATACTCATTGAGTATGCTAGTATGCAGTATGCTAGTATACCATTCCGAACACAGCCATAGTCCCTTAACGCTACCATTTTCAAGTATATCCAGCTGCATCCGACACGCGCTTCACCCGGACGCATGGAGACCATATTTGGTTCGAGCGCGTCATCATACCGCGCCTGCATATTTGCATATTTGGTTCGGACTACGTCATCGCCTTACTATGGTGGCTGAGGACGATTTCAAGTTCGTATTTCAAGTATTTATGGATATGACAGATCATTCGCTTACTATGCATTTCGATATGAGATAGATGCATTTTTGTATTTCAAGTACTTATGGATATGACCGATCGTATTTATGGATATTTTGATATGAGATAGATCATTTATGAGATAGATAATTTTCGTATTTCAAGTATTTATGGATATGACAGATAATTTTCGTCCTATTCACTTAATGCTTTTAAACAAACAAAAAAAACACATTTCCAGCAATGGATTCTACAGTTAGGCACATATATATTTGGTCACAGACAGAATTTGTGTTATTTTAGCTGTTTACCAAAACATGTTAGTTACAGTCATACACAAGTTACAGTCATATAATGAATATGAATGAATGAATGAATCTTTATTTCGAACATGATTTAAAAAAATAAAAATAAAAATAACTAATAACTAATATGTAGAGTACAGTCCTATCAATTGTTCGAAAAGGAGTAGGAAGAAGCCGAGGCTTATCCTGTCCTACCCCTGTTTATACTTAACAATTATGCTTACATTATATAATCCAATTAATTAATACATATATTTCAGTATCATCCGTTCTAATACTTTTTCATTCTTAATATTGACACAAAATAAATAAATAAACATAATTTTTTCATTCTTAATACTGAAACAACACAAAATAAATAAATAACAAACATCAGTATCCACAATGTAATACAGAAGAAAAAGACACAGAAAACCACACCTTAGTTTCCAGAAGATTAACAACCTTCCCTTTCCTCATTTTGGTATTTACCAAAAATTTATTTAAACCTTTTTTTAAATAGAGCAATATTTCTGCTTTCCTTCATATTTTCCTCTAGCCCATTCCATATGGTAACTCCGTAGAATGATATGCACCTGCTCCTGAGATGGGTGCGAGCATAACCCTTGTTAAAGTTGTGGTTACCTCTCAAATGATATCCCTTATCCCTCTCTATAAATAATTTGTTAATGTTACCTGGGAGTTCTTGAGTCTTTGCTTTATACATTAACTGTGCCAATTTAAATTTGAATAAGTCCATGAGCTTTAAGGCATTTGACATTAGGAACAAGTTATTTGTGTGATCACGATATCCGACCTTATGTACAATCCTCATAGCTTTTTTCTGTAGTGTAATCAATGGGTTTAAAGTGCTTTTATATGCATTTCCCCATATCTCCACACAGTAACTCAAATAGGGTAAGACAACAATATAGAGTATAATACAACATCCTCTGTTCCAGAATATGTTTTGCCCTGCACAATACTGCAATACTCCTTGATACTTTGGATCTAACGTATCTTATATATATCTTATATTTCCAACAGAATTGACTGTCTAATATAGGAGTGGGCTTAAAGTGCAGACTCTCAGCTTTAGGTTAAGGGTAACCCAGGAATTCATCGTAGACTTCAGGAGGAAAAAGTCCGAGATCCAGCCCCTGCTCATCGACGGAGAGAGCGTGGAGATAGTCTCAACCCTCCGATTCCTGGGACACAACATGCGGGATGACCTGGCCTGGAAGGACAACACTAAAGGCACCATCAAGAGGGCACAACAGCGGGTTTACACCCTGAGATGCCTCAGGAAACAACACAACAAGCAGGAGATACTGGTGGCCTTCTACCACGGCGCAGTGGAGAGCATCCTCACCTTCGGCATCTCCAACTGGTTCCACAGCTGCACAACAGCGGAGAGAAACGAGCTACAGAGAGTCGTGAGAACAGCACAGAAGATCACCGGCGCCCCCCTCCCCTCTCTGGAGGAGCTGTACAAAACACGCTGTCTCAGGAGGGCCTCCAAGATCTCCAAGGACCCGACCCACCCTGGGCACGAACACTTTGTCAAGCTGCCCTCGAACAGGAGGTACAGGACCCCGGCCGCTAAGACAAACAGACTGAAGAACAGCTTCTACCACAGGGCCGTCAAGGCCCTGAACACAGAAAAGGCCTAAGTTCTGGGCCCAGGACAGTCCGGACGGATTGTATGGCAGCTAGTGCTGAGGCACAAACATGTACATTTTCAAGCCTGCAAACTGTGACACTTTAAAATAATGTGAAAAAATACTTTTTGTGCAATATGACAACCCTAGTTGACTATCTGTGCAGTATAGTACAGTGGATTGTGTACATAGCCTTTATTGATGTAAACCAGCTTCTTACCTTCTTGTGATATTATGCATCTATGCTTTTTCTAAAATGTGTTTTCTTTTTCCTTTCCTAAACGCCAGGGGAGCCTCCCCTCCTAAATTTCGTTGTTTGGTACCTGTACTGTAGCAATGACAAATAAAGTCCATTCCATTCCATTCCATTCACATCCAAATTGAAGGAAGGGTTTATGAATGATATCTCTTTTATATATAATAACCAAAAGTAATTAGACAATTGACTCAAAAGCTGTTTCATGGGCCAGTGTGGGCTATTTATTCCTTAATTATTTCTTTATCAATTAAGCAGGTAAAAGGTCTGAGTTGATTCCAAGTGTGGCATTTGCATTTGGAAGCTGTTGCTGTATACGCACAACATGCAGTCAACAGAGCTCTCAATGCAAGTGAAACAGGCCATCCTTAGGCTGTAAAAACAAACCAAAAATCCATCAGAGAGATAGTGGGAACATTAATAGTGGCCAAATTAAATGTTTCGTACATTCTGAGAAAAAAAGAACGCACTGGTGAGCTCGGCACCACAAAAAGGTCTGGACGTCCATGGAAGACAAGAGTGGTGGATGATCACAGGATCCTTTACATGGTAAAGAAAAACCCCATCACAACATCCAGCCAAGTGAAGAACAGTCTCCAGGAGGTAGGCATTATCCATGTGTACCATAAAAGAAAGACTTCACACAAGCAAATACAGAGGGTTCACCACAAGGTGCAAGCCATTCATAAGCCTCAAGAATAGAAAGGCCAGATTAGACTTTGACAAAAAACATCTAAAAAAGCCAGCCCTGTTCTGGAACAGCATTCTTTGGACCGATGGAACTAAGATCAACCTGAACCAGAATGATGGGAAGAAAAAAGTATGGAGAAGGCTTGGAACGGCTCATGATCCGACGCATACCACATCATCTGTGAAAAAACGTGGAGGCAGTGTGATGACATGGACATGCATGGCTTCCAATGGCACTGGGTCACTAGTGTTTATTGATGATGTGAAGACAGAAGCAGACAGATGAATTCTGAAGTGTTTAGGGATATTCTGTCTGCTCAGATTCAGACAAATTCAGCAAAGTTGATTGGATGGTGCTTCACAATACAGATGGACAATGACCCAAAATATAGTGTGTAAGCAACCCAGGACTTTTTAAGGCAAAGAAGTGGAATATTCTGCAATGGCCAGAGTCAATCACCTGATCTCAACCCAATCAAGCATGCATTTCACTTGCTGAAGACAAAACTAAAGGCAGAAATACCCACGAACAAACAACAACTGAAGACTGCTGCAGTAAAGGCCTGACAAAGCATCACAAAGGAGGAAACCCAGCATTTGGTGATGTCCATGTGTTCCAGACTTCAGGCAGTCATTGCCTGCAAAGGATTCTCGACAAAGTATTAAAAATGAACATTTTATTTATGATTGTTAATTTGTCCAATTACTTTTGAGCTCCTGAAAATAGGGGACTGTGTATAAAAATGGTTGCAATTCCTAAATGTTTCATACAATATATTTGTTCAACCCCTTGAATTAAAGCTGAAAGTATGCACTTCAATTACATCTTGATTGTTTCATTTCAAATCCTTTGTGGTGGCATACAGAGCCCAAATTATGGAAATTGTGTCACTGTCCAAATACTTCCAGACCTAACTGTATATAAATAAATGAATGTCAATGACCCCAGGTGTGGGACTTTATTAGGTCAAACAGGTTTGAGGGGTCAGGCAAAGGACTTGGTGGAGTCAGGCAAGGGTCAGGCGATCATCGTTGTAATCCATGGAGCAGGGCAGGAACCGTGGTGCAAGGTGCTGGGCTGGAGGTGTCCATGGTGCTGAGTGCCCACTGATGAGCTAAATAAACAACCTGGTCTCACACGGAAGCCGTCAGTATTCGACGTCTGTCGTTCGTCTCCAAACGTCGAATTCCGACGAGAAAACGAGCTCTGAAAGCGCAGGGGTGCGCGTGATATGTGCGCCTGTCGGGCTGCACGCCACATTTTGAGATACAAGCGCTTCAACGTTCATTCATTTGGAACTGCGAGAATGAGTAACATTAGCCCGATTGCACTTGCATTAATAAAGCGTTAATATATTTATTCTTTAAACAAACAAATTTGGGGGAGTGGTCGGAGATAACGAGATATTGTTCCAATCCATTACCTGGCCATTCAAGTTTGCATTGCCTAGCGTGTAGGCCCGTGAGAAATTGAGAGCATATAAATCACTAGATGCCTACAACTACGCAATCTGTGGTCATGTACAGTACATCAAATACCATGACATAGATTCTAAATAAGAACAATATTCCATTTGCTTACAGATTCCGGGGTGGTGTTATTTGCAGATGTCCGTGTGAGTCGTCCGCGAATACATGCGTCTTCCTCTTTGCTGGATTTGACTGCATCACGTTGTTTAATTATAAATAAGAACAATATTCCATTTGTTCATTTGCTTTAATGAAATGACAATAATTAAACAAGTCCTGAGCAGGGCGAACGCAGGTGTAAACATTAGAACAGTCTATCTATTTCCTCTTCCGGTGCGTGCCCCCCCCCCCCCCCCCCGTGACCTCCACCAATCACAGGAATGCATTTGCACACAACACAGCTCACAGTAACAGTGCTAACATTGAATTTCTGAGCATTAATTGCAACATTAATGAACATATTATAACACGGTTGCTACAATACTTTACCTGATATAAAATGGGCGGCACATGCACAAGCATTTTTTTTTAATCTTGTCCTCAGTCCAGTTGACGCCGCCTGTTGCTCTGAAATGGTCTGATCCTGATGGAATTCGGTAGAACTTGAGTCCGATAGTCGTGGAATATCGATTCTGACAACCGAACACGCAACAATCAGACATTTCTTTATGCTAGTAGCCGTTGTAAGCTATTTTAAGCGTACCTAACTCTATGGAGGGTGGATCGTGCCACATTTAAATGCAATACACACATCGGAATGCAATACACACATCGGAATGCAATACACGTGTAACACTAAATACAATGCAAAAACACGGCATATTTGTGCCAAAATAAAATCAATGTGTATTACATTTGAGCGCAGCGTATTACATCCATTACCTGGCCATTCAAGTTTGCATTGCCTAGCGTGTAGGCCCGTGAGAAATTGAGAGCATATAAATCACTAGATGCCTACAACTACGCAATCTGTGGTCATGTACAGTACATCAAATACCATGACATAGATTATAAATAAGAACAATATTCCATTTGCTTACAGATTCCGGGGTGGTGTTATTTGCCGATGTCCGTGTGAGTCGTCCGCGAATACATGCGTCTTCCTCTTTGCTGGACTTTTCCTAGATATGTGCAGTCTACCACCCAGTATCCTTTCAGGTACATGAGGTTGTCAAAATATGTTTTAAATTGTCAGAACGGCACCAGAACAACAAGCTGTACTGTACTCTAGATTGTTCCAGATTGATCCCATCTTAATGGGAGCTAAATTATAGCACACACAGTCATTTACATTTTACATTTTTGGCATTTAGCAGACGCCTTATTCCAAAGCGACTTACAATCAATACATTTGAATGCTAAGCATGTGAATCATCAGTCCACCATTCGTGGCAGGAAGAGTAATCTAGCTCAGGCTCGGGGCCACTGATAGAAGGAGAAACCTTCTTCTACCACCTTTTTCTAAAACTTTTTTTAAATTTATTTTTTATACTGGAGGAACAGAGAAACAGTACAAAGGGGGCGAGTTCTTAGGGACACAGTAGAGGGGAAAGCGGACGTCTTGAGGAGACGTAGTGCTGAGGGGCAGAAGATGTCTCAGTCGTTACAGTTACCAGGACAACCAGGAACCATGTGGCCAAATCCTCACCAAAATGTGTTAAGCCCAATGCACACAGCGTGCCATTTCTGTTGCACGTCAACATTCCATTTTGAAGTTTGAATGGAAGTCTATGAGAAAATCACATCCCAATGCACACGGCCCCGATTTTAATCACACGGCGAAAATTCGATTCCATTCATGACAACAATGGAATGTTGTCGTGCAACAGAAATCGCACGCTGTGTGCATTGGGCTTTAGTTGTCAGTTCTATGAAATTCAACCATTCTAATGGTAATTGTATTCCTGCTATATTGATGGAACACAACTTATGTCACCCCATTATTCTATCCAAATTGTTTGTGGTCTAATTTCCTCCTTGTCACTACAGTATCAGTGTACCCAGGTTGCAGGTTATGATGTTGGCCTTGAAAAACTCATCCATGCATTTGTTTCGAGTAGACTTGATTATTGTAATGGTCTACTAACAGGCCTATCTAAAGGAGCTGTTCGTAAATTGCAGCTCATCCAAAACGCCGCTGCTAGGGTCCTAACAAAAACAAAGACATTTGAACACATTACACCAATCCTGAGATCCCTGCAGTGGCTACCAGTCTCTCAGAGAATTGAATTCATAATCCTCCTAATTACATACAAATCACAAAATGGTCTTGGACCAAAATACATATCAGATCTCCTCCCACCCTATATTCCCGCAAGGTCCCTAAGGTCAGCTGAGACAAATCAGCTAATAATTCCAAGAGTAAAAACAAAACACGGTGCAGCAGCTTTCAGTCACGCTGCTGCATGCTCCTGGAACAAACTCCCTGAAGGATTCAAACAGGCCCAAACCCTTAAAATATTTAAAGCTAAAAACCTTCATGTTTTGCACCAGTTATGATTAAACACAAACACTTCTATCAATGTATTTTTCCCATTAACTATTGTCTTTTTAAATGTTTTATCTTTTACTTCTTATATTTGCTTTTATTCATTGTAATTTTTTATTTTCTTATGCTCCTCTTGCTGTCATTTTAAATAATGAATGTAAAGCACTTTGAATTGCCCCTGTTGTATGAAATGTGCTATACAAATAAACTTGCCTTGCCTTGGCCACATGAGGGCGCTGATCCCACTTTTCCATTATGTAGTGGAATGCTACTGTGCTGCTGGTCAGCTGGTTAAATTCACTAACATAGGAGACCTTTCAGATACATTTCTCACCAATCCCAAAAGATATAAATAAACTACAACACCTTGATTTGAATACTTTTATGGCAGTTCTCTGATGTATTCCTAGTACAAGATGAAAGAACAGTAAAAGCAGTCAAATGGCTAAACAACTGGCCAAACTAAAACGTCTTCCCAAGGTTAACATACAGGGCTCCCCTGTTTGTAAGAAGTACATTTGTCTAAGTAAGTGAATCCACTACACATCAGTTATCTGAAGTAAAACAAAAAGAACAAGTGCCATCAGCAGTCACAGTGCTAGAGAGAGGAAGAAACGTCATTTATGTTATAACTAATGTAATGTGAGGGGATAGAGAAGTCTAAGAAGAGTCCAGGTGTTCCCTGAAGAGATGGGTCTTTAGTCTCCAGCAGAAGATTGGTAGTGACTCCAAGGTACCAAGTACCATACAGCCAACATTGGTGATTTACTGCTGCCTGCTGTGCTAGTATAGCCTAGTGATATTCATGTACACCAGTAGCAGGTGTACAGTTTACCAGTTTACTGCAGGTAAAACCATTGAAGGTTTCTTACTCAAAATGCATTGGAGAAGATTGAGGTTCCTCCCAGTGGTGGACTCAGGCTGTTTGAAGGGCAGGGGCGAAAAGAAAAAAAGGGCACCTACTGCACGACATGGGACCCCATCAGCGAGGAAAAAGCTATGATGCGTCATGTATGGATTAAGATTAACATTATGTAGTCTAGGCAATCCAGATTAAAAGTATACACCTCTATGATAAAAACACATAGGGAACAATACACCTTTAAAATGTTTATTTCACAAACACCTCCAAATAATGTTTTTGGTTATTTTCATGCTATGTAAACCTATACATTTATATCCATTCTATTTTTTTTAGGTTTTCTGCTCACAAGGGCTTTCATAATGATCTTGCTATCAAATGAAAGCTAACACCTGTGGGGTGGCAGAATCAAAGTGTCAAAATCTAAATATATATACTGTGTCAGAGTAAATAGAGCTAGAACATTGTGAAAAATCTAAAATTCACTCTCCGCCTAAAAAAACCACAGCTTTTAGAGTGAATATCAGCTTGGAAACCTGAGCTGGTAGCCCAAATCATATAGGAATCAGTACTCCATGGTCTGATGAGTACTTATGCCAAATTAGATGCTAGTAATGTGAGCCAGTGCAACTTTGTACCTGTTTTAGTACAGGTATGTTTAGGCGGACAACCAAATTGTGCCATTTGGAGACATTTTGGCACCATCAGTGCCATTTGACCTTTCTCATCTTATTTTCTTTTGTAAAACTAATTATATTTCACTGACACATCACTATAGGTATAAATTCCATCCAAATTCAACAGTTTTCTCACTTGTTTTGAAAATTAACCCATTCACCTCTGTACATTTACCCACTCAAAGAAAAATATACATAGAAAATGAAGTTTGACTCAGATTTATTGTCAAACTGAGAGCATAGAGAATTGCAATAATAGCAAACTTTGAAATATTAGAAAATTGAAAATACAATCAAGCACACAATAAAACCAAACCTTGAAAATTGTCAAAACAAATCAGAACTAGAAAACCATATACAATGTCTGCCACTCAGTCATTTGCACCTGCATTTCAACTAATGCTTCACAAACAAAACAATGAACCGAGGCTCTCCCATCCCCCTAGCCTCCCACCATAATAAACAGCCCACCCCCCCAGCCTAGGCTCAAGTTACCTACCTATGGACAGAAATATATTCAACAGATCAAGAAATAAAGAAATATATGATTAAGCTACAAACTACACAAAAGAAACAAGACAATTATATGAAAAAATATGATTTTAAGACCCAACATTAGATTACATGACTGTTACTGTAAATGGAAATTAAAAATATTGTCATGAGTGTCTCATTTGAAAATCACTCTGCATGTCCAAACAAAGGTGCATATTGGTTGGGCGCTTGCTGTAGGAGAAGCATGGACAGATGCCATTGCTGCAACGGAAGGGAGATGGTGGGTAGTGGAGTCATAGCAGAATTCTTCTTTGGGCCATGTGTTTATATATGTCTATGACTTCATTACGATCAATTGGGATATCCCTCTCAATTGAAAGCAGCATGAGATCAGAGAGCCTTTTTTCCCCACATCGGTTTTGAGCTGGGTTTTGATCAGCTTCAGTTTTGAGAATGATCGCTCTACTGAAGCAGTTGTCACTGGGATAGTAGCATAAGTTTTGAGGAGCATAGTTAGATTTGGGGAAACTGATTCCACATTATTGTCTTTAAGCGCAGCTGTGACATTGTTGGAGGGGAGAGCATATGAAGAGTGGAATACCTTCAGTTCGGTGACAACATTCTCTTCTTCTGCATCATAAAACTGGCACACATCTCTGACAGATAGAGCAGCTCTGTCATTTGTCATGCCCTTCCAGTGACTTGAGATGGTAAGGCAGTGAAGACCTGTTAGGATTGACCCAGTAGGCGTGTCATCCTTCCCCTTGAATCTACGGTGTAGCTCATGCGAGAGTATGTCAAGAACACCTTGCCCCGGTAGTGTTCCTCCAAGTCTTGGGCTTGGTACTCCTCCGTAACAGATTCAGAGCTATACCTGTACCTTTGAGGTACCTTTCTCCGTCTGGTTTGTCCAGGTATTTGTTCTGGCACCTCAATGCCTGCTGCCTCTGCTTGCCCCTTTGCATTTGAAAAAAGCACCTTGAACTCTTCATCCTTCCTCATTGCTGTCACTCTTTGTATGACCCCCTCCACAATGGTGTATGATGCTGACAAGTCGAGGTCTTTTCTCTGAAGCGAAGCAGATGCGATGGCAGTCTCATTGAAGACGGGTGTGGCAATCTCCATGCATAGAATAAATTCAAAATCTATGCTACGCAAGAGCATCCGGGCATCACCTGCTGCAGAGTCTGGTGGATCACTATCAGCCATGTTCTGAAGCAGCTTCACCACAGCAGTAAGGACCTTCTTCAGGGATCTCAGAGCATCTTCTCTACATGTCCACCGTGTGTCAGACAGCCTTTTCAACTCGCAGACTCTTTGGTCAGGGACCAGGGTACATGGTCTGTTGCATTTTCACGAACACAGCGTGGCGTTTTGGAGATCTGGCTATGAAGGTGTACAGACTTTCAACTAAGTTGAAAAACCGAACAAAATGCTGGCTTGATTTGGCACTCTCCACCAAGACCAGGTTGAGACAGTGGGCATGGCAGTGCACGTATAAAGCTTTCTTATTGTGGCTCTGAATTCAAGACTGCAGACCGTTGTAGCTTCCGCTCATATTTGCGGCTCCATCGTAGCCTTGGCCCCTGATGTCTTCCACTTTTAATCTATTCTCCTCAAGGACTGTCATCACAACATTTTCCAATTCCTTTGCTGTTGTTCCGCTCACGTCACAAACTTGTAAAAATCTCTCCTTGATTTCCATTTGATGGACAAAGCGAACAACAAAGGACACTTGTTCGACATGAGAGAAGCATCCGTTGTCTCATCCAAGAGAATGGAGAATATTTTGGACTCATCCATTTGGATGGAATGACATTGGCTGACATCCAAATGGATGGAATAGTATGTTTTCAACAATGGGATTGGGAATGAGTATTTTAAACGTTATTGTTTAATCATTGGCAACAATTAATTTTGTCAGTGCAGAACAGTGCAGATCGAGAAACATCTAAATGTTAGCTAGATATTAGCCCATCGGCCCCATGCAAAAACGCAGAAAATATTTGCTGATGGCCATATAATGTGTTTTGAATGTAAGCAGGGTTTAACTATTTGGCAACGCCCCTAGACTGTCGTCACTTTGGGAAAGCCTGCCCTAGTAAGCTGCATCACATTGTATCCACTAACAGAGCACTCATTTGAGGACATTTCATTTCAAGACACGTTATTTAATTTTCTTGCTATGTTTTCCCATTGGAAGGGCAGCCAATAGGGCACGTCCTCTCAATTTCTCCACTCAAAAGGGCACTTAAGCGCACCGTTTTCAACTATGGGGGCACATGGTCAAGTTTAGACCATTGGAAGGGCAGCCAATAGGGCACGTCCTCTCAATTTCTCCACTCAAAAGGGCACTTTAGCGCAACGTTTTCAACTATGGGGGCACATGGTCAAGTTTACCAATGAGTGTAGTGACTAGGGGTGTAACGGATCACGGATAATCCGTGATCCGTTCGGATCGCCCTCCACGGTTCGGAACGCATGTGTACCGCGGATCAATAGCAAAATCTTTTTTTTCTTTCTTTCCTAACACAAGGGGAGCCACCCCTCCTAAATTTCGTTGTTTGGTACAACGGTAAAAAAAGTACTCTGTTACGTACTCACTCCACGTGAAGCTGGGAATCCACAGCAACAAGTATCATGGCGAGTGCTAGCAACGTTGGCGAACTGGAAAGGCCTCCCTCGTCATTGAAATCACATGTATGGGAGCACTTTGGCTTCCCTGTTACTTATAATAACGATGGAAGGAGGGAGGTCGATAAGAAAGTTACGGTGTGTACCCTCACGTTGCCATGATGGCAAGACGCTACCTGGCTGTGCCGGCTACTTCAGTTCGTAGCGAGAGGGTGTTCTCCACAGCAGGAGACATGGTGACTGCAAATAGGTCTGCCCTCTCCCCAGACAATGTGGACATCCTCATATTTTTGAAAATGAATATGAAGTTATAAGCTTGAGGCTGCTTTGCTTTATTTACTTTTTTTTCTTACCATGTTTAAAGGATTTCACTTTATTATTTAGGTAAAGTTAGGTTTCACTTGGCAACCAGATTGCAGCAGTGATGTTATATATATGTTGTTATATATAGATGTTGTTATATATAGATGTTATATATATGTGATATATATATATATCAGTTTTGACATCTTGAATGTTGTTTTTTTGTTTCACACATTAAAAGTGGTGTTTTTACAGAATTCAAGGAAAATGTTGTTTTTATAAAAATAAAAAAATGTTTTGTGTTGATCCGAAAAATGATCCGATCCGTGACTCAAAATCCGTGACACGATCCGATCCGTGAGTTAGGTGATCCGTTACACCCCTAGTAGTGACCCCCACAAGGGACCGGGTATTGTCACCACCATAGTGGCATTTCTACAAGCAGAACCATGATAATAACCACACCAATGAGAGTAGTGACCCCCACAAGGGACCGGGTATTGTCACCACCATAAGGAGGAGTGGAGATGCTACAGAGCGGGAGCTATGGACAAACAGGATGCGTCAATGGGTAACAGCCGGTCTCCGGCAGGACAATTCCATGGCCAATGTTAATAATGCTGTCTAGTCTGTCACCAGACCGATCCTGGACGTAGGCCCCAGAGAGACGGAGGGAGAGCCTGGCAGTTGAAAGCGTGGGGCCTGTAGCCACATCTAACCCACGCCCATGAAGAGGATGGACTGACTCAGACAGCATGCACGTGTCAAAAGCCCCTCCATCTGACATGACTATAACTCTAGCTAGATCCAGACTCTAGCTGGAAGGAATAAGTGAATAAGGCCATCGGTCATCCACCGTTATCGTTTGGGGTAATGTGACCAACATGTAGTTCACACTACTGTTCAGATTCAGTTTTATATTTGCGACTGCAAACACACTAATTAATCAATCACTCTTCCGAACAGGGAGCCTTGAAACTTGCGCACACAGGGATGCCAAGATTGTCCTTGACCTCTAACAGAAATAAATCATAATCAATTGAATGTTCAAATTCAAACAAAAAAATGTCCAGCAATTCTTGACGTTCTTCTTCGTCTTCAGTCAGTTTCAATTTAGCCTCTATTTCCTCTCTCTGTATTTTGTCCAATTGAAGAAAAGCAGGCTCCTGGACCTTCCCTTCCAGCCGGTGGGCGTTCTTCAGTTTAAAGTCCTCTTACAGTGGTCCATAGAAACAGTTCTACAGCCAGTGGTGTAGTGGCACCGTTTTCATATAAGGTTGAAGTTTGTCCTTGCACTTATAGTACAACTCCTCACCTGATGCAGCAGAAAAATACAGCATTCATTTAGAAGTGCAAATATAAAGCCACTGGAAACAGGTTTTATGCACACAATAGTTAGCAGATGCTTAATGAGACACTCAATTTTGATATAGGCCTATGCATTTTCGCCATTTCAAGCAGTGGCTTCAATAGTTATTCACACTGACTTACCTTTCATCAAGTAATTCTTGGACGCCTTTCGAATCCTGTCTCTCTCTGTCGCGCGCAACATCCATGTATCTTAAGGTAGCTACAGAGATTAGATCTATAAACAGCCACAATTACTGATGGGTAAAAATGGCGGTCATCATGTGATCGTAAGTCATCGTCGTCAGCGAATCATAGCGCTACCTATGGCCGGAAAGGGCAGAACCTATGACCGGATCTGGTAGGGTCGGAAAAACCTCCAGGGTCGGAAAATCCTGTACCTACACCGGCCTTGACCAACCCTCTCAGAGGGTCACGGCTACCTTAAACCCTCTCAGAGGGTCATGGCTACCTTAAATCCTCTCAGAGGGTCATGGCTACCTTAAACCCCCTAACCCTAACCCTTAAACCCCCTAACCCTAACCCCTAAACCCTCTCTGGTGATTCTTCAATCCGCCCTGATATAGGCTTGAATTCACCCTTCTAAATCAATAATTTTTTCTCTCTCCCGGAGACCATCTGGTCAAGAAGGGGAAAGTTACTTGCTCTTACGCCTAGTGAGCTTATTTTAGTAAAAGGGGAACTCCTTTGTCCTCAAGCTCTGTCCCTAGTTCAACATAAGACATTGTTTTAATCAACAACAAGATAGCGCACTGTTACGTCCTCCCTCAGATGTAAGACTAGGGAGGAGGGAGGACTGCAACATAGCCTGTGTACCAGCACTGGTGAAGCAACTGACCGTGTGTGTGGTGCTCAAATACGGTCAGACCGACAACAAGGTATACCTTAAAGAAAAGGATTTATTTGCCAATGGTAATAATAATAATAAAGTGAAAAACATGGACATCCATGGATATACAAATAAACATGTAACAGGGGGGAAGGATAATACAAAAACTAAACCGGGGAAAATAAACAGAGGGTAGGAGGGGAGGGAGGGAGAAGGCTGCAAACGGTGTCACAATAAAACCACAGCCCTATGCTTCCCTACACCTCTAATCTAGCATATCTACCTAGGTACAGAACTGCTAACTAATCTACCCGGAACCTAAATCTAACTGCTACAAAGGATGAGTGACATCCGCTCGTTCTTACATAGTGTGTTTAGACAAACAGTTACCTACGTGATGTGATGTAAACCCCAGGGTATCTTACCTAGCCCTCTCCCAGGATAAGGCAACCGGGGACCATAGGTAACTCAAACAAACACTAGACAGACAAATGTAGCAACCAACTAATATACTAACAAAACAGAATGAAACAGAATTACTCAGAATAGAATAGAATGAATGAATGAAACAAACAAAACATAACCTCACCCCTCTTCCCTCTAACCTACACAAGTAACAAACAGCCACATATATAGGGAACAGGTAGACAGGTGATTGGTTGACAGGACATGAACACAGGTGGACTTGATGATGGATGATTAACAAGGAGACAATCAAGGGATCACGAACACCTGGGAGAGAGAGAGAGACACACAGACACAAAGCAAAAACAGACAGGGACGTAACAGAGGGTCATGGCTACCTTAAACCCTCTCAGAGGGATACCATGGCCACCTTTAACACTCTCAGAGGGTTACCATGGCTACCTTAAACCCTCTCAGAGGGTCATGGCTACCATAAACCCTCTCAGAGGGTTACCATGGCTACCATAAACTCTCTCAGAGGGTCATGGCTACCTTAAACCCTCTCAGAGGGTTACCATGGCTACCTTAAACCCTCTCAGAGGGTCATGGCTACCTTAAACCCCCTAACCCTAACCCTTAAACCCCCTAACCCTTAAACCCTCTCTGGTGATTCTTCAATCCACCCTGATATAGGATTGAATTCACCCTTCTAAATCTTTTTTTTTTTTAAATTTGTTTTAATTATTTGTAAATATTTTTATTCTCCTTGGAATGATACATGCACTCCATACACCGCACAGTCGCATGTAATTCCAAGTTTATGAATTGTTTCAATTAATAAATACCCTACTAATAATAATAACGTAATAATATTTGTTTATAATAGTGCTAAAAATAATCATCTTAATACCTTGTCAAATCATTGAACCCCTCTTGTCAATTGCTCAAGTAATACTTTATTATTCATTAAGTGATGGTAAAAATGCCAGCACATGGATACATATAAATATATATCATCCCATAAGTGGGTAAAATGTATGAAAAAAAAGAAATTAAAGAAATGAAATAAAATCATCAAGTAATTTAAAAGTCATACTAAATGTTAAAAAAAGAATAAAAGGAAATTAAATGAATGACCAACCTTGTTCTTCCCATACTCTGCCTATCTGATATATATACAAAAAAAATGGATAAAGTTCAGCTTTGACCGATGCCCAAATTCCTCCTTTCAGCCACCAGCCTGTATCCTCAGAGTTGAAACCGGCCCTCGGCAGAGCCTTGTTTCACTTCCCCAATACTAGTGAAGGCGGTTCCAAAAATAATCCAAGTCTGAGACCAAGTATTATTCAGTAAGAAACCCTCTACGTTTTACAGCCCAATTGGCTGGGATCACTCAAAACTATTAGCTACTAGCTAAAAAGAGGAAGTTCTACTCTCCCGGAGACCATCTGGTCAAGAAGGGGAAAGTTACTTGCTCTTACGCCTAGTGAGCTTATTTTAGTAAAAGGGGAACTCCTTTGTCCTCAAGCTCTGTCCCTAGTTCAACATAAGACATTGTTTTAATCAAATTTAATCTCAAGTCTCAATTACATCACATTGGTCCTATCTCACATTTCTTATACATCTTGCAACACAATCAATCCCATTCTAGTGGGTATCTTGGATATGTTGATTTCACTCAGAGTATATGTGTTTAGCTTTTCACTTCCTGATTCTATTCTTATGCAAGCAGGTCTACATTTCATAGCAAATCGGCCTGGGAGATCATGGCAGACACATTCATCATTGCAGAGTTATTGGTGGTAAACCCAGGTTAATCATGTGGAACAGCTCAATGTCATAGTTCAAGTCCAGACCCAATGCTGGCATTGGATCCTCCTTGGACGGAGGTGGGGTCTGCTCATCGTTGTCCTCTGGTGGTGTTATAATGACCTGTGGCAGGTTGGACTGCTCGATGCCTCCCTCTGGTGGCAAGAACCGTGGAGTGATCTTCAACAACCACTTATCCGGTGTGGTGAACATCACACACTCCTGCAGATTCTTCCTCTCTGATGCGTCCTTAGGGTATCTGCCCGAGTGAAACTCTTCCCACACTCGGAGCACTGGTATGGTTTCTCTCCTGTGTGTATTCTCTGGTGTACTTTTAGGTTTTCTGCATGACTGAAACTCTTCCCACACTGTGTGCACTGGCATGGTTTCTCTCCTGTGTGTATTCTCTGGTGTACAATTAGGGACCCTGCATGATTAAAACTCTTGCCACACTGTGTGCACTGGTGTGGTTTCTCTCCTGTGTGTATTCTCTGGTGTTCAATTAGGGATCTTGCCCGAGTGAAACTCTTCCCACACTGGGTGCACTGGTGTGGTTTCTCTCCTGTGTGTATTCTCTGGTGTTCAATTAGGGATCCTGCCCGAGTGAAACTCTTCCCACACTGGGTGCACTGGTATGGTTTCTCTCCTGAGTGTATTCTCTGGTGTGCTTTTAGGTTTACTGCTTGATTGAAACTCTTCCCACAATCAGAGCACTGGTATGGTTTCTCTCCTGAGTGTATTCTCTGATGCATCCTTAGGGTATTTGCCCGAGTGAAACCCTTCCCACACTGGGAGCACTGGTATGGTTTCTCTCCTGTGTGTATTCTCTGGTGTACAATTAGGGACCCTGCATGATTAAAACTCTTGCCACACTGTGTGCACTGGTGTGGTTTCTCTCCTGTGTGTATTCTCTGGTGTTCAATTAGGGATCTTGCCCGAGTGAAACTCTTCCCACACTGGGTGCACTGGTGTGGTTTCTCTCCTGTGTGTATTCTCTGGTGTTCAATTAGGGATCCTGCCCGAGTGAAACTCTTCCCACACTGGGTGCACTGGTATGGTTTCTCTCCTGAGTGTATTCTCTGGTGTGCTTTTAGGTTTACTGCTTGATTGAAACTCTTCCCACAATCAGAGCACTGGTATGGTTTCTCTCCTGAGTGTATTCTCTGATGCTTCCTTAGGGTATTTGCCCGAGTGAAACCCTTCCCACACTGGGAGCACTGGTATGGTTTCTCTCCTGTGTGTATTCTCTGGTGTACAATTAGGGACCCTGCATGATTAAAACTCTTGCCACACTGTGTGCACTGGTGTGGTTTCTCTCCTGTGTGTATTCTCTGGTGTTCAATTAGGGATCTTGCCCGAATGAAACTCTTCCCACACTGGGTGCACTGGTGTGGTTTCTCTCCTGTGTGTATTCTCTGGTGTTCAATTAGGGATCCTGCCCGAGTGAAACTCTTCCCACACTGGGTGCACTGGTATGGTTTCTCACCTGAGTGTATTCTCTGGTGTGCTTTTAGGTTTACTGCTTGATTGAAACTCTTCCCACAATCAGAGCACTGGTATGGTTTCTCTCCTGAGTGTATTCTCTGATGCTTCCTTAGGGTATTTGCCCGAGTGAAACCCTTCCCACACTGGGAGCACTGGTATGGTTTCTCTCCTGTGTGTATTCTCTGGTGTACAATTAGGGACCCTGCATGATTAAAACTCTTGCCACACTGTGTGCACTGGTATGGTTTCTCTCCTGTGTGTATTCTCTGGTGTTCAATTAGGGATCCTGCCCGAGTGAAACTCTTCCCACACTGGGTGCACTGGTGTGGTTTCTCTCCTGTGTGTATTCTCTGGTGTGCTTTTAGGTTTACTGCTTGATTGAAACTCTTCCCACAATCAGAGCACTGGTATGGTTTCTCTCCTGTGTGTATTCTCTGGTGTACAATCAGGGACCATGCATGATTAAAACTCTTGCCACACTGTGTGCACTGATATGGTTTCTCTCCTGAGTGTATTCTCTGATGCTTCCTTAGGGTATTTGCCAGAGTGAAACTCTTCCCACTCTGGGAGCACTGGTATGGTTTCTCTCCTGTGTGTATTCTCTGGTGTATAGTTAGATATCCCGCCCACCTGAAACTCTTGCCACACTGCGAGCAGTGGTGTGTTTTCTCTCCTGGGTGTCTGTGTTGTTTATGGTTTCCTGATGTGGTGGAGCTGGGCTCACTGTCTGAACTTGCGTTGGAGCTCTGCTCATCTGTAAGAATATGAACATATACAGGGTTACAAACACATTTTGTGCAAAACATTGAGCAAAGTTGTCAAAAAGAAGATATATACCTATAGTTTATACTGCAAAACATGGTGTCTCTCAAATATATTGTTAAAGAAAAGGTGTAATAAAATAAAATAATATAAACATGCCTGTACGTCATATACGTGTGAGTTTGTCCCAACATAATACAAGGGTCAAAAGGTCAAATTGTATGACCAAGTGGATTGGGGGAGTAACACAATGGTTAATTAGCATAATGTATATATAGCCATGGTTTAAATACAAGGAATTGTATTTATTCAAGGAAATAAGAAAATTCAAGGAAGCCATCATACAGTAAGTTGACGACCCAAAACATCCTGCAATAGCAACTAGGGAGTTTTTCAGAGGCAAAAAGTTTCAAGTTTTGGACTGGCTCCGGGTCATAGCATAGATATAGATGATTTACTTACTTAAGACAAATCGCTTTCAAAGTCGCTTTGGATGAAAGTGTCAAAAATGTAAATGTAATGTAGACGGATGTGGCTGTCCTATAGCCCACTAGGTTAGACTGGGGAACCAGCCCTGATAGATCAATCCCACACAAGGGAAGAGACCAGGACTGTCAGACTATGCATGTTCTGACTGACTTACAGCGCACTGGACAGATGAATTATCCCCCGTCTAACTACTGAAAAGCAGCCAACCGAAGTCCTCGTTAGCATCGTTAGCAACAAATAGGCCCGAGCCTTGGGCTTGCATGACTGAACAACACTGAGGTAAGACTCAGAGGCGCCGGGCAAAACGCACAGACCAAGACAGGCCCGCGGAGCAGCGTCAAGCCAAGACTTCAGAGGCCGCAAGAGCCTGGGAATCATGTGACTCCCCAGCCCCACCTGGTGACTCCCTGGCCCGCTCAAGAACACCCCCTCCTTCCTCTGCTTCTCTATGTGACATGCAGCGGATGAAACAGACCTCACAGATGATTGGAGACTCGGCGATCAGAAATGTAAGAGGTAAAAAATTGCAAATCCACTGTCTTCCTACTGACTAAATATCCAGACACAAAGTGGCTCATATTACACGTGGGATCAACCGATCCATGTAAAATGAGACGTGATTTTAAAGAACATTTCAATAGACTTGACAAGCTAGTTAAGATTGAAACATTCATCTGTGGACCGCTTCCCACTGTTGCCAGAGGTAACTTCGAATTCAGCTGCTAAGCCTTAACACTCGGCTTTCGGGAGCGTGCAAACTTAAAGGGCTGAAATCTATTGACCACTGGAACATATTCTGGAGGCAGAGCGACCTATTCAAAAGAATGGGCCTCCACTTAAACAGATCGGGAAAATACCATTTAACAAACAACATACTCTTCAACCTCATACCCTCTGCTCCCCCTTCTCTCGATGCTCTTGAGACAACTGAAAGGCCTACAATGCAGGATTCTTCAGACTCAGCAAAGTCAACTGAATTGTTCACAGTAGTTCACAGCTCCAGGTCTCCCCACAAACCTGCGACTCATCACAGCCCACAGTAAAGGGCCCTCCAAACTCATCACAGCCTACAGTAAAGGGCCCTCCAAAGTCATCACAGCCTACAGTAAAGCGCCCTGAAAACTCATCACAGCCTACAGTAAAGGGCCCTCCAAACTCATCACAGCCTACAGTAAAGGGCCCTCCAAACTCATCACAGCCTACAGTAAAGGGCCCTCCAAACTCATCACAGCCTACAGTAAAGGGCCCTCCAAACTCATCACAGCCTACAGTAAAGGGCCCTCCAAACTCATCACAGCCTACAGTAAAGGGCCCTCCAAACTCATCACAGCCTACAGTAAAGGGCCCTCCAAACTCATCACAGCCTACAGTAAAGCGCCCTGCAAACTCATCACAGCCTACAGTAAAGGGCCCTCCAAACTCATCACAGCCTACAGTAAAGGGCTCTCCAAACTCATCACAGCCTACAGTAAAGGGCCCTCCAAACTCATCACAGCCTACAGTAAAGGGGCCTCCAAACTCATCACAGCCTACAGTAATGGGCCCTCCAAACTCATCAGAGCTGGCTGAACTGCGCCCTTCAGTCGCCAGGGCAAGACAGATCGTTAGCCAACTTGTGAATGAATGAATAAATGAATGAATGGTCTTTATTGTCATTGCTATAGTACAGGTACCAAACAACGAAATGTGGGAGGGGTGGCTCCCCTGGTGCTAGGAAAGAAAAAAAAAAAGAAAAAAAGAAGGGAAAGGAGCTGGTTTACATAAATAAAGGCTATGTACACTATCCACTATACTATACTGTACAGATAAAACGACTAGGGTTGTCATATTGCACATAGTGTTATTGCACATTCATTCAAGTGTCGCAGTTTGCAGGCTTGAAATGTACACATTTGTGCCTCAGCACTACACTACACCTTGTTGAGCCACTAAAGCGACAGTGCAGCCCCCCTTCTCTCCCCCCACCCTCACTCCCTGCCCCCAACTCCCCAAACCACTCAACCCCAAATGAAGGTCCTTAATGACATTCGTGTGAACACTGACTCCAGAAAAATCTCAGTTTTAGTACTACTAGACTGGTTTAGATCCTACCTAAAGGACAGAAGCTATTATGTCTCCATTGACCAAATTAAAATGACATGTGGGGTTCCCCAAGGGTCAATCCCCCCTCCTATTCAATCTCTATATGCTTCCATTGGGACACATCATAAAAAAGAACAAAATTGCCTACCACAAATATGCAATGACATACATAGCCCTCTCACCGAACGACGATAGCAGGGGTATTCAGCAAAAAATTCAACAAGGTGCCATTAGAGAAAATGTCCTCAAGCAAAGGTGTGGAACATTATAATGTCTAGATTGCGTTATGATTCAGTGCCATAAATATAAACTCCTCCAAAAAAGTTTGGAAACGTCATTTCAGTCGATTCTTCCTCCCCTTTAATAATACCAATGGGTATTGTATTTTATATCGTTGGAAAGCCATATTAGTCACCTTTACAACGAGGTACAACTTGTAAGGATCATGCATTCGTGGAATGAGTAACACAGCTAAACGTGTGGGTAGCGGGCCAAAACAATTTGCCAAAATCCCCTGCAATATTCTTCTGTTGGTATTCACTCTCGTTTTGAGCTTCAAGTGCTGGCAGGTGTATGTCAGTCACAGGTGTGTGACTGGCACCTGAATGGCACCTAATTGACAGGAATGATATTCTGGGGCCAGTGGCGATCCCATATCTCCAGATTCTGGGACCTAACTCCATCCACCAGGATGACAACGCTCGCCCCCACAGAGCCAGGATCATCACAGAGCACCTCCAGAATTTGGGAGTGGAGAGGGTGGAATGGCCTGCCGTGAGTCCAGACCTCAACCCAATTGAACACTTGTGGGATCAGCTGAGGTGTGCTGTACATGCCAGAGTGACCAACGCAACCATGTTGGCTGACTTGCGGCAAATCCTGGTTGAGGAATGGGATGCCGTCCCACAGCAGTGTGTGACCAGGCTGGTGACCAGCATGAGGAGGAGGTGCCAAGCTGTTGTGACTGCGTATGGATATTCCACAGGCTACTGAGGTCCCTGACAGTGTAAAATGAATAAAGTGTAAAAATGCCCAATATGTGTTGTTTTTTCCTTATTACTGTGGGAGAGTGCAATCATCCAATCCACCAAGCAACTCAAAACGAGAGTGAATACCAACAGAAGAATATAGGGGATTTTGGCAAATATCTTTGGGCCGCTACCCACATGTTTAGCTGTGTTGTTCATTCCATGAATGCATGATCCCTACAAGTTGTACCTCGTTGTACAGGTGACTAATCAGGCTTTCCAACAATATAAAATACAATACCAATTGGTATTATTAAAGGGGAGTGTCATGGTTTCTTAGGTTTTCATTTTAGAGACATCTAGTGGACATTTTATGACATTACATTTGTTACTGCCTTTATTCAGTTTCGGTTTTGTTTAGTCACATGACGTGAGCACACTGTTCAGACGTGATAGTAGCTCGTAGCAGCAGCTAGCTGAGAGAAAGAGCTCCGGAGAATCTCTTTGTTTACATTCTTGCCCTGGAAAAGGCTTTGCTTTTTAAAAAAATAACCAAACGACCACTCATGTTTCTGAGGATTTAGTAAAGAACTGAACTTTACTCCAGCGTCTGAGGATTCATTGATGTGTCAGTGTGGGTTCGCTATCTGTTGAAGTTGCGCCCTGGTTACGCGCAGTGGGAACAGAATAGGGAGGATTAATCAACCAAAATAACGTTTCCGAACTTTTTTTGAGGGGTTTATATATGTTACGGTACATGTGGGAAAACTAGGGTTAGTGTTAGGTGCTAGGGTGCTACGGTTAGGGTTAGGATTAGGGGTAGCATGCTAGCATGTACCAAGTCGACGTAGCACCTAACCCTAACCCTAGTTTTCCCACATATACCGTAACTAGGGGTGTAACGGATCGCCCCCCACGGTTCGGCACGCATGTGTATCGCGGATCAATTGCAAAATGTAACCAAGTAATAATATTACTTAATATTAGTTAATATCCCTTGTAAATCACAATGTAGAGTTGCCATGAAAAGATAGAAGTGACAGTTGCGTGCTTTGTTTTACTCTAAAGCGCAATGATAGGTTGATAATGGAAGAAAAAAATCCAGAACAAGGCTGTGTTCGTAAATTCGCTCTGGAATCTGATCAGCATTCATGGAACGCCTCTTGTCCAATCAAATTACTTGGTCCCTTTATGACGTCGGACCCAGTGTGCTCTCCGGCGCTCTCAGAGCAAATTTACGAACGCAGCCCGTCATGGCGAGTGCTGCTAATGTTGGTGACAGAGAAGAACTCGAAATGCCTCCCTCGTCATTTAAATCCCATGTATGGGAGCACTTTGGCTTCTCTGTCAATTATAACAATGACGGACAGTGTCATTGGAAGTGTGGTCGGTAAAAAAGTTACGGTGTTCAAGCGTTGTGCAACGAGAAAGTCGTACGAGCATGGTCACACATTTTGCCGTGACGGGAGGCACGAAAAAGGCAGCTTGACAACTTCTGATAATGTAGCCAATTTTTTCATACCATGTTTAAAGTAAGGTTTCACTTTATTATTTAGTTAAAAGTGGCATAAAACATGTGTATTTGTGATGATGGTATAGATCAGGGGTGGCCAACCCGCGGCTCGCGAGCCGCATGTGGCTCTTTGCCTGTCTCTGTGCGGCTCTTTAATCCATTCATTAAAAGTGCGTGGTTCGCTCTCTGTGTCTCAATAGGCGTCGTTTTGGTATGGCAATTCATGGCACTCGCCATACCTGGCTTAACATTTTTAAAAATCTGAAACACGTTTAGTCATGTTGGTGATTTTATCCACTACACACAACGGTAACTCAAATCCTCCCGGCTCCATCTCACCCCACCAGCCAGGCGCTGTAGTGGAGCGCAGGGTTGCCAGACGGGATTTGACAATTTCAAGCCCAACCAGTCTAAAAGCTGCCGAATCCACCCGTCCAGAGTGACCAAAAGTAGGCCTATCTGGCAACACTGGTGGAGCGGGACATCGGTTCCTCAATAAACAAGCCATGAGTAACGTTCATGTTAAAACCTTGTCCACGATTGTCGTTCATTCAGGTGGGTTAAACAAACCGTATAAATGCCATTTACATAATGTTGGTTCAAATGTAACATATTAACGAACAAGTTCATGTCATGTTCTGTCAGTACAAACATGTTCTAATGTTATTTTAGTGAGTTCGCTAGTTAGCGAACATTAAAGATTACAAGAGCTAGTTTACGTATGTCAACAATGTCTCTATTCTCAATAATTTCAGTAATAATTGTACCAAATTTGGGCCAGTAACACTGACTTGTGTGTGAGTAAGTTATATGTGTGTGCAAGCAGCATGTTTTTGATATTATCAATCGTCTCACTTTTACTAGTTGAGCTGGTAAAACAAATATGCCAGGGGAAAAAAGGAAAATGGACATAAAGACCTCTTTTGGTCAAAGGGCAGCAGAGACAGGGACAGGGACACAGGTGAGGTCTAAACAGGTGACAGGGACACAGGTGAGGTCTAATCTAGCGTTTTAACAGTGCAGTTCGTTTAGAGTTGAGAATAGCTAAATCTGTTATGTTTTGTTTCTAAGGAGATTGAACCAGTCTGCCTGCTAGGAAAGATGTAGGCTACTAGCTGCATACTGTAGTTGTCTCCTTTATTCATCACCTTAATGTCATATAAGTAAATTGTATAGAAACAACTCACCAAAATTGACTATTGCACAACTGTTTTGAAAAAAAATCCACCGAGGGGGGGAACCCCCCTTCAACCCCCCCACTCAGACCTTGCCATACCGTGGCCTTTGCTGAAATGACACCACTGGTCTCATAGCCTATTGGAAATGTATTGCGTGTGTGTGAATGAGCGCTTTTGTGAGCCCGCATGTATGATGTGGCTCTTTCTGGTACCCCAACAATTTTTTGTGGCTCTTAGTCTCCGACTGGTTGGCCACCCCTGGTATAGATGCTCTAGACTGGGGCTGGAACCTGCAGGACATTTATTTATTAAAAAAATTGATACAAAAGGTTTTTCAATGGATTCTGGTAGTATTGGGCGTGCTAAATAACATACTAAAAGTCGACCAAAATCGACCCCTCCGAAAGCCGTCATTTCCAAGATGGCGTCCCAGATGGCGCCGGGGCGATTAAAATGGCTATATCTCAAATTAAGAAAATGGTGCAAAGGATTTCTCAACTGATTCTGGTACCTCTGGGCATGCTCACTAACATACTAATGTTATGTATGTACAAAACATGTACAAATCTAGGAAAATACACCTTCCAGAAAGGCTTCATTTTCAAGATGGCGTCCAAAATTGCGGCCGGCCAAGCTTAAAATGGCTATATATATGTCAATAGAAAAATTATATAAATGATTTTGTCATTTGATTCTGGTAGCCCAAGTACCCCTAGACATACTTAGGAACATACTAAAGTTTTAGGGAAATACACCTTCCGAAGAGGCTTAATTTTCAAAATGGTGTCCAAAATGACGACTGGGAGCTTAGAATGCCTGTATCTCAAATGGGAAAAAAATTCTAAAGGATTTATAAACTGATTCTGGCACCTCTATACATTAATAACGAGCAAAATATCTAGCTAAATATATCTGCTAGGAATGCATCATTTGCATCATCAAAATGGCTGCCTGTAGCTTATTTTGGCTAAAATTAAAATTGGTTATTATATTCAACCTAGAAAGCTGGCTTTGGTGTTGAACACAAAATAAATGACCCACTTATTGTGGTCTTTAGGCCTACTCATCATCATCTTCAGGATCCTCTGGGAGAAACTTGTTATGTGGATTGTCACATTCATGAAGTTGACATGGTCCACAGACAGTAGTACAAGGTAGTCCATATTTTCTGCATGAGCAGCGAAGTGTCTTGCAGGCAGTGGTACAGTTACAATGAATGACCTTCAAGAGACTGTCTGGAGCAGCATTCATTGTTGACATGAGTGGGACAAATCTATTGTCCTGCAGGTTCCAGCCCCAGTCTAGAGCATCTATACCAGGGGTGCCCAATACGTTGATCGCGATCGACCGGTCGATCGCAAAGGTAGTATGGGTAGATCGCATGGCATTGAAAAAAATACAATAAATAAAAATAAAACGGGAACGAAAACGAAAACGAAAAAAATAGTTCGCCTATCATCCATCCTCACTATGGCTTTTGCCACTTGATTGACGTACAGGTAAGCCAGTCTGAGATCTGATCTTTTCACCTACACCTAACACACGGTTCACCACGCATGCGCAGTCAACAGCACCAACTACAAAATACAAAATACCGGCGAGACTAATTACCTAGTTAGGCTTCCAATTTCTACTATTTACTATATAATACTAAATAAAGGCTATACAAATGAGTGGGGAAGCTGGACCAAGTAAGAAACCAATAACGTATAACTTCCATCCAGAATGGGAGGAGGACTTTTTTACACGATGTGATATTGGAAATGCATCTGTCTGATCAGCAAATCTACGTTGGCTATTTCGAAGAAGGGAAATGTGGCAAAAGAGCGAAAACGTACGGCTGCAACGATAGCTTCTTATCGCGTCAGTCACGTTCTTGTTAAACACAAGAAGTCATTCAAAGACGGCGAAATTGTGAAAAAAGTTTCTCGAGGCTGCAGATTGCCTTTTCGATGACAGATCCACAGTGGCTGATGACACCTTGCAACCAGCTCCTACAGCCCTGACTATTAGAAACTAGCTGCCTCCTCCCAGTGCCAGGTCTCCCACTAAGAGAAATGCATTTATTTCCTCCTTTCAAACTAGGGAACTACCTGTTTTGTATCTGGTTTACTTTTCTGTTTGTTGGATCAGTAGTTGGCTATGGTACTGCAGACTGGTTGTCAGTGTGTGAGTGAGAGAAAGTGAGTGTGTGTGTGTGTGTGTGTGTGTGTGTGTGTGTGTGTGTGTGTGTAAGAGAGTGAGAGAGAGAGAGGGGGAGAGAGAGGGAGGGTTTGTGCTATGGCTCCCTATGCAGACTGGCAAATGTGTGTGTGTGTGTGTGTGTGTGTGTGTGTGTGTGTGTGTGTGTGTGTGTGTTTGTAGTACGTGCATGTACGTTTGCGACGTTGAAACTAGACTGGTAGATCTTGGCAGACTGGCTACTTGAAAAGTAGATCTTGGTTCCAAAAAGTGTGAGCACCCCTGATCTATACCATCATCTGTTCCCATCCAGACCATGACCTGGTAGTATGCTCTACGACAGTGGAATTTGGTAGCAGATTCAGTTGGTGGTAGACGTTCAGGCGTTACCGTTGATGAAGCTGAGACAACCTTCTTGCTGAAAATGTTATATCTCATTTTTGCAAGCGAATCTGTGCACTTTCCACCAAAAAAGACAGCCATTGCTTGGCACCCAAGGTCATCGATCACATCTGTTGTCTGGTTTGGTACAGTGAATGCATTGGCACAAGCCTGAAGGACAGGATCCCCTTTTACAAGTTTTTGGAATGCTGTCTTTTTGCCAACTCCGAAGATCCGGGAAGTTGTGTCACAGCCAGTCACAGCATGGATGAACAGCAACTGAGAACACACATCCTGTCCGAGTACTTCTTCCAAATGGTTTATGGCGTACACTTTAAAACTGCCATCAGCTTTCGACTTGTCTGATCTGAAATAAAGGCCCTTGCTATCTCTCTGTGCATAGTAAAGAAGTAAGACGAGGAGATCAGTCCAGCCGTCCGGTATCCCTCACCAAACGGCTGGACAAGCTCGTAAAAAGGCGGGTTCAGTGGTGGGAAGGAGCCTGGACTCTCTGGGGACGGTGGTGGAGAGAAGGACTAGGAGTAAGCTGCTGTCCATCAGGGACAACCCCAACCACCCCCTCCATCATGTCCTCGCTGGGAAAACCAGCAGCCGCCGCAGAGGGCGGTTCATTACGATCCGCTCCCGGACGGAGCGATATAAAAAATATTTTATCCCGGCTGCACTAAGACTGTTCAATGGCAACTAAAGTAGCAGTCGGGGTCAAGGCTCCTGAATTTGTATTTATTATTTATTTTAATCATCATCATCACTTTTTTAGTATTTTAATATAAATAACTATAGCCATCCTTTTAATCCACTTTTATATCAGATCTCACTGTTTTTTATATACTGTACATGGATGGCCCAGTGTTGTTGTCTGTCCTTTATGTTGTGTTGTGTTGTTATGTGTGGTTTTTAGTGGAGTGGCGCGGCAAAATGAATTTCCCCACGGGGATAAATAAAGTATCTATCAAATCAAAATCAAATCAAATCAGTATCTTCTCCAATCAGCGTTGTGGTGTGAAGAAGAGATGATCCCAGTGCGGCCCTTACTATGTCTACATCAGCATCTCCAAGTGAATTGACCACAGTGCAATCCCGTTCTTTCAGTTCATCACTTATCATGTGGATCAGTTTCTGTTTATTCAGATCTCTTGACAGGAACTCCTCCTTCTTACCTGAGAACTCTGTCTCAGCAGTGAAGTTGACAATGGGATGAATATTGTTTCCTCTTCTTTGATGTGTGTTGTCTTTAATGGATGGCCCATCCTCATAGCCATCAAACACAATGGTTGTAGCTGAGCCATAATGTTGGATGGTGAAGTCTGCATATGACTGTGCAATTTTACCATAGCTTTGTCCGTGCTTCCATTGTATTCGGTGAAGGAGTGAACCACCATCAAGAACATAATGCTCCGTTTCTGGTACAGAATCTAGGATTGCATCACTTGCATGATCACAGATCGCGTGCGCTAGTTGTGGTTTATCAGCTTTGCGGAAGACGTTTCCGGCTTCAAAGAGGGCAGGAGGGAAAGGACTGAGTTCGTAACGCATAACCTCCTCCAATGACAGCTCTCCAGTTTGGGAGACAATAAGGAAACGTTGAAAAAGAAGTGCAGAATCAATGATTCGATCAGGAGCAACCTTGATAGACGATTTTTGTCCAAGGGTTATGGCTTTATCCTTTCTACTAAATGAAAATGTGAATGCCGGCTGTCCGATCATTTTGTGCATGATGTTGCGTCCAACAGAGTCATAATCATGCACGTTCACTCCATCCTCAGCGACAACACCTGTAACAACATTCCTTAAAGAAGAGTCTGGAGAGAAAGGTGAACATATAGCAAGTTTTGAAGTGATCTTCTCCAGGTCAGCAGCATCCCGTTTCATCCTTGCCTCTGTTGAATCCTTGTGCTGTTCTGATGTTGTGTATGTCTGGTTTGAGAACTCCTGCATTGCGGTGTTATACTCTGATGTTATGCCCTTTGACATTGTCCAAAGGGATCTCTGATTGTCGGTCATTCCACTTCCATGTGTCATCCCTCCTGTAGTCTTCAATGACCTCATCAATGTTGTTTCGATTACAAGATCTGAGCTGAGGCCTGCCCATGATTGGCTGCTGCGACGGATAACATGAAAACCCTTTTCAAATTGTCTGAAGACATCTGGGTGGTTGATGTGAAGCTGACTCATCTCTTGGACATAAAAGTGTGCCGATTTCAAGTAATTGTAATGCCCAGCCGCAGCGAATATCGGCATGCATTCAGAAACAGCGCGTAGGTGCAAAAGCCAGGAACCTGTGCGATCTGCTGTTATCAGTGACCTAGCAACTTCTAACATGTGTTGGTAATTTAGCCACAACTGACTAGTTTTGGATCTAGCACACAGTTCCATCTTCCTTTTTCCCAGCTCTTCATTTATTGTAATGAGGGTCTCTGATGTGAACACTGTTTCCAATGGCATTTCACCCTTAACTATTGAGGTATAGATTGCTTCAGACTGTTCAACCATTGCTGCAAATTCATGACTATCATCTACCATTTCTGATATTATCATGCGGTTAAGACATTTGTCAACCAGAAGATGGCCACGGAATGCTCTCTGAACTGATTTGCCTGTCATCATATGGGCTACTGAGTTCTCCCCATAGACTACCCCTAGAATGTCCTTAAGTCCTGTACCGTCCATCAGTGTACTAATTGCTCCTAGCAAATTCATAAATGTGTGAAATCCTCCTATTTTTTTCTATTGAGATATATAGCCATTTTAAGCTTGGTCCGCCATTTTGGACGCCATCTTGAAAATTAAGCCTTTCTGGAAGGTGTATTTTCCTAGATTTTTAGTATGTTAGTGAACATGCCCAGAGGTACCAGAATCAGTTGAGAAATCATTTGCACCATATTCTCAATTTGAGATATAGCCATTTTAATATCTCCACCGCCATCTGGGACGCCATCTTGGAAATGGCGGCTTTCGGGGGGGTCGATTTTGGTCGACTTTTAGTATGTTATTTAGCACGCCCAATACTATCGGAATCCATCGAAAAACCTTTTGTATCAATTCTTTTTGGGTTAAGTGCTTTTTTTTCATAGATTGATTCACCAGAGGTCTGTAATTTTTATCATTGGTACACTTCAACTGTGAGAGACAGAATCAAAAAAAAAAAATCCAGAAAATCAAATTGTATGATTTTAAAGTAATTAATTTACATTTTATTGCATGAAATAAGTCTAAGTGGGAAAACCTGCAAAATCAGCAGTGTATCAAATACTTGTTCTCCCCACTGTATATATACTGTACATACATAACATATAGGGTTAATGTGTTTGTTATATATATACACACACATAATATATACCAGTTTTGACATCTTGAATGTCAATGATCTTGACATCAGAATTCGAGGAAAAAGCTTTTTTTTTTTTTTTTATGTTTTGTGTTGCTCCGAAAAATGATCCGATCCGTGACTCAAAAACCGTGACACGATCCGATCCGTGAGTTAGGTGATCCGTTACACCCCTAACCGTAACATATATACAGGGGTGCACATAACTGGTGCGCCAGTGCGCATGCGTCGCCAAAATGCATGCTGCGCGGCAGATCAGCTCCATGAAGGCGCTTTTGCACACCAACAGCTGGGTCCAAGAAGCAAGCCCCACCAAGTAAGTAACTATTTGCCGTCCCCTCAGCCGAAGGCCCGACGAGTAATCCATCACGACGTCCACGGCGACTCCCCTCACGAAAACATTCGGAAAGTATCGTAACTCGTACTTTCATTCCGCGTATCGCGTATCGCACGGTTATCACGCCGACACGTGAAAATTCAGTCCCGAACGACTCGTCGCTAAAAGGAAAGACAACACCAAGGGACTTCAAGTTTCTTTTCTCTGAAGCTTTCAAATGTTCAGACGTTTGTTTTACAGCTTCATTATCGCACCTAGACCCCTGACCCAGGGAATATGGTTGGGAATTCTATTAGAAAAAAGAAGATTTTTTGAGGACAGTGATAACAGCAGTCAAGAGAGCAGTGATGATGATGATTAAGCTTGTAGCATAAGTAAATGCTTAGGCTGTAACTTTTTGTTGAAAAGTTGATTTCAGTGTTTACAGAACAGTAGGGATGCTCCGATCTGGATTTTTGGGGCCGATACCGATCACCGATTTTTTTCCTCAAGATCAACCGATACCGATACCGATTTTTAAAAAAATACATAACTGTAGGCCTACTGACTGGATAGCCTACATATTTTTTGCTTTTTAGACAAAAGTTTTGATCCATTAGGCACCAAGCAAACGCAGACCCATTTTTATGGCATAGTAAAAGTCTGGCCTATCACCCAGTTGGGGCCTGAAGCCCAAGTCAGTGATATGGCTGTATAAAAGACATCATAAACGTGGCCTTCATGGTTTACATACTGTTACGTCCTCCTATGTTTTCTGTTCAGTTATCTGTCTTCCCCAGAAAAAGAAAAAAAAAAAAAGAAAAAAAAAAAAAACGTTTTTTGCGATCGGCCATTTTTGCCGATCACCGATCGAGTCATTTGGAGTGAAATCGGCCGATTTAAATCGGTGGCCGATAAATCGGAGCATCCCTACAGAACAGAGCAGTGCTTAAAGATATGTCAGTTGATTTCATTGTGTTTAAAGGAGTCTGACAGACTTTCATGCTTAAAGAGCAGTCATTTGATTTTGCATTTGTTTATTTTGTTTTGCACACAATCATTTGTTCGTTCATCTTTATTTATGAATAAATGTCGTTTTGCTAATATAAGTTATCCATGTATCCCTTTTTCATCCATCCTGTGGGACGGGGTCGTGACTCGCGAGCTCGGGGAGCACCAAGCAGCATCCCTAGGTGCTCCTCTGAGCACTGGCCCCAAAAAGTTATGTGCACCCCTGTATATATATACATATAGTACATATACATATTAAAGTACAATTCAATAATATTTCAACAATATTGTAGATTTTCACTTTGAAGTGGAGAGATTATGAGTACTAATAAATGTTATTTTCTCATGTAAAATAAGGGCTGCATTTAAATGTAAAGATACATAACAGAGCTTTTGAAAAATGTGCGTCTTAAAAATAAATTTTTGAAAAATAAATTAAAAAACAAAATATAAAGTGTAGCGTGAGTCTCCCTTTCTCTTCTGTTTTGCTAGCATGTCCTGGGTTAATATTTCGGTTTCCCTTGTGGCTGATGATGCTGACGTAGGTATCTGTACACCTGCATAGGTTTCAAGCTCTTGCTGAGAGACAAACAGTGCGAGTCTATGATTTGTTCTTGCAATTAAGTTGACCCTCCCTTTTGCCCATTACTGACCCCTCCCGGTCCCTAGCTCTTTTGCTGTCTAGTTTTAGGTTTTGTAGTTTTACTTTAGTTTTAGATTATCTTAGACTGTTTTAGACTAGTTTTAGTTTTAGACTATGTCGTTTTAGTTTAGTTTTAGACTATATTGACGGAAAGTTTTAGATTATCTTAGTCTAAACTAAAACTAGTCTAAAACAGTCCAAGATAATCTAAAACTTTCCGTCAATATAGTCTAAAACTAAACTAAAACTACATAGTCTAAAACTAAAACTAGTCTAAAAGAGTCTATGTAGTTTTAGTTTAGTTTTAGACTATATTGACGGAAAGTTTAGATTATCTTAGACTGTTTTAGACTAGTTTTAGTTTTAGACTATGTAGTTTTAGTTTAGTTTTAGACTATGTAGGCCAGGTTTTGTATTGTATTTGGTTGTGGTGGATGTTGTATGCCTGTGAACAGGTCACACTTGAAAATGAGCCCTTGGGGCTCAATGTGTTTTTTACCTGTATATATTTTTTTTTTTAAATAGGTACATCAGTATCTGCTTGATCTTTTCACAAAACTCTTATTTTTGTTTCCCCTCAAGGAAGGTTTCAGCTACCACTCATGCACTCCTTGACCATCAGTAAATGTGTTTTATGTTGACACAAAACGCAAGCAACTTTAAGGGAACATTCATTAGCACGTTGTTGGGCAGTGAATGAATGTGTTTGAAATCTGGTGGATCGATCATATTGGACTCTGTATCGTGTATTTTGTTTGTATTTTTGTTTCTGCTCAAAAGATGGGTTTAGTCTCGTAACACTTTACATTGCCGCTTTTAATAATCACCATGGTCTCCAAACATATCAGACATACAGGGTTTGAACTGAACTGCCCGTGGGAAGAATGAACATGTAAGAGTCTGTCCAAAGGACAAAACAGAGATCATTGTATTCGGTAAACCTGACAAAAGATCGAATGTCAGTGCAAAACTTGATTCTCTCTCTAAACTAAAAAACAGGTCAGAAATCTTAGTGTAATTCTAGACTCTAAACTTCAACAGCCACATGAACTCGATAACTAAATCAGCCTATCACCTGAAAAACATAACAAGAATGAGAGGTTTCATGTCCAAATAAGACCTTGAAAAAAAACTCATCCATGCATTTGTTTCGAGTAGACTTGATTATTGTAATGGTCTACTAACAGGCCTATCTAAAGGGGCTGTTCGTAAGCTGCAGCTCATCCAAAACGCAACTGCTAGGGTCCTAACAAAAATGAATACGTTTGAACACATTACACAAATCCTGAGATCCCTACACTGGCTACCAGTCTCTCACAGAAAATGGTCTTGGACCAAAATACATATCAGATCTCCTCCCACCCTATATTCCCACAAGGCCCCTAAGGTCAGCTGAGACTAATCAGCTAATAATTCCAAGAGTAAAAACAAAACACAGTGCAGCAGCTTTCAGTCACGCTGCTGCATGCTCCTGGAACAAACTCCCTGAAGAAATCAACAGGCGCAAACCCTAAACATATTTAAATCTAGGCTGAAAACCTTCATGTTTTGCAGCAGTTAGGATTAAACACTTCTATCAATGTATTTTATCCATGAACTATTGTCTTATTACCGTATTTTCCGCCCTATAAGGCGCACTTAAAAGTCCCAAAAAAAAAAAAAACGACAGTGCGCCTTATAACCCGGTGCGCCTTATATATGGATCAAAATGTAAAAATTACATGACCAATATTTTTTTTTTAATAATAATACAATGTTTCAGTACGACTGGTAAACTACAAAGCCGCACCGCTTGCAGCATTACGGTAATCAGTAAACGACGGCCGCCATCTTGGAATCTCCGCGAATGCTAGTTATTCTATCATGTGCTCTGAATGGATGCCGTACTCACCCAACTGTTCAATTCGGACACTCACACCGCTTGCAGCATTACGGTAATCAGTAAACACCGGTGTTGTGCTTACTCACAGTCCCACACCACAAGACCCCAAGTAAAGAAGACTAAACAGAGTTTCCGAGGGAACAAAGTGAGATTCTTGGTGCTTTCAACTTGAAGTTTTAAAGTACCCACTCGATATAATAAACAACAGTTTAACGATCACTAAACACTTATCATTTGTGTATTGGATTCATTATTCTCGTTTGCCGGAGGCTACCGGTAAGGGAGGGTTGATTTGTAAACATACTTTCGTTTTAGCTCGTGTTCAAAAGCAAGAACTGTGTGTTCATCTAGTTATGTGTAGTTATGTGTTTTTAGAATGTCGATGTTCTCCCAGTATGTTGTCATGTTATTAAAATACAGTTTAGACCTTCGTAGCGATGTGTTTTGTTAGCTGTTAGCCGCTAGCAGCGTTTGTTGTGGTTTGGTCAGATTCACTTTTCTCCCATTCAGTGTTTGAGATGAACCAACATTCAAATACGCCTGTCGTGTTCAATCTTTCTCTGATTTGAATGTATGACACATCATTTGAAAGCTTACAATCTGTAGTTTAAGCATGTGTAAAAACTGAAAAAGTACGTTGCACATTTCACCAGGAGCTGTCACATATTGGTTGTTGGTTATAATTGTATAGCCTATTGGTTGTTTTCTGGTGTTGTTTTGCTCTGTTTGTAGTCTACTTGATGTATTTTTATCAGCTGTTAAATCACCACAGCGGTTAATCCACTAATAGAGATAATAGCAGATTGAAAATGCTTGTAGCTAACTACTCTATATCTCGTGGTTGCAGCTATTGCGACCCCAATTGAAATAAGCCAGTGGCTTTCTTGGGTTTTTATCCTGTTAGTTGACCTTGTATGTAATATGTACTTTCATGTACCTACTTCTGCAAATCTTCTAATAAAGTTTTCAATCAATCAATTGCGAATTGCTATTCACGCGAGTCAGCTGTGAATCACCGCAGGTCCTTGACGCTTGTTGCAAAAATGGATGACGAACGGCTGATACTTGAGGTGGAAAAATATATATTTTTGACAGTGGAGCAGGTAGAACGTTGACGGTGACAACGCTCAGGTGGAGCTTGGACAACGGGAAGTTGACACAACACCGATGGAGAGGTGACGCAACGCAGTAGGTGGAGCTTGGGCGTAACGCAACCCCAGTCAAACGTTTGACTGCAGTATCTATTCTATGCGCCTTATAAGCCGGTGCGCCTTATAAGCCGGTGCGCCTTGTATATGAAAAAATTTCTAAAATAGGCCATTCATTGAAGGTGCGCCTTATACCCCGGTGCGCCTTATAGGGCGGAAAATACGGTAAATGTTTTATCTATTTACCTCTTATATTTGCTTTTATTCAGTCGTTTTTATTTTCTTGCTATGCTCCTCTTGCTGTATTTTTAAATAATGTATGTAAAGCACTTTGAATTGCCCCTGTTGTATTAAATGTGCCACACAAATAAACTTTCCCTGCCACTGGCAGCATTGATTTTACAGCAGAGCAATGACCCTCACCACTATTAGGGGTGGGACGATTAGAAAATGTCATGTCACGATTATCGTGGGCAAAATAATCGCGATCCACGATATTATCGCGAGAATTAAAAAATAAAATAAAATAAAAATGTTTATTTTTATTTATTTTTAATGCCAATAAAACACACTGTAATCACTTTAACTTAGATGTTGTTGTATTTTTAGGACATTTTAAGTCAGTAATTCAGATTCAGATTCTAGTGGCACATATCTCTGGCCATAATCCGGGTCCTTAAGAAAGAGCAATTCCTTTTCGGCCAATCAGCACCTTTCATTAACGTACCCAAGGAAGTTTAAAGAACGCACTCCCAGTGTTGCCAACTTCCAGAGCCCCTTGGCGACTTAATTAGTCAAAAGCGACCAGCGACAAATCTAACTTCCTTTTCTGGTCATTTGGGGAATTACTGTAAAGCATCTAACATATCCTGTATTCCACGGTTCACGTTACAACCGAGCTCAGGAGAGACGAGTAGGGATACAGTCTATGGCGAGCGAGGGTTGCCGTCTCCTCTCTCCCTCAACACGCACTCTCTAACCCTAACCCTATATATATATATATATATATATATATATATATATATATATGTATATGTCTCCTCTCTCCCTCAACACTCACTCCCGCGGCCAGTCTGATAGCAGCCGCGGGGATCGTACCGTTGTACCCCGGGTCCTCGCAGGGGGTTCGGGCAAAGTTCGGGAAATAACGGACGGTTATCATGTATTTATACAGCATGGATGTTACGTTCCTAATGCCTTTGATGCGCACACTTGCTACTTGCCGCTTTAATCATTGTATTTAGCCTATAGCACAAGTCATGCATTGCATGTAACCTCAAGTGCTGAACAGTATTAAGTAAACCACAATATATTTGCTAAAGCTTAGGGGCGACCGTGCCCTTTGCAGCCATAGACTGTCACTGCCTGAGTGCCTGGTAATAACAAGGAAGGCCAATGACAGTATCCCATCTAAAGTGTTTCACCAGCCATGGTTAGAAGGCTAGCATACGTTACCTAGTGACTGACAGCCATGGTGAGAAGGCTAGCATACGTTACCTAGTGACTGACAGCCATGGTGAGAAGGCTAGCATACGTTACCTAGTGACTGACAGCCATGGTGAGAAGGCTAGCATACGTTACCTAGTGACTAAACCAGCCATGGTGAGAAGGCTAGCATACGTTACCTAGTGACTGACTGACAGCCATGGTGAGTAGGCTAGCATACGTTACCTAGTGACTGACTGACAAGGCTGACTTGACAGTAACGTTACCCATGCAGGCTGAACAATAGCGCGAGACAAGTTCTGTGAGGATATTCGCGCGCGGCTCATGTGAGGAATTGCAATTATATTACAGTAACAGTCGCTAACTTGACTGCAAAAGTAATGTCGCCTAGGCTGAAAAATAGCGCCAGACATTTGTTAAACACAGTTTATTCATAACATACGATTATGACGATTATTCAAATAATTTAAATTCTCCACGATTAAGTTATCACGGGTGTTTTTATCGCGATTAACGCTAAAAACGATAATCGTCCCATCCCTAACCACTATACAACAAAGACTTACCAACTATCTCACTGTCTTCCATCTCCACTTCTCCTCTGTCCTTTTCTTTCACCATCACTCCCTCCTCCCTCATTTCTTCTCCTCCATCTTCTTCTTTCACCATCAAACCTTTTTGCATTACAGCTGCACCTCCATCTTCTTCTTTCACCATCACTCTCTTCTCCTCCACTTCTTCTTTCACCATCACTCTCTTCTCCTCCACTTCTTCTTTCACCATCACACCATTCCCCTCTACATCTTCTTCCTCCAGCTTCACTGCCACCATCTCTGGACCCCACCATGTGATTTTCAGGGCTGGAAAACCACAGTCACATCCGGGGGACTCTGTGGACTCTGGTTCATACATGGTTACATGAGCTGAAGAGGACCTGCAGCTAGAAACAATGGAGGCACAAACAGTGCAGAGTCAATTATAAATGACAGCCAACCAGTTCACTGAAAGCCCATCTAGACTGACAGGACATGTCCTGCAAATGCAATAATCTATGGATTACTGATTGCATTTCTTTGTAATTAAAGGGTCTGGAAAATAGACATTAAACGGTTCCAATTAGTATTTTGATATTTTATATTTTAACACAAGAAAAAATGACAATAATCTTCTAGTTAGGCTCAACTTCCTGGTCAGACAGAGGAGTGTATGGGCGTGGACTTTGCATGCTTGACTGGCAGCTCCCTTTCAAGCTAGCTTGCTGCGTTATCATACATGACATTCATCTATTAGATGTGCTTATAGTTCTGCCCTTTAATTACCAACTGTTTAGCTGCTGCTGAAATGTACTGAGCTAATACAATGACTTGGCTAAGATTATAGTTATGCACCTGGCAGTATAATTCATCATATCAATTCAATGACCACCATTAGCATACTGTACACCTGGCACCCTATGGTGAATTATTGAACCAGGGTTCGACAGTAACGCTTGCCCGCTTGCCCGGAGCAAGTAAAAAATTCACCGGATTTGTTTGCGTGAGCCCGACAACGCTGCTGGATCCTGGTTATTTTTACCTGTGTGCAGGAAGAACAACAGACGGCGCATGCGCCAGCCCAGACTAGATGATCGTGGAGTGAAGATATTATTATTATGCCGTCTGTTGTTCTTCCTGCACACAGTTAAAAGTATCCAGGATCCAGCAGCGTCATCGGGCTCGCGCAAACAAACCCGGCAAATGTTTTACTTGCTCCGGACTAGGGCTGCAACGATTAGTCGACTAGTCACGACTAATCGATTACGAAAATTCGTCGACGTGAAATGTTGTTGTCGACTAATCGCATAAAAAAAATATATTTAAAAAAACGTTTTTTTTTTTTTTTTTTAAACGGGAGCCATGCAAGAATCAGCTGGGTAAGTTTTAGCTAACGTTGTTAGCCAACTGGCTAACGTTATATTGTTAGGGTCGTAATGTTTATGTTAGCTTTACTGTTACATGTTGGAAAACAACGTCTCATGGACAGGGCTGTACATGCTATGAGCGTTTGTGCTATTAATTTATTTGCCCTGTGGCACGCATGTGACAGACAGAGGCGCTTGTATGTAACGTTACGTAGCAGGGGTTTTCCATGTTGAAGCCAGGAGAACGCGAGATGAAATGAAGTGAGGGGTGGTCGCTATTAAAATACCAGGTAGTCATGGTGGATGATCATGAATGATGCTTGATAAGTGAATGCTATTTCAATTATGTTGAGTCCACCAGCGAGCTGTCTGTAAGATAAACAGCGCCAAGCGTAGCCTACTAACGTGAGCTGTCTGTAGTCTAGCCAGCAATGCTAGCTAGCCAGTCAACTAGCTCTGTGAGCAGCTGTAGCTTGGCGTAACGTTAGGTTAGATAGCTAGTTAAGCCGGATTTATGCTTCTGCGTCGCCATTTACGCGCAGCGAAAAGCCACACGACTAATCGAAAAAATAATCGGCAGATTAGTCGACTACCAAAATAATCGTTAGTTGCAGCCCTACTCCGGACAAGCGTTACTGTCGAACCCTGTGAACACAATAGGCTACTTGTGGACAGGATTCACAGCATGTGTATGACTTACTGATCAGTTGTACCACAATGGTGTTTTCCTCCTTTTCTAATTCGCTGCCGTATTTTCACAATATCCTCCATGTTTAGTTTCTTCCCACACTGGACGTAGCACTGGCGCACGTCGTCATAACCAGAACAAGCAGAAGCATCCATCATTGCCCAGATGGGGAGTTCACAGTGCAGGGAATCCTACGAATAAAGATGATCAAAATATTAAAACAAGAGTGAAGAAATGTAATCAAAACATATTTTATGTAAATGTTTTTACCAGAAGTGGAAAACAGTAGCCAAGCTATACGTAGGTCCATATATACTGTATAGGGATGCACGATATTATCGACACCGATATTTATCGGCCCGATAATGGGAAATTAATGTTTATCGGTATTTATCGGTTTTATAAAATGTTAGCCGATATTTAGCCGATAATATGAAGCCGGAAATATTTCTGCTTCCGGTTTCCGCGCTCATGATGCTGCGCCTGCGTACAGGCACGCAGTGTATAGACGAGAGCGAAAAACATGTCTTCCCCGGTGTAGACATTCTTCACTGTTTCTGAGGCGTTTGCAATTTGCAATACATGTTCGACAACAGTTCGGAGAGGAGGGCAAAGGTCTACGAGTTACAACACAACGAATCTCATAAGTCACCTTAAGATTCACCATTGCAAGCATGCTGTATGGAAGGAATATCAAGCACTAGTAGCAGAAGGTAGCCTAGCCTAGCCTATTGAACACGCATTTGAAAACTGCAGGAAGTTTACTCGAGACAGCTCAAAGGCTCAAGCAATCAATGAAAAAATAATGGAGTTGATGGCCCTCGACGACCAGCCTTTCTCTGTAGTAGAAGATCAAGGATTTCGCCAGCTAATTTCACATTTAGAGCCCCGGTATACACTCCCAAGTCGCCGCTATTTTGCAGACGTGTGCCTGCCTGCTCTGTATGATACAGTCGCCACACACATCCATAGTCTGATCGATACTAGCGTAAGCCAGATACGTTTTACCACGGACATATGGACTTCTGACGTTAGTCCAGTCAGTATGCTTAGTTTGACGGCCCAGTGGCTGGATGAGGACTTCAATATGAAGAAGACACTGCTGCATGCGCAGGAGTTCTCCGGTTCGCATACTGCGACAGCCATCCGCGGGGCTTTTGAAACCATGTTCGGACAGTGGAAGATATCTAAGGAGCGGGTGCACGTTGTGCTGAGGGACAATGCGCGCAATATGGCCAAGGCTTGTGAGGAATGTGAAGTTGCAAGCTTGGGCTGTATGGCACACAGTTTACAGCTTGCCGTTAATGAGGCTGTACTGAGCCAGAGAAGTATATCCGACTGTGTTGCGATCGGGAGGAAGATGGTAGGACATTTTAAGCACTCCCAACTCGCCTCCTCCCGTTTGAAAGATTTACAGACACAACTGGGAATGAAAACCACACGGCTCCAACAAGACGTACCAACGCGATGGAACAGCACGTTTTATATGCTTAGGAGTTTGTTGGAGCAGAAGCGAGCGCTCGCAGCATATGGAGTAGATTACGCGTTACCTGCGTCTCTAAACGCATACCAATGGGCGCTAGTTGATGACCATCCTCGATCCGTGCGAACAGGTGACTAGAGATATTAGTTCAGCTACGGCCACAGCAGCAGACGTGATCCCCTCCGTCGAAGCCTTAAAACGTCTGTTAAACAAGGCCGTTGCAACAGACCAGGGAGTGAAAACTTCCAAGAGCACCCTGTTACAAGCAGTAGACCAGCGATTCGGTCACATCCATGAAGAGCCTCTGTATTATCTCGCAACAATCTTGGACCCTAGATACAAGGACCGCTTATTCAAGCTTGGAACAAAAGTGCAAGCAGCAGACATGTTGCTAGAGAAGATGATCAGCTGTGCAACAGCTGACAAGCCAGCCGAGCCGCAAGCAAAGAAGACAAGGACAGACGGTAACCATTCTTTGCTGGAAATGTACGACGAAATCTTGGAAGAAAACACTGAACCCACAGAAGAGCAGGCGAGGACTCAAACGGAAGTGCAGGTCATTTATTCAATTTAATGTTTAGCTTTCAACAACAAAATACACCACATCACGATAATGTGACATGTGCGCTGCTATGTAGGGTGTTACGTAAGGAGGGGCGGATGTTTATGAGGAAGTGGAGAGCTTGGCTAATCTAGCGACATCTGTACTTACAGTATATTGTGATTTTGTTGTCCTTTTAGATGTACCTCTCACAGTCAACGATTCCCAGGACTCAGAACCCAATGGAATACTGGAGAAGCAACAAATCCCGTTTCCCGACCCTGGCCCTGCTTGCAAGGAAGTACCTGTCAGCCCCTTGCACTAGCGTCGACAGCGAACGTTTATTTTCTGCAGCTGCTCATGTGATCGATGAAAAAAGAAACAGACTCGGATGCGAGAGAGCAGAGATGCTTCTTTTTATGAAGAAAAATATTCACCTGATGCCCTCAAAGTAGGCTAGCATAGTGTAAAGTAGCCTCAGAGTGGTAGGCCAAGGCCAAATGTAGGCCTACATTGCAAAGGTTCTATGAGGTAGGAATTGTATTCAGTTTGTATATTAGGGAACACCAATAGAAAACGTGTCTATTATTTAGGTGAGAATGTGAATGTAGGCTATACAAGACAAGTTGTTTACAAGGAAAACATGCACTTTTAGTTTTTCCATGTCAGTGCAATTTATTTTGAATTCTTATGCAAAACGTTTGATGGGCTTTATCACAACCTACCTCATCCTCATGCACTAAAAGTAGCATAGCCTAGCCCTTTTCAGTTGCTTTATTAAGCATACTAGTGTAATCTACTATGTGCCTTGTGTCATTCTGTTTATCTGCAGACTAAGCAGCCATTTGGCACTAGTTTCTGTAAAAGTTCTATACAACTTTTGGTTCTTTAAAAGTCTTTATTTTTGTATTGACTGATGCACTTTATTTATTTATTTATTGATATTTTATTTATGCATTTTCAATTTACAGGGATAGACAAGATGCACTTTATTTTTGATCTAATTACCGTATTTTCCGCACTATAAGGCGCACCGGATTATAAGGCGCACCTTCAATGAATGGCCTATTTTAGAACTGTTTTCATATACAGGGCGCACCGGATTATAAGGCGCATAGAATAGAAGATACTGCAGTCAAACGTTTGACTGGGGTTGCGTTACACCCAAGCTCCACCTACTGCGTTGCGTCACCTCTCCATCGGTGTTGTGTCAACTTCCCGTTGTCCATGCTCCACCTGAGCGTTGTCACCGTCAACGTCAAAAATATATATTTTTCCACCTCAAGTATCAGCCGTTCGTCATCCATTTTTGCAACAAGCGTCAAGGACCTGCGGTGATTCACAGCTGACTCGCGTGAATAGCAATTCGCAATAGCTGCGACCACGAGATATAGAGTAGTTAGCTACAAGCATTTTCAATCTGGTATTATCTCTATTAGTGGATTAACCGCTGTGGTGATTTAACAGCACAGTGTTTCCTCTATATGCATTTATTGGTGGCGGGCCGCCACGAATGAATTTCCTCCGCCACAAATTGATTCAGTCCACAAAAAAATAAATAGCCACAGCTAAACAAGACACACCAGGTAGCAATCACAGTAATTAGACAAAAATACATACATAAACACCAGAAGACGCCAAAGGGTCGCTCCACAACAAATCCACCTCTGAACATTTTTGCTGATTAAAATATATCTGATCCTAGATCAGCGCTATAATGGATGTTGACTATAAGTGCACCTAAATCCACGCCCATCTCTCTCTAACCGCTGATCCAAAATCAGATTAATGACATTAAACATTCAGTTGACGACGTGACACAAGGGCTACTCCTGATTGGTCTAAATGTGAACCGGCATGAGAACCGTGCAGACTCAACCATCCCTGCTGAAAAACTGTCGCAAATTGAAGAACTCGCGCAAGTTGGAAACACTGGGAAACTTTCGCCAAGTTGGACATACTTTTCCTGTTGTGTTTGAGACGGAGCCAAGACTGCTCGTTTGGAAGGACATTGGATCCGTGAGTAACGTAAACCTTCAGAGCTGATGGATGGAAACCGGTATCACAAGTTTATATTCTGTATATTATTATTTTTTATTTTGCCATCCTACCTCTAGTTTTGGTTGAAATTAGGTCGTTGTTTTGAGCGCGCGTGCGCGCGGATAGGGCTCTCCGCCACTAATGTAAAAATTCCTGGAGGAAACACTGCAGCAGATAAAAATACATCAAGTAGACTACAAACAGAGCAAAACAAGAAAACAACACCAGAAAACAACCAATAGGCTATACAATTATAACCAACAACCAATATGTGACAGTTGTTGGTTGTAACGTTACATGGTATGTTTACCCGCTTCTCGTGGCTGATAACCGATATGAGAACAGATATAATTTCACAGTTGATAACCTGTAGTTCATGCACACCTGAAGGTAAGAAAGGCTATGTAGTGAGCAAAGATTGATGATTTAATATTCCATAGTGATCTCACCAAATCTAACTTTACATCACTATTGTTAACACAACAAAGAGAACACTTCTGACTCTTCAAATGTTCATTTATTATTTCCTCTAACAAACAGAATCTGTTATAGACAGTGCACAATGCTTTTTTTAGCCAAGATCTGGCCTCCTTTTATGAAAACAAAAAAGGCTCACATAAGAGTAATTAGATCAAAAAAAAGTGTCAAAAATAAAGTGCTTCTTGTCTATCCCTGTAAATTGAAAATGCATAAATAAAATATCAAAAAATAAATAAATAAAGTGCATCAGTCAATACAAAAATAAAGACTTTTAAAGAACCAAAAGTTTTATAGAACTTTTACAGAAACAAGTGCCAAATGGCTGCTTAGTCTGCAGATAAACAGAATGACACTTGGCACATAGTAGGCTACACTAGTATGCTTAATAAAGCAACTGAAAAGGGCTGGGCTCTCGTATGCGAGTGGTGTAGCCCATATATGCATTGTGCGCATATTATGTGCATATACGACACGCGTGAAGCATTTCTGCGACACGCGTTTCTTTTTTTTGTAAGATTTTATTTTCCATTTTCTTTTTACACAAAACATTATATACACCACATCCTAACCTAAATACACCACAACATTTATACGCACCCATTACTTGACAAACATCACAATACATCACAGCTTGACAAACATCACAACACATCTCAACTTGACATACATCACAACCAGTGTTGCCACAGTTACTTTGAAAAAGTATTCTGATTACTGATTACTCCTTTAAAAAGTAATCTAGTTACTTTACTGATTACTTGATTTTAAAAGTAACTAAGTTAGATTACTAGTTACTTTTTTAGTTACTATTGGCAGCTGCCTAGGCACCCGACCCCGACCCCCCCCCCCCCGCAACATAAAAATGAAAACTGGTTTTGCCAAAACTCACTTTATTTTAACAGTAACTTAAATTACATAATTTCACTTTAAACAATAACTTAAAACAACAAAATAAAGAGTCTTTCTTTGCCTCACCCAACATAAATACTTGTTTTTAAACAATAAAATAAATATAATCTTTATTTAACAGTAACTAGCAAGGAGTGGTTTCACAAAACCTTAAACCTACCCTGACCATTCAGATATGATCCTAATATAATCCTAATCCTAAACTGGGTGAGTCTGAGTTTATCAATGATCAACATTTATGATCTTGTCATCCTTTGCTGACACAAACTCAAAATAATCCTTATATTTCCAGCTATTTAACGCATATCTCTGTTCTCGCTCCATTGTGTAATCTACGCTTCTGTTTACACTGTGCAATCAGCGTGGTGATACACGTGAGCGATTCTGCTGCAATCTCGCGATAGTCGAGAGCCGTTTTTTGCGGGCATGGCCTTCCATAGTAACCTCGTGTTGAAAATGTGAGCACTGACGTCACTCCCCAAGACGCGAGAAAAGCGAACAAATGTTTGTTTACTATCGAACATTACAAAGAAATACTGCATTTAGCCTAAGTTATGAGGTAGTAACGCAAAAGTAACGCACAGTCACTTGAATAAGTAACTTTAATCCGATTACTGATTTGGAAATAGTATCGCGTTAGAATACTAGTTACCGAAAAAGTATTCCGATTAGAGTAACGCGTTACTTAGTAACGCGTTACCGACATCACTGATCACAACGCATCACAGCTTGACATACATCACCACACATCACAGCTTGACATACATCACAACACATCACAACTTGACATACATCACAACTAGGGGTGTAACGGATCACCTAACTCACGGATCGGATCGTGTCACGGTTTTTGAGTCACGGATCGGATAATTTTTCGGATCAACACAAAACATTTTTTTTTTTATAAAAAATGCTTTTTCCTTGAATTCTGTAAAAACACCACTTTTACTATACAACATTCAAGATGTCAAAACTGGTAATATATATATATATATATGTCAGTGTTTCCTCTACATGCATTTCATCGTGGCGGACCGCCACGATGGAATTTCCTCCGCCACCATTCAGATTTCTCAAAAAAAAAAAAATTTTAGGCCGCTTTTCAGACCTTCACATCGCTAGACACACCCACAAGCGCGAAGCGACGCGCTTGCAAAACTGTTTTGTGATTGGTCGAATACATCTAGGCTGCGTGTAGTCTACAAACTACTTCAAATGTTACAATATGCGCGACGACGGTGCTGGATCCTGGATCTGTGCATCGGTGTGCAGGAAGAACACGGAGCAGGCGCCAGACCAGACTAGATGATCGTGGAGTGAAGATATTATGAAAGTGTACGTGCTTGTCGATCACCCGTCGCATCGCGTACGCTTTAATAATCTCTTCACTCCACAATCATCTAGTCTGGTCTGGCGCCTGCTCCGTCTGTTTTTCTTCCTGCACACAGGTAAACAGATCCAGGATCCAGCAGCGTCTTCGGGCTCGCGCAAACAAACCCGGCGAATTTTTTTACTTGCCCCAGGCAAGCGTTACTGTTGAACCCTGCTGATACATGATTCTTCCCTGCACATTGACAATTTTTTCTCTCTCCTCTTTCTTCTGCGTTGTGAAGGGATCCACTGCAGCGTACACGAAAAGCGGCTACTGTGTCAACCGCTTCCCATAATAGTTACAACAACCATAAAGCCTCCATAATGATAATGAAAAGAAGGGGAGACGAATTTTTTATTGACAACGGAATTACATGCTGGAAAAACATGCAGACACAGACAATAAGAGACACACGGGAGGAGTACGGGAAAACATTTTATTTTTTTGGGCCATCCTCGAGTTCTGCGCGCGCGCGGTCAACACTACCCGCCACCATTGTAAAAATTCCTGGAGGAAACACTGTATGTATAATATATATAACATATTCTACACTCAAACATTACATAATTACGGTATACTGAAATACACTCAATTTAAATGATAGGAGAGAGGGAGGAGGCGCCTGGTTGCAGCAGTGAATCACTGGGCTCTTTAAAGCAGATGAATAAACATGTTTTATGCCACTTTTAACTAAATAATAAAGTGAACCCTTATTTTGAACATGGTATGAAAAAAATGCCTACATTATCAGAAGTTGTCGAGCTACCTTTTTCGTGCCTCCCGTCATAGTTGACAGAGAAGCCAAAGTGCTCCCATCCATACATGGATGCATTGTATGGCATTTCGAGTTCTTCTCCGCCGAACAACGTAACATGATACACTTGGGCCGCGTTCGTAAATTTGCTTTGAGAGCGCCGGAGCGCACACTGGGTCCGACGTCATAAAGGGACCAAGTAATTTGATTGGACAAGAGCGCTCAGCGCTCAGATTCCAGAGCGGATTTACGAACGCGGATTTACGAACGCAGCCTTGTTGTTGTGGATTCCCAGCTTCACGTGTAGTGAGCAAACAACGGATTCTTTTTCTTTCGCATTATCAACCTATCATTGCGCTTTAGAGTAAAACAAAGCCCGCAACTGTCGCGTCTATCTTTTCATGGCAACTCTACATTGTGATTTACAAGAGATATTAAGTAAGATATTAAGTAATATTATTACTTGTTAACATTTTGCAATTGATCCGCGGTACACATGCGTTCCGAACCGTGGAGGGCGATCCGTTACACCCCTAATCACAACACATCACAACTTGACATACATCACCACACATCACACCTTGATATACATCACAACACATCACAACTTGACAAACATCACAACACATCACACCTTGACAAACATCACAGCACATCCTAACATCCCAAAGCCCCATTTTTTTTTAAACCGTCTAAAGTTTATCCCAGTTTACCCCCTATACTTATCTAACTAATAATTCTAATGCATAATCTAATTAATCTCTTAGTACTATGTTTCTTGCACTATCTTTACGTCTTAGCTAAGGCCTTCACTATCTCTCCCCATATCATTTCAAACTGATCTTTCTTATTATTGTCTATGACTAAATTCTTCTCTATATTGGTATTATAAAGAATTTCGTTTTTCCATTGTTGTAGTGTTGGAGGTTTACTTGATTTCCAACTTCCAAGTATTAGTTTTTTAAATATAATTGATGAGTACATAATTATCCACTATCTTACTGTGGCTACATCCTGGAAAAGACAGATTGAAGGATCAAATTTGAATCTTTCCTTATGTACCCCTGAGAGCCAATGTTCTATGTCAACCCAGGTTTTCTGTACTCTGGGACACTCCCAGAATGCGTACTATTAGTGAGTCTTTTTTCCCACACTTTAAACAGTTATCTGATACATTACTATAATACTTATGGATTTTATCTCACGTGTGGTAGACTCTATACATTATTTTATATTGGATTAAACGTAGATTTTCATTAACTGTCATGTCATTTGTAGTATTCCAACACTCTTTCCATTTTAAACCTATATCTGTTCTTCCTAGTTCTCGATTCCACATCTCAATCCTACTTTCTAACAGTTTTTCAGCTACATCGGTCTTCTGTAGAGTTCTATAAATTTTACCTATCAAATTCTTATCAATTTCTCCATCAAATATGCGACACGCGTTTCTGTTAACTGTTTTCGTTCCCTCATCGCTGTATTCAATGGCAAAATCATATTCCTTCCATAGAGCGTGCTTGCAATGGTGAATCTTAAGGTGACTTATGAGATTCGTTGTGTTGTAACTCGTAGACCTTTGCCCTCCTCTCCGAACTTTTGTCGAACATGTGTTGCAAATTGCAAATCTGCCTCAGAAACTGTGAAGAATGTCAACACCGTTTCGCTCTCGTCTATACACTGCGTGGCTGTACGCAGGCGCAGCAGCATGAGCGCGACAACCGGAACCAGAAATATTTCCGGCTTCATATTATCAGCTCTATATCGGCTAAAATGTAATAAAACCGATAAATATTTAATTACATTAATTGCCCATTATCGGGCCGATAAATATCGGTGCCGATAATATCGTGCATCCCTAGTTTTGAAGTCACGGTTCGGTACCTTTTCAGTACAGCAGTGTAAAAGTAAGTAAGTAAGTAAAGCAAAGCTTTATTTACATAGCGCATTTCAACCATGAAATGCAATCTTTTACTGAACAAAAAGTGCCTCTTCCTTTCTTAACAAAGTGCCATGGAAAAGTCGTGGAAACTGTTTGTGCTTGTTTATAAAGGGCTGGTAACATTTGCTGGCTAAAATGCGGACGAGGGAACTAGTAGGCCTACATTAGGGCTGCAACGATTAGTCGACATAATCGACGACGGCGATCATAAAAACTCGTCGACGTGGAATTTTAGTGTCGACTAATCGTATTTTTAAAAAAAAAATCCGTTTTTTTTTTTTTTTTACGGGAGCCATGCAAGAATCAGCTGGGTAAGTTTTAGCTAACGTTGTTAGCCAACTGGCTAACGTTATATTGTTAGGGTCGTAATATTTATGTTAGCTTTACTGTTACATGTTGGAAAACAACGTCTCATGGACAGGGCTGTACATGCTATGAGCGTTTGTGCTATTAATTTATTTGCCCTGTGGCACGCGTGTGACAGACAGAGGCGCTTGTATGTAACGTTACGTAGCAGGGGTTTTCCATGTTGAAGCCAGGAGAACGCGAGATGAAATGAAGTGAGGGGTGGTCGCTATTAAAATACCAGGTAGTCATGGTGGATGATCATGAATGATGCTTGATAAGTGAATGCTATTTCAATTATGTTGAGTCCACCAGCGAGCTGTCTGTAAGATAAACAGCGCCAAGCGTAGCCTACTAACGTGAGCTGTCTGTAGTCTAGCCAGCAATGCTAGCTAGCCAATCAACTAGCTCTGTGAGCAGCTGTAGCTTGGCGTAACGTTAGGTTAGATAGCTAGTTAAGCCAGATTTATGCTTCTGCGTCGCCATTTACGCGTAGCGAAAAGCCACACGACTAACCGAAAAATAATCGACAGATTAGTCGACTACCAAAATAATCGTTAGTTGCAGCCCTAGCCTACATCATGTCATGAGTAATTCGCTACGGTAATGTTACCGAGTTGGCTAGTTAACTAGACAAACAAAGCCACATCTATTAACATGATTGTATTTGATTGTAATGAATAAGTATGTAATAATGATCTTGTAGTCACTAACGCCTATGAGTATGGAGATAGATTTATATCATAAATACACACGTACGAAAGTATAATACACAACCGCGTTTTGCCATCCGCAACCGTGTTTTGCTACCCGCAACCGTGTTTTGCTATCCATCCGCACACATCTCTCGAGTCGTGTGCCGTAAAAAGAATTAATGCGTGCGTGAACAGATCCACGCAAGCGTTTTTTGCTATCGACCCGCAAATATCTCTCCATTCGTAAACCGTGTTTTGTGAACCGTGTTTTGCTCTGCTTGGATTTACGTATGTATTTTTGAGACAAACATTTCCCTGTTTTGCCGTCTCGATTGGTAACTCGTAATATTCATTAGCTGATTATAAGGCGCTAGCTGATTGGCCGGTGATCTGCGCTGTTCTTTCGACAAGATGAGTGTTTCATACAGTTTCTACCACTCAGCAAATACGATAATACACTACGAGAGCACTTAGAATACATAATAGTTTACAAGTAATACGTTTATGTATTATATTATTTATCCCCCCTCACATGTATTGTGGTTAGCCTACATGTTTTGCTCACTGCACTTCTTATCCACCACTGATGTAAAAACCGAACAATTTCAGAATGTTTGCTTTTATAATATAGACTGCCCACTTCAGTCACCTACACCTGTAAGGTTTGGGGAGTCGCTCTTATTGTGGAGCGACCCTTTGGCGTCCTCTGGTGTTTATGTATGTATTTTTGTCTAATTACTGTGATTGCTACCTGGTGTGTCTTGTTTAGCTGTGGCTATTTATATCCCTCTGTTTCCTCTCTTGTTGTCGGTTGTTCACTATATGTTGCGTTCATTCTGTGTGTACGGGTCTTCGTAGCCTTATCGTTCCTCGCCTGATTAGGAAATAAGTATCGATTGACTATTGTAAGTACATTGCCCTGCCTTGTTCTATTGACGGCGTTTTGGGGAGACTAAAGCCATCTCCCCTTTTGTTTTGTTGTTTTGTTTCCTATTATTATTTAAGCATTTATCGGAGACTTGATTTCTCCTCTTTTGTTTCATCGCTTACTGTGCGGTTATTATTAATTCCCGTTTGCTCAAATAAAGAGTACCTTTATTTTTGAATTGTACTCCTGCATCCGTCTACTCTGTTCTACTCTGCAACTGGGTCCAAACACATTATCCCATTGTAACAACACCACTGCTAGAAAGCATATGTTTGTAGTTGGAACAGGGAGCATTTTGAGGGAGGGGTCAGAATATGGCAGCCTGCCCCCTAACTATTGTTTGCAAAGTCTGAGACACTTCATATGTTTTGTGGTGACATCTTTAGGTCACTGGGTGGTACCCCTGAAAGCACATGCTTGTAGTTATGACAGGGAGCATTTTGAGGGGGGGCGTCAGAATATGCCAGCATGAAAGTCATGCAGGCATATTCTGACCCCCCCCCCCTAACTATTGTAGATAAGACAAGAAGGCAAGTTGGTGCAAGTGCAAAAGTAGTCTAAAGTATATTTTCTTTGCAGGTATAACCTGACACCAGAACAAAAATATATATTAACACAATTCAAACAAAACAACAACATATGTAACAACCGAAACTAAACAAAAATGACAATGAATACAGAAATATAGACATTATTTACAAAATCAACAAACGATTGATCATTTTGCTTAGAACAGTATTGTAGTAACATCCTAGGCTGATCTGTCTCATTAGACAACTGGAGTGCAGGAAAAATAGTGTGAGACGAAGTCAATACAAACATAGGAGGGGCGGGTCCTAACCAGAGGTAATGAACAGATGTCAGAGATATTTATCTCAACATCTCTCTTGTTGTTTCTGTAGTAACATACTTAAAACAATTATAGCTTGGGTTCTGGCAGGTAGGCCCAGATAGGGGCCTGTCCTTGATTACAAAAAGTTGACGTTAGGAATAGGGTATAACGCTAGGTATAACGTTGGAACTTTTTTCTGGGAGGGGGTGCTGTAAATAAAGGAAGATTTAGATGTTCACAAATCATCTTTATTATGACAATAGAAAATGGTTCATATCAAAGAGGCATAGCCTATGTCACGCATGAACATATAAATCATGAAAAATCAAAAAACATTAGGCAATTCATATGCCCTTGAAGGTACAAATAATTGTAGCCTACAACCATCCAGTTACCTAAGGATGTCACCACAAAACATATGAAGGGTCTCAGACTTTGCAAACAATAGTTAGGGGGGGGGGGGGGGGTCAGAATATGCCAGCATGACTTTCATGCTGCCATATTCTGACCCCCTCCCTCAAAATGCTCCCTGTTCCAACTACAAACATTTGCTTTCTAGCAGTGGTGCAGGTGACTGAAGTGGGTAGTCTATATTATAAAAGCAAACATTCTGAAATTGTTCGGTTTTTACATCAGTGGTGGATAAGAAGTGCAGTGAGCAAAACATGTAGGTTAACCACAATACATGTGAGGGGGGATAACTAATATAATACATAAACGTATTACTTAAGTGCTCTCGTAGTGTATTATCGTATTTGCTGAGTGGTAGAAACTGTAGAAACACTGATCTTGTCGAAAGAACAGCTCAGATCACCGGCCAATCAGATAGCGCCTTATAATCAGCTAAAGAATATTACGAGTTACCAATCGAGACGGCAAAACAGGGAAATGTTTGTCTCAAGGAGAGATATTTGCGGGTCGATAGCAAAACACGCTTGCGTGGATCTGTTCACGCACGCATGAATTCTTTTTACGACACACGACTCGAGAGATGTGTGCGGATGGATAGCAAAACACGGTATTATACTTTCGTGCGTGTGTATTTATGATATAAATCTATCTCCATACCATTGTATCTAGCAGCTCTGTACTGACCATTGTATCTAGCAGCTCTCTGCTTCATTCATCAATCACTCCAACTCCTACCGTCAGGTCGGCGCCTCCGTTGTTGTTCAAGCTAGTGTCGCTTTCCCAGTCTTTGTGTAATAAGTGAACATATTGTAATGTTTGCCCTCTAGCACAGTTATAAACTTAATAAATGACTCGTGTTGTCTTCAGTCTCAGCAGCGTGTGCTTTTATTGACCCGCCATTTTAGTTTCACGTCCCGTTTCACATCCCGTTCCCTGGTCTCGCGAGAATAGCTGACGTCTGTTCATCAGAGCAATTGCGCGTCATCTCCCTGTCATCAGAATGATCACGCCCCTTTTTGGATGAAAGAAGTGTAGAAGTTTGACTGACGGTCAATGGGAATTTCTGGTCTTCGCTACTTTAATCCGATAAAATAAGAAAACCGTAGTGGTTTTTAGATATTAGGAGCCCAAATCCGATGGCCAGTTAGGCAAACTATTATATAGTGTCGTTGCCGATCAATGATCGACGTCGTTATATAGAGAAAATTAATGAAATAGGGGTTGATTCAGTGGCGTAGCGGAAGGCCCGCAAGCGACGCACCGCGGGGGGGCCCCAGCCACTAGGGGGCCCCCTAACATTGGATCCACTTTCTTTTTATTATTATTTTTTTTTAAATAATTAAAATATATATAAAACAAAGAAAATAAGTGGCCCTTCATTGTGTCAACCTTAATTTTAATATATAGGCCTATATTTAAAAATATATACATGGTTAGCCGTATCCAATAGCAACATGACTTTGACGTCACACGTAGGCAGCGAGACACAAGGAAAATGAGCAAGCGAAAATACAATACAAAGTACAATAAGCATTCTTTAGGTGGTGATAGATTCTCTATTCGGACATTATAGCCGCTATATGTGGGACTGTCGGTCCGATATTGTAAAAAAAATCCAATAAAAAATGTATGTTTACGGAAGTACATGTCTCAAGTATTATCTCGGCGGTTAGTCGAGTGAAAGAAAAACAACATACCGATGATAATTCACACAATATAATACCACGAAAGCGTACAGCACTAAACAATAACATTTATTTGGGCAGCATCATACTCAAACTCAGGCAGAAAGGCAGGGTCCGGCCAGGTTCACGGTCACAGGCTGTCAGTGCATCATACAGGTACATAATTCAGCATGGTTAGGCTATATATAGCTGTTTCTTTTTCTATTCTACTATTCTATTCTACTTCTGCTGTCTGCGTCTCCCTGGGTATTCCTAGACCAGATGGCAAACAGTAAAGAAATGCCACAATATACCAGGACTTAAGAAACGAGATGTCCAACAAAGGATTTGACTAACCCTGGCCAATTTTACGCAACAAGTAGACTCTGATGCAGCGGAGACAGGGTTGCCAGATTGGCTGGTTTTTGGTGGATTTAGAAGTTTTTAGATTGATTAGGTTGGAAATTCTCAATCCCATCTGGCAACCCTTAGCGGAGAGTCTACAGATATGTTTACAGATATCACACTGCTGTGCACACCACACTTTGTTAAAATAAATAAAGCTTGTACTATTCTACTTATAATACATTCTACTGATGTAGTGTAGTCTACCATTTGGTTTTAGTTATAGGCTATTGCTCTCACTTGTTTGTACCTTTTGCAAAGTCAAGCATTTAGAATGTAGAGTGCATATTGCGAAATTTCGCAACGTCAATAACGCATCGGCCTATAAAAAACGCTTCTTTTTTTTTCTTTTTTTTTACTCCGTTGCGAAAGGGCCCCCGCCGCCACCTTGTGGGGGGGCCCCGGGATTTTGCGCTACGCCACTGGGTTGATTCATCAGAGCAGTCATACGTCATCTCCCTGTCATCAGGGATTTGTAGTTCTTTGATTTGCCGTGTAAATCCCCAGACTGCCCAAATCCGATGGCCAGTCAGGCAAACAATTATATAGACTAGTATCGTTGCCGATCGTTATATGGAGAACATTTATGAAATAGGCAATGCATGTGTGTCCTTTCAGTCTGCTTCCATCCATGTGGATGAACCACTCGACCCAAAGGCCTGAGGTGTTGTAGGAGGCATGAATATGATTTAGGGGGTATTTAGTATAACAGGTTAATGGGTTTATTGTGAGTTTACTTTGATTGTTTGTTTATTGCCTAGATCACCGTATTGAGAAGTCATATGGTTATGGGGGCTGATATTGCAAGGTAATTTAAGCACCTGCGCACCTTGCATGGCGGTAGTGGAGAGAGAGGGGAGCGATGTACTTTTGTTGACCGCATTATACGCATATTCTAGACACATAGTTTGTTATTTTTCTGGTTTTGATCGCTTATGGATTATTTTTGTACGTCGCCAAGTTTGATTGTTCTATTCAATAAATGCTCTAAAACGTACTTTTCATCTCAGCGGATTGTTTGGCGCGTCATACAATTACCAGCCCAGACCCTGCTTGTGTCTCTCAGCGACTTTTTACTTTTGGCTCTATCGATCTATCTCGCTACAGGTGTCATATAACCCTAACCCATATCCTGTCATATAAAAGTACCTTATTGAATCTCCAGGTAATGTATTTCTGACATCCATCACTTTTGCTGTCGTTAAGATACTTTATTAAACGTCATAACATCTTCATATACACCATACAGGATAAATACTGATTAACAGTAGGCTACTTTGGCAAATGCCCATTGAACAGATTTATTTATTATCCTATCTTAAGAAAACTAATGTAACACTCATCTGGGGATTTACACGGCAAATCAAATGAAGAACTACACATCCCTGATGACAGGGAGATGACGTATGACTGCTCTGATGAATCAACCCCTATTTCATTAATTTTCTCTATATAACGACGTCGATCATTGATCGGCAACCACACTATATAATAGTTTTCCTAACTGGCCATCGGATTTGTGCATCTAATATCTAAAAAGCACTACGGTTTTCTTATTTTATCGGATTAAAGTAGCAAAGACCAGAAATTCCCATTGACCGCCAGTCAAACTTCTACTCTTCTATCACCCAAAAAGGGGCGTGGACATGACGGGAGGGGAAAGTACCCGGATGCGTTGCTCTGATGAATCCTAAGGCCAGCGGTGAGGTATAATATTATGATTTATAGTATATCAGATGCGTCAGATGTTACAACTCCTTTTTTCCCCAAAAAGTGCTGCCGTACACAATAATAATTAGTCTAACAGGTGGATCAATAAACCCACACAGTGCTGAGACAGAAGACAACACAAGCCATTTATTGTGTGTGTGTGTGTGTGTGTGTGTGTGTGTGTGCGCGTGCGTGCGTGCGTGCGTGTGTGTATAAGCATATGTTGAGTGTGTATTGTGTGTGTGAATGTGTGCATTGTTGTTATTATGATGATGATGAATGATGATGAAAACCTTTATTGTCCCCAATGGGGAAATTTTGTTGTCAAACAGCTTAGTTAGGGCAGACAGAAAAATAGATAAAACAGTGCAGGCTCAATAAGTAAAAAGTTCCAAGTTCCAAAGTTCCAGCTCCAGGTCTCCCCCACCCTGCAGGGCCTGGTTGTAGAGTCGGAGTGCAGCTGGAACAAAGGACTGTCCAAATCTTTTTGTACTTTGACGGGGGAGAACAAATCTGTGGCTGAACTTGCTCCTCATCCCCGCCAGCTCGCAGTACATCGGGTGGGAGGGATTGGCCAGCATGGCCGCCAGTTTTTTCCCCATCCTCTGTTCTGCCACCACCTCTAGGCTGTCCAGCCCGGTCCCCACCACAGAGCTGGCCTTCTTCACCAGTTTGTTTAGCTTCGCAGCATCCCTGGCACAGATGTTTCCACCCCAGCAGGCCACGGCGAAGAACAGAACGCTGGCAACCACCGACTGATAAAACATTCGCAGCAGCTTGTTGCAGACGCCGAAAGACCTCAGCCTTCTCAGGAAAAACAGTCTGGTCTGCCCTTTCCTGAGAAGAGCCTCGGTGTTGTCAGTCCAGTCCAGTTTGTTATTAATTTGTACTCCCAGGTACCTGTAGGAGTTCACCCTCTCGACTTCCACCCCCTTGATGGTGATGGGGGCTGGGGTCCTTCTCTTCCTCCTAAAATCCACCACCAACTCCTTTGTTTTGCTGGTGTTAAGCAAAAGGTAGTTGGTGTCGCACCACTGCACAAAGCTCTCCACCAGGGCCCTGTACTCCTCATCCCTGTCGTCTGTGATGTAACCGACGATAGAGGAGTCATCAGAAAACTTCTGCAGGTGGCACTGGTTGGAGCTAAACTGGAAGTCGGAGGTATAGAGGGTGAAGAGAAAGGGTGACAGAACAGTTCCCTGGGGGGCACCGGTGTTGCACACCACCACCTCAGACTGACAGCCCTGCAGTCTCACATACTGACGTCTGTCTGTGAGGTAGTTGTGGATCCAAGCCGTCAGGGAGTCCTCCACACACATCACTGCTAGTTTGTCAGCCAGTATTATCATTATTAATGTGTCTTTCTCCTTTGTTGCCTGTCAGTTCGTTTATATGTGTCTTCAGTGGTATAGTCTAGTTTTTTCTAGTGGGTATACTGTGATTTTGCCCTCCCAGTCAGAGCGACACCTGTCCCGTAGCGACACCCCATAAGCACCACCACACTCACTTATGCATACAGTATGCATCTACACCAGTGTTTGCTGCCTTGGGGGGGGTGGCATGGACTGTACTTGTACATCAAGCTGCCTCACGCTACAGAAACAGGAGATAGGCTCCTGCCCCCTAAGGGCTGTTAGGCTCGAGAACCAACGGTTCTCAAGGCTACTTATGTGGTCTTGACTACGGGTGAATCCCAATTCACCCCTCTGGCTCCGTTTTCACCCCTAATCTCCGTTTTGCGCGTTCACGTGTAGCCGTAGTGGCGTCCCAATTCATTACTCATTTAGGGTTAGGTTTAGGGTTAGGGTTATCCTTGGCTCTGTCATGCCAAATCGTGTGCACTGCCAAATCGTGTGCACGCGTCACGACCTAACGCGTCACGACCAGCTGGCACGCGTCACGACCAGCTGGCGACTGTGACGTGTCAGTCTAGTGTTTTTGAAACCTCCGTTGATTGGACAAGAGGCATTCCGTGAGTGCTGATCAGATTTCCAGAGCGTATTTACGAACGCGCCCTGGCTGTCACCCGAACACCGCGAGCTAGCGTAGTGTAGTGTAGTATAGGATGCGTAGTGTAGTGTAGTGTAGGATGGAGAGAGAGAGGAGAAGCCTCTCTATGTGTTACCTGTCTAGTGTACTAGAACCACTCTAACAGGAGTGTTTGTCCGTGAATAACACCGGCTATGCCCGGGGTAGAAACACAAGACTATGGCTGGATAAGGTCTACAGGTCTACACGGTAATTTTAAGCCGTCGACCAGCCCTCTACGACCACGGGAAGTCATGTTAAAAGTGAAGATACTTCTGTTAAACTGGCGCTAAGCTAACATCGCTAATCGCTAACTCCCTCCTGGGCTTAAAGTGACATGTAATAACGTTGTGAAAAAACCCGTCAGATCAGATAGATATAAGGGTTATTTTGATAAACCGGATACATTTTGTGAATATATATGGTTACTTTCTCGCCTGAAAACATATTAAAACTTCATAAAATGACATATTAACACTTGTAGAGCCAAATTAAAGCTTTTCGCTAAACGGAGGTTTCAAAAACACTAGACTGACGCGTCACAGTCGCCAGCTGGTCGTGACGCGTGCCAGCTGGTCGTGACGCGTTAGGTCGTGACGCGTGCACACGATTTGGCAGTGCACACGATTTGGCATGACAGCTCTGTTCAGGGACGCGGGAAGGGGGGTGCTGAGGGTGCTGCAGCACCCCCTAGCGGCAGGCAGAAGGAGCTCCACCTGCCTGAATTTAAAAAATAAAAATATTATTCAAACAATAAGTTAAAACAATATAATAACTATTGTTGCTTTTGGGAATAAAAATAAATGTGTTTTTTGTAATAAATGTAAAAATGTGTTAGTTTTAATGTTAGTGATCACATGGTCATATCTTGCTAGGGAATCTCTGAGTTCTTTAGCAAAAATGCTAAATCAGCCAGAACAATTGAAGTGGAGTTGGAAGAAGATGCTGATGCAGTTGCTTGCTTCGCTTAACAACACTCCCATTAATGCTCTACTGTCGGACGTTGTTGAGAAAGAGCAACAGACGGCCAGAAACGTATTAGAACTGATATTCAGATCCATCCGATTCTTCGGCAGCGAAGGGCTTCCGTTAAGAGGCAATAACAATCGACATGGAGTGCTGTCTGTAATAATGGTCAACATCATGTTTGTGGACATTGTGGGACACTGTGAGCTGAGTGGAAATTACTGTAAATTCCAACACATTGTTGGTAAAATATTTAACGTTACGTCGTTGTAGTGTGTGGGTGCGTGCGTGCTTAACTATTATTGCCCGTGCATTGGGGCCCGTCGTTATGCCACTGTGTGCGTGTGAGCGAACGAGCAATCAGCGAGAGGGAGGGAGGGAGGGAGGGAGGGAGAGAAATCGTTATAATTTTTTCCCTGGCAAATTTTTTCCCTGTAGCGTATATAGACAGCACCTCAGCACCCCCAGTCAAAATACCTTCCCGCGTGCCTGGCTCTGTTTGGAGAAAATCTTGACCCTCGTTCGATTCGGAGCCATGAGACTCCCTTCCGGCATGCATTGCGAAACATCTACAGAAATGTTCTTTTCGCTCTCGTAATACGGAAGCGAGCCTGAAATGTCATTTACTTTATTTTATTTAAACCAGCTCCTTTCCCTTCTTGTTTTTTTTAGTTTTTTTTCTTTCCTAGCACCAGGGGAGCCCCCCCTCCCAAATGTCGTTGTTTGGTACCTGTACTATATCAATGACAATAAAGACCATTCATTCATTCATTCATACTTTTTCTGGAATTACTTGTAATTAAAGACTTGAAAAAATATGATAACCATCGTATTATCTTAGTTTAATGTCATTACAATGCATTATAGACCTTTTATTTATAACAAGCGTAACTAAAAAATCGCTTTTATGTCGGTGCTGTGTCTAACGTTACAGTAACGCAACGCTGCATGACAGTCGAGCATTTCAGAGATGTACAATCATAAATCAATTATTTGACAGCGGATGATGGTACACATATGTAAAGTTATCTATCAAACGTTCGTCTGACTACATGATGCGCATTTTGACCTATTTCCATGTAGCGGAACCCGCAATCTAATCCGAGCAGTTGTTATTAGGTAATATTATTAATGGGTTGTATCATTCATTTAAATGCATTATAGACCTTTTCTTTATAACAAGCACAACAACAACAAAACGTTATTATGCCGATGTGCTGTGTGTCTAACGTTACAAGCTGATTTGTGCATGACAGCCGCGCATTGACATATTTCCATGTCTGATGTCTAATGTCTAATGTCTGATGTACTAATGTCATTTCAATGCATTATAGACCTTTTCTTTACACGCTCTGCGCACTAGGTGGGCCGCGAATACTGTAGAGATTTGTAAAGTGGGCCGTGAGTCCAAAAAGGTTGGGAACCGCTGCATTAGACTATCAAAGCAGGAGCACTCATATGTTCCTCTGCCCGGCGTCAGTCCAATGGAATCGTCAAGCAAAGCCTTCCCCATATAAATACATCGGTGCGCGATTACAGAGATGTACAATCATGTTTATTTAAAAATAAATTGTGGTGTTTGACAGCGGATGATGGTAGACATATTTAATGTAAAGTTATCTATCTAAAGTTATCTATCCACAGGCTGATCTGCGCATGATAGTGCTGCATTTTGACATATTTCATGTTTCCGCCCGTTGATGGTATATGACGCTATAGTCAGTCCCAATGGTCCAAAAGTCAAGCGCTTCGTAACACAGACGGGGTGAATTTTATGAATGAAAGTGAATGTTCTGTCACAAAACGCTGTTACGTATCCTCACACATTTTTAAGTGGGTATACGGAAATCCTTGGCCTTTCCTAGTGACTACACCACTGGAGCACAGGTTTCATACAGGTTAGAGATTATTCTGTCATGGTCTGATAATGAAGCATTGTTCTTTTTTATTTTATGACTTGTTTGATCGATTGATAGCGTTCAAGTTGTGAATGAATCGCGAGCGTCAATGCTTTTCTACGATACTACGTGTAATGTCACTTGGACATAGAATAATAAGACACTTTAGTCTGGGTTCAACAAAGGTATAACCAGTTTACTTCGGTTCTCTCGACACCTGTCAGTCACCTAGTGGTATATCATGAACTCTCTCTAAGGCACATGCGCTGTCCTGACTATGAATTAACCCATTAATTAAACTACGGATGACGTATTAGGGTTGTCCCATGAAGGGTTGTCCCATTTCCCCCGGGGAACCACTACGGCTATGGCTCCAAAACGAGTGACTCCAAAACGAGTGACTCTAAAACGAGCCGAAGTGGTAAAAAAGAGAATCGGGATTGGGCCTACATGTCCACTTTCTCACCTGGTTCTTGCTGTCTCTCTGGTGTGCCGACACCATCCTGCTCTCTCTCATTCTCTCCCTCTCTATCCTCCTCTCTCCCTCTTTTGCTGTCAACCAAAAGGCAAATATAACAACCAGAGTATTTATAATTTAATAAAAGGTATACATTGAATTCATATCAAATCATAACATCATTCTAACTGAATATTGGGTTGCTATGGGCAATGCAGTCAGATACTGTCTTTACTTACTCTCTCACCTGTAAGAAAATCGTATGTCCAACTACAAAAAACAGACATTTCCAATGAGTGAGGGTTTGTTCCAATGCTTCAATCCACTGTCCATGTACTGTAAATATACCATTATGGTATTACCATAAAGCCCAATTCTAGCAGAATAAGAAAGATTGTATATCTACTTTCCTTCTGCGCCGAATGTACCGCCGCGGCACAAATCCGCACCCGACATTGTAATTACCGTAATTTCTAAACGGTTTGTGCTATCGAAAAAAATCCAACTGTCCCTGAAAGCTGAGATGTTGCACTTCAACCAACATATAGGGTATTACGGTAAAATGTGACGTGACGACATTCTCAGAGTCAGTTTACTCACAGTGATTGGCGGAGCGTTCTGTGGATGAGTTACGTGGAGTTTGGTTTACAAATTCTTTGCTAGCGCGGGCTTTTTGGATCTTTAAACTTGTGTTTATGAAAAATGTCCCGGAAATCATTGAGGGTGTCAAAACCTCCATCTCGATTTATCGAGGAGTCAGAGGACGACAGTGAACATGGGGACGTGATTTCGTCTTCATCAGCGTGAGTAACTTTGTATGTTGTAGCCTAACATTTGTAGCCTAACTTTTTGGGTAACTCGCATAATATTTTCCTTCGGGATGACTGAGACTCAAGCTATAATCTTATGTTATATTATCTACATTACTTTTAGCATGCCTTCTGAGGGGAGGAATGGAAGTACTGAGAGGGGAGAGAGTGCACGCCGCAGCCGTAACATCGGGCACGGTGCCGGCGGTGACAGCTTCAGAAGCCGGTCACCAATTATAGCAACCGGTTGGAAAACGGAGGCAGACCCTGACATTGCCCCCAAACCACCACGGTTTGCTCCCAAAAGGAGCCCCGGAGTTCAGCCCCCCCTCAACACTGGGAATCCATCCCCAGGCGAAATATTTTTACAGTTTTTTGATGAGGAAATAATGAGAGTGCTGTGTAACAACACAAACAGCAAAGCAGCAAAGAATAAAGAGAATGGTAAAACATTTGCGTGGAGAGAATTGACCCCTGTAGACATGAAGCAGTACCTGGGCATCATGCTTTACATGGCGGTGCTGCACCTGCCCAAGGTGAGAGATTTTTGGAGGAAAGACACCATCTTTCATGTGCCCTTTCCAGCCACAATGATGCCCAGAGACGCTTCATGGCAATTTCTGCCAATCTCCACATGAGCGATCCAACTGAAGATGTGGAGAATGACAGAAAAAGGGGCACTGAAGAATATGACCTCCTCCACCGGGTCAGGCCACTGTATGGCATGATCAGGAACCGCTGCATGGCCATTTACCATCCCAGGCAACACATCTCTGTCGATGAGAGGATGGTCGCCACCAAGGCCCGGTTGTCCATAAAACAGTACATGAGGGCAAAGCCCACCAAGTGGGGGCTGAAGTTTTTTGTTCTTGCCGATGTAAATGGCTATACCATCGACTACAGGCTCTACACCGGCAAGTCCAAGTTTGCCACTGGGAAGGGTCTGTCGTTTGATGTTGTGGCTGACCTGGTGAACAAGAACTTCCTGGGCTCTGGTTATCACATATATTGTGATAACTACTACACCAGCCCAGCCCTCTTCAGACACCTCGGCCAGCAGGGATTTGGGGCATGTGGAACCTACCGGCAGGGTAGAGTTGGCACTCCATCCTCTCAGGAGAATGCTGTGTGTAAAAGGTAATAACAGTAATAATACTATCTAGACAGAATAATAATGGTAATAATACATTTGATTTTATTTGTAATGCACTTTTTGTTTGAAACACCTCAAAGGTCACCACGAGGAACCATCCGGTGGATCAGGGATGGTAACCTGCTCTTTGTAAAGTGGATGGACACGAGAGAGGTGTCCATGTGCACCAATGTCCATCCAGTCTACACTGGCGAGACGGTACTGCGCTGGCAGAAGACAGGTATTGACATAATGCTGTAATGTAACCTTTTGTCAGTTGATGAATAAATGACAGGAGCAAAACACATTGAATTACCATTGTGACAATGTGCACCCTCCTTTTCTCTCCTATCTATCTAGCTGATGGACAAAATGAGAGGGTCCCCATCCCCAGGCCCACAGCTGTCGGGGAGTATAATAAGTACATGGGTGGTGTTGATACATCTGACCAGATGCTGGGGACAAACTCTGTCCGGTGGCCTATTACTGTGTTCCAGCACTTTGTGGACATTAGTTTGACAAACAGCTACATAGTCCACAAGGAGCTACGTAAAAGCAAGCAGGAGGTATGTAATTGTACTCTACTGTATTTTGCACTGTCCTGTCTTGTCCTTGCACCTTTTGTATGCTTGTCTACTTATTGTTAGGCACCAACATTCCAAAGCAAATTACATGTAGTATGTGTGAAAACCCCCGGCAAGAGTAAATCTGATTCTGATTTTGTTTCAGGGACACATGATACGCCAGGACTTCCAGGAGCAGCTGACTGCCCAGCTCCTGGGAGTGCCACTGCATGGCAGGCCGGAGAGGACCCCCAGCCAGGGCCATTTCTCTGTCCCTGTGAGCGACGGTCAGGGGAAGGGCAAGACCGTGAGAGCCACCCAGGGGAGAAAGAGGTGCACTCTGTGCAAAAGAAACACTCCTTGGAGATGTAGAGAGTGTGGTGTGGGCCTCTGCCTTCAACCCGACAGGAACTGTTTCACTCTGTACCACGACTGAGTACAGTAGGCCTGTCTGTATATAGTTAGTTAGTTAGTCCTCTTCACCCCGTTGAGGGGCATAGGGCGTCCACCAGAGCTCTCCATCTCACTCTCTTTTGGGCCTGGGCCTTTGTTTCTTGCCAGCTCACCCCGATGTTCTTCAGTTCTTGGAGTGTGGAACGTCTCCAGGTGTTTTTCGGCCTTCCAGCTTTCCTCTTCCCCTGCGGGTTGTAGTCCAAGGCCTGTCTAGGGATGTTGTTGGAGTCCTTCCTAAGGGTGTGCCCTATCCAGCTCCACTTTCTCCTTTTGATGGTGGTAGCTATGCTGTCCTGGTTTGTTATTCTCCACAGCTCTTCATTTGTGATTCTGATGGGCCACCACAGCTTGAGGATGTACCGCAGGCATTTGTTGACTAACACCTGGATCTTGCTTGTGAGGCATAGCTTGTGTATATAGTCTGTTCTTAATTATTTGTATATAGTCTGTTCTAAATCATTTGTATATAGTCTGTTCTTAATTATTTGTATATAGTCTGTTCTTAATTATTTGTATATAGTCTGTTCTAAATCATTTGTATATAGTCTGTTCTTAATTATTTGTATATAGTCTATTCTAAATTATTTGTATATAGTCTGTTCTTAATTCTCAGGAAATTTTTAAGCGAGACCTCAAAACCTACTTTTTCAATGTCGCCTTTTGCTACTAAGGGAGACATTGGACATTATAGAACTAGGATCACTAGGCCATTACACCATACTCGTGTTTTGAGGTTTGTGTTGACAGGAAAAAGGACCTGGGTGCTGATGAGGCACTGTCAGCTCCCAGTAGCACCTAGAGCAGTACTGGAACCGGTACAAGGATGTACCTGGACCACCATCAGGTTGTATTGCTGTCATCTTTATTGTGTTGTTGCATCATAACTGTGCTTGAGATTCTCTTTTGGCAGGACCTGTGCCCATGCTGGATGCAGAACGAACCACCGCTGGGTGCTGGTAGGCAAACTGGCTAGTAGTCGCTCTATGTGTAGAGGGCTGCAAGGGAATTTTCCTGGCTACATAGTGTACAGGTTTTTACTTTTGCCTGCTTGCGGCTCTGTCAGTATTGATTGATTGATTGATTGATTGATTGATTGATTGACTGAGAATGTTCATTATGTGAAGTGCATTGAGTTGCATCTTGTAAGAAATGCACTATACAAATACAATTTGATTTGATTTGATTTGAATTATTTGTATATACCGTATTTTCCGGACTATAAGTCGCGTTTTTTTCATAGTTTGGCTGGTCCTGCGACTTATAGTCAGGTGCGACTTATATATCAATATATATCATTTCATACTGACTGACATGAACCAAGGAGTAAACATTACCGTCTACAGCCGACAGAGGGCGCTCTGGGCCGCTCTGGGCTTGTGACAACTATATGCTGCTCCTATACCCCTGAAGAAATGATCTAAAACATTAGCTTGTTGAAGCTAAGCAAACGGTAGCTTGGTGAACTTGCTTACTGGTAACTTGCTTGTTGGACTCGCTGGCTTGTTATGTTAATTTAGCCTATTCAGCCTCCCAGGTATGTTCTTTATGCTATTGTGTTGCTGAATAACTGGATTTTGTGAAATATATTTCTAAATAAATGCGACTTATAGTCCAGTGCGACTTATATATGTTTTTTTCCTCTTAATGTCGCATTTTTTGACTGGTGCGACTTATACTCCGGAGCGACTTATAGTCCGGAAAATACTGGTAATCAATTTAATATTTCACTAAAAACCCTCTAAAATCAATTCCGTTTTTGTGTTTTTCTTCCCTCAAAACATTTCAGTAATGTCAGATATTGAAAGCTGAAGTAATCCTGACAAAAGGAGCAAAGGCATTTACTCACAGGACATTATCTGACATTTTTACAGCCAAAACATTACAAAATACTTTTATTCTTGACTAAAAACCTATAAAACCCAATTCCGATTTTCTTTTTCCTCCATGTCACTAATCACTAGAATGGTCACTACTCTTGAACAATATAAGATATTTCTAACCTGTCTTCTATTCTGAATTGCCAACAGAATTGTGCATGCCTCATACCCTCTAACCTTCCTTCAAGCTTGTAAGTAAAATGGTTTAAAATGCAGTTTTCTGATGGAGTATGGCAGCCGGAGAAGATTTTTGTAAAGATTGCTGTGTGAAATCTGCTGGATAAAGGATAGTTATTCTCAAATAATAAAAGAAATATTGATACCATTTAAAAGCCCTAGCTCTTCTCTTTAAAATGGTCATATCATTTTGGCTCTGTGATGTAATATGAAAACACCACAAATGTTCTTGTATCGGAATGCCATATTCCGGAATATGAACATATGAAAATATGAATATATAATTAGGTCTAAAAGGGTTTTAATGTCACGTAAACGTCTTGCCTACCTACGACCGAATCACAGCCGTGCTGATATTCAGTATAACAGCACTCCCTCTCGTGTGATAGTGCTTAATTATTATTATGTTATTTGGCCTGAGATTCGGAACTATGGCTGTGTTCGGAATAGCATACTAGCATACTAGCATACTACTCATACTAGATATGACGTAGATTTTGAGTATGTAGTGCGTTCACACTGTACAGTATGCGAGATTTGAGTATGCGAGAAATTTAGTAGGCGAGCAGTTACTTCCTGGAAAATGTAAGTTTGTTACGATGGTATTCCCCAAAATGCATTTCGCATCCAGGGTTGCCAGATGGGGCGGGTTACTGCCGAATGGGCTACTTGATTTTGAGGTTATAGAAAGTTTAGGCTGTAAATTGTCAATCCCATCTGGCAACCCTGTGCGCTTTCAGCCTCGTCAAACTGCGTCATACAAACCCGTCATACAGCTGTTTTTTAGCCTGGGGACCGAAAGCTTGCAATAAACATCGTTTTTTGCACAGATTTGAGTGTGCAGATGCTGCTTTTTTGCACTCTATTTGATACTCTTCAGCTGCAGCACCCCAGCTAAGTCTGATCACGGATGAGCGGTGGTATTTTCACTATACTGGGAATTAACATGGTGAAATGCATTCTTAAACATGACTACATCGTCATGATTACAAAGATGCCACTTGAAATGCATAAAATCCAAGTTTATTTGTGTCTTACACACATGTTCGCCTAGTATTTGACTGCTTGTAACCCAATCACGAATGATGTTATTGCTCATATATATTTATTTTAATCATGTTATTTTACCAACTGTTAAGACAACAATATAGTAAGCTAGTTACTTGAGCTAGCTAAAGATATTGGCCCCCCAAATCATTTTACAACGTAGGGTGCGTTCGTAAAATCGCTCTGAGAGCGCCGGAGCGCACACTGGGTGCAACGTCATAAAGGGACCAGGTAATTTGATTGGACAAGAGGCATTCCATGAGTGCTGATCATATTTCCAGGGCGAATTTACGAACGCAGCTAGCGAACAGAAGACGCAAAAAAACGTCAGATCAGATATATAAACGGGTTATTTTGGTAAACTGGAGACATTTTGGGAATATATGTGGTTACTTTCTCGCCTGAAAACATATTAAAACTTCATAAAATGACATGTTAACACTTGTAAAGCCAAAATTACATATTTTAGCTAATGGAGGTTTAAAATGGAGGTTTCATTCTGGGAGGCAGTATGCGTACTGTGTAAATGGTCGGCTGGTTTTCACATACTTATTATGAATTTAGTAGGCAGTATGCAGTATATACTCATTGAGTATGCAGTATGCTAGTATTCATCAGAGCAATTGCGCGTCATCTCCCTGTCATCAGAATGATCACGCCCAGGGTTCGAGTTATGTGGGAGCCAATGGGAGCTGAGCTCCCATAAGGAAGGTCTGAGCTCCCATGAAAGCAGTAAAATCATACATCTGTGGGGGTCGCTAATAATACATTACCACAACCAGTATTTGATCATAAATGTCAATGTAATGAGTATTACAGGAAGGCCTCCAAGATCTCCAGAGACCCAACCCACCCTGGGTACGAACACTTTACCCGGCTGCCCTCGAAAAGGCGGTACAGGACCATGGCCGCAAGGACAAACAGACTGAAGCACAGCTTCTACCCCAGGGCCATCCAGGCCCTGAACACAGCAAAGACCTAGGTTCTGGGCCCTGGACAGTCTGGACGGATTGATGGCAGCTGCTGGACTGAAAAAATCAGGTGTAGTGCTGAGGCACAAATATGTACATTTCTAGCCTGCAAACTGCGACACTTCAAATGAATGTGCAATAACACTATGTGCAATATGACAACCCTAGTCGTCTATCTGTACAGTATAGTATAGTGGATAGTGTACATAGCCTTTATTTATGTAAACCAGCTCCTTCCCTTCTTGTGTTTTTTTTTTTAGTTTTTTTTTTTCTTCTTTCCTAGCACCAGGGGAGCCACCTACGGAACCCCTAAAGGGACGTGTGAAAAAAAAAAAAAAAAAATGTTTCTCGTGCTCACGGGATACTTTCGCGTGCTCACGCGATACTTTCTCGTGCTCACGAGATAGTTTTCTCGTGCTCACGAGATACTTTCTCGTGCTCACGAGATACTTTCTCGTGCTCACGAGAAGTATTTCGAAAACAAGTAGTCGTCAGATGTGCTAGACTTGGACACATCCAGAAGATGGCAGTAGTGCAACCCTAAGGATGCAAGCTGCCGTTAAACCCAGCAGAAGAAGAAGAAGAAGAAGAAGAAGAAGAAGAAGTCAGATGTGCTAACCATGGCGGAAGATATATACTTGTACATGAAGTCAAGAGATATACCTGACCGGGTAATAAACCAACTAAAAGCAGATAAGGTGAGAATGAATGTTAATTTATAATATAAAGTAAGCAATACACTATAGAGTATTATTTCTAGCTTTCTGGTGCAAGCACCTTCCGTTCAATAGATTTTTATACGTTTGCCTTTCAGATCGACATCGACGTCATAGATGTGATGACTGATGAGCAGCTAAAAGAGTATATAGAACAATATGGTGACCGACTTGCAATCCGTGCATTTTGTCGCCAAAAAACTGTGAAGTCAGGAGGAGTGGAGACAGTTAAGTCTTCTCTCATGCAGAAAGTAAGAGAGAGGCTTGGGGAAAACCATAGGAAAACTCCTGCCAACCCAGAAGAAGGCTCCGGTATTGGAAACCAACATGCCGTCAAAGACACCCGGCGGGTTGAAATGGGATGGCTCCACTCTGAGGACGGCACTTTTCACCAAGTAAAAACCAGAAAGGGAGGTGGAACACGGCACCTTTCGGTCCAGAAATCAACACCGATGAGGGAACTGCTGGAGACAGGCAAAGGCTTGTTTTTTCCAAATGGACATTCGTCCAAAGGGCTGATGGCAAATTTCGAATTTGATATTCGTGATTATAGTCACAACGCATTATCCCCTGAAGTCACAGTGGCCCAGCTGTACGAGCAGACCAAACTAAGGATGTTGCGCGTTTACACAACCACACTGGCTAAAGACGTGACACCGGTATCTGTCTCTGATGTTTCATCATCGGACTTCGAGCCCCCAGAGGAGAGTCAAATGAAGGTAATGTATATTCTGCCACGTATCAATACTATATTGTATTTATATTGATAGGCTAATAATTGTGAAATATTGGGCGGGAGGTGGTTATCAAGTGGTAGCCTATTGTGGACAAACATTAGACTGGGTAAACCCAGCCCGATCTGCCAGCGATTTTATTTCGCCCTGCAGCTTAAATAAGATTGAGCTTGGTCTGGTGATAGCCAGGCTAGACAAACATGTATTTCAGATTCTAAAATGAAAATAACGGAGTAATTACTGAATAGTAATGGGCCACAGAATTTGACTAAAGACTCGTGTATGCGTGTATAAGTCAAGATGCGCAGCCAGAGAGGCGCTTAGTTCCGAAAGATTTTCTTTGAACAGTTGGACAATATGTGGCTGTATAATCTTATAATGTGCTGATCATCTGAATTCTTTATAGACTAGGAAAAGGCTGAGACGATCCTTGAGGAACACAACTAGGAGAAGTCATCACTGGAGGACTACAATTGATTATCAAGTGGATCATCCAGAGAGCTCCGCTGATTTAGGTGCAGCACCCAGTGGTTCAATGGAGGAAAACCATGAAAACGTAAGCCCCATTTCGTAGACCCAGTCTGTGATAGAACTTGTGTTGTATAGAGATTAATTTGTGCAGTAATGTTCAAACATTACTTTTTAAGATTCAAACAAAAAATAATTTATTAAAAGTTATAGTTTCCTGTAGTGGCATTTAGGTTACATCTGCATGACACAGCAGCTATGTTTAGAATAAATCAGAGGTGAAGTCTATGAGGACAGAGAGATGGAGAGATCATGATTTCGTTGCAAACAACAAATGTAATTCGATCTTACATTTTGACTGCAGCTAATGGAAATGGGCCAATGGTTTTGAATTCAACGCCACATTAACTCAATGCATATACCAAAAAAAAACCTGCTCAGGTGCAAGGTGTTTTAACCACATGCATGTGATAGTACACATGACTGGTTGGATCAGATGATGCAAAATCAAAGATAAGGTAATAATTGCATGTTTGTTTGTATGTTTTTTAATTGAATTATCAACAGACAGGAGAACCAATCAGCCAATCAAGACAATCAACTCCTGTGATGAGTAACACAGAGGTTCTGCATCCACCATCTGCCGATACTTGCCAATCAACAAGCAGCCATGGATCTGAAGATGAATGTTTAATGGCTGAGTCAAATCAAGATGCAAACCAGTCGTTAAATGATGAGGCAGATCTTGCCCTTGCCACCCAAGCATCTGTTGAGGAATTCGAAGTACACTTTGGACCCGTTATTGGTGATGATTGGGATAATGAAGACTCCACCCTTCCCTGGAATCCACATGACTTTAACAGTATGCAGGTATAGTGTAGAACTAACCTCTAACATTACTGCCATGGATGACTGCCATTATTGATCCATTTGAAGAGTTTTTCTTAGTAATTACAATGTATATACATTTTACAAAATACAGTGACAAATTGCCAATGTCTTCAGATTGATTTTTCATCCAAATATTCAAAATTAAAAGATATTCTATTTATTGTGATGTAAAAAAGAAAAGCAGCACATCTATATAATTCATAATATCTACTGTACCTAATCACACCTTTTCATGCTAATTAATATATTGATTGTCAAGATGTTTATTCATTTTATACTTGCTAATTGATGAATCAATCTATAATCACACCTAACTGCCTTTTTTAAAATCTTGTAGCACTCTACACTGAATGACGGACCTGAATCATCAAGCAGTCTTCCAGCTGCACCAGACCCATTTGAAAAAGAATTTGTCCTTGTGAAAATAAGACGAGTAAACATAGTTGATGATGTCCTTAATGTCTTCATGGAACCAAAAGTACTGAAAGCTAATCTAAAAATTGAGTTTACAAATGAGAAAGCTGTGGATAGTGATGGTGTGTCAAGACAGGCATACTCCGCGTTCTGGGAAAATTTCTTGGAACAGTGTGAGGGGGAAGAAGAACGAGTGCCCAGACTACAACCAGACTATCCCGAGAAGAAATGGCAAGCTCTTGGAAGAGTGTGGTTGAAAGGATACCTGGACCACAATTTCATGCCAATCAGACTGTCACCAGCTTTTGTTCTAGCCTGTTGTCAAGGAGTTAGTTCGGTGGATGAAGAATTCTTGATGATGTCATTTGCCAGATTTCTTTCAGGGAATGAGCGTGCATCGCTTGAAAAAGCACTACAGGGCAACATTGATGAAACTGTTGAAGAGGACTTACTTGAGATCTTCTCAAGAATGGGCTCACACTGCCTGCCCTCTAAAGATAACTTACGAGCTGCCATCTTAACAATGGCGCACAAAGCTCTGATTCAAGAGCCTAAATTCATAATTGACTGTTTCCACTCCTGTATTCACAATGCTGTGCCAGCACTCATAACCAAAGAGAGCATAATGGAGCTTTACGAATCTAAGAGGCCAACTAACAAGAAAGTGGCCCAGATGATAAAGCCATCAACTGATAGTCTAAATCCACAAGAGCAGACAGCTCTTAACCACCTGCTACGGTATGTTAGAAGCATCGACCCAAAAAATTTGGAGATCTTCTTACGCTTCTGCACAGGATCCACTGTGTTGTGCAAAGACACAATCGAAGTAACTTTTAATAGATTGTGTGGTTTAAGTCGCAGGCCTGTAGCACACACATGTGGAGCGGTTCTTGAGTTACCATGCACCTACAGCTCATACCCTGAGTTTCGTAAAGAGTTTGACAATATCCTGTCTGGTGACTGCTTTACAATGGATATTGTGTAGTGAATGTAAGGGAACTTACACATGTCAATCTTCCACTGATATTGTTATGACATTTGTCGGTAACACTTTATTTTATGGGGTCCCAAATACAACTGTGTAACAATATGTAATGTCATGTATCTATGGAAGCATATAGTGGACTTAATTAGCATTAACATTTGAATTAAGTCCACTATATGCTTCCATATGTATCATGTATGTAACCACTGACCCTTACCCTATGTACACTGTACACCATTTGGGTAACACTTTATTTTAAGGGGTCCCTGATACAATGTATCTACACCATTAAGTACAGTGTGACAACCTATGTACTAATATGTAATACCACACATTTACATTGTACATACATTATGGAAGGTTAGGGGTTAGGTACAATTTAAATACATGATATTAGTACATAGGTTGTCACACTGTACTTAATGATGTAGATACATTGTATCAGGGGACCCCTTAAAATAAAGTGTTAGCCCCATTTGTTTGAAACAAACAATTTCTACAGATTTACATTTATTTACATTCAAAACACTTCTTTTGTTCATTCATGTATTACACAACCAAGTATTTGCATGTTGGTACTGTTCTGTCAAGAGCATAATTGTTCAATTTTGTTCAATAAAGATTCCTTGTTCTTGTTTTCTTCTTTTCTTTATTGTGGTTTTGTTTGTTTCCTGTTCATTACTGATTTAAAGTCAAAGTAAAACATCAATGACAATGCTCCTGTCCTATACCACAACAAATGTAGTTCCATCTAAAATTAGAGAGCAGATCTTATCTCATTCTTCAAATGCAGGTACAAATCCACTGCTTGATAAGCATCAGCTGAAAGATGCAGCTGTGACTCAACCATCAGAACGTTGCAGATGTTGTAGATGTCTGTGTCACATGGCACTGCTGGTCGAAATGTGCTGTTACTCTGACATAACTGTACATCAGCTCTGTCCACTGGGGAAAGGCAGTCTTCACTTCGGTAGAGTTCTGGGAACATGTACATGATTCGGGGTCGACCACTGGGTACCCCGTTATTCTTCGATGGTCTGATGACATGTGAATCCCACACTTTGATGGTCTCATCTAATTCGTCCTAGAAAAATAAAATTCGTTATTCTCATGGGCCTTACATACATTATGAAATTATTTGAAACTAATCATGTTAAATGTTAAAGTTGTTGATGAAGTTAATTATTGGTAATAAACAAAACATCGAAAATCAGAGTTGGTCGCGCTGCATTTGCCATGTCAGCACCATGGACAGGTTCGTAGCTCAGCTGACGTGGAAAAGCACCGCAGACCATGCAAAAAAAACGCAATTAGAGCCATTTTCGCTTTTCATTATGAATTATTGGAATTATTACTGTAGGACACACCACATGGATGAGACACTTGAGTGCCATACAGTAGGCCCTTTTCACCACCATGCAGTGCCTGCTCATTGGAAAGTTTCAGATGATAGAATGTTTAACACAATAGCCTATGGCACATTTGTAGCTCACCTGAATGATACCCATGAAGCAGAACTGAATTAGACTTCTGTCCAAATAAGTACCATCGAACAAACCACGGTCCTTCAGATCAGTGAACAGAGAAATGTAGAATTCCATTGATTCCCTTCTGAGGAAGCCCCACCAACTCTCTATTCGCTGATTTGCGGTGCTTGCCCCTTCGATGTAGCTGTCAATACCAGAGCCGTCGTGAATGTTGCGACGGAGAAAACGCTGAAAGTCTCTGACTTTAACATTCTCTGTGCCCCGGTCGGCTCTGGCAATCATTGGACAGCCACCTGATCTCTTGACTGCTTCCATGTAGTAGCCTCCAATGATTTTTGGGTCACTGCTGGTAGTGAATGCATTCATCCAGATAATTTTACGGGAAAACCCGTCAATGCAGCCGTTTATACAGATACCGAATGGCTTCAGTTTGTCATAGGAGTCGAAGTGCCAAATATAATTGGGCCCTTTTGCAAAATACCTTCGGCGATGGAGACGTCTTAGTCCTCTGAGTTCAACACCCCTTGGGTCAAGTTCTTTCAGAATTAATCGGATCTCTTCTTTCTTGACGTGCAATCCATTCTCCATGCATTTTCTGTACATCCACCTATACCCACAGAGCTGGCCAGATGTTTTTAACTGTTCCTCAATGAACTCAACTGTAGTTCTTGCGCCGAGAAAGACCACACGACTTCAGAATTCGTTTTAAATGTCTTTGAGACACAACATAATGGTGACGACTTGCAAGTAAAGTAACTATGTCTTTATAATGAAGTCCCAGGTCAAAATACAGCTTAACTACATCTTGAACAGTCATATCTTCCGCCATGGTTAGCACATCTGACGACTACTTGTTTTCGAAATACTATCGCGTGAGCACGAGAAAGTATCTCGTGAGCACGAGAAAACTATCTCGTGAGCACGAGAAAGTATCTCGTGAGCACGAGAAAACTATCTCGTGAGCACGAGAAAGTATCGCGTGAGCACGCGAAAGTATCTCGTGAGCACGAGAAACATTTTTTTTTTTTTCTTTTCACATGTCCCTTTAGGGGTTCCGTAGCCACCCCTCCTAAATTTCGTTGTTTTGTACCTGTACTATAGCAATGACAATAAAGACCATTCATTTATTCATTCATTCATTCATTATATATATTTATTTATATGATAAATATTCTAAAATAAACACGTTTTCCAAAAGAACTACGCGCACCAGCATTAATCTCCTGTGAATGACAGTATGCCTTTGACTGCCTGCACTTTACCACCAAGACACTATGGGGCGCAGTAGAATATTGTGCAACAGCAGAATATGATCGTTGAGAGCTTGCGAACGTGAAAACACGGTTATTGAGAAGAAAATATTCAGTAGCTAGCTATCATGCCGCCCCCAAAAAGGCCACTGCTGCCGACCGAGTCGACAAGCCTGGAAAGTTTCGGGTTTTCATCCAAGAAACCAAACTTGAATTCAGCTGCACCTGTTATGACACCGAACGTTGAAACTGTTGAAATAGCAGAGCTCAAACAAAAGCAAGTGCTTCCGAAGAAACATAATATAACATAAGCTTGGATGAGATAAGATGATGATGATGAGGCTAACAACAAGAGGCTAACAACATCAAACCAACAAATATAAACTCAACAATTAGAATGTATATTTAAGCTACATTAACCTTATTGTAACATGTAAATACTGATACTCACGGACAAATCTATCCCACGTTTTCAAACTGCCACAATGTAAAGTGCGTTCGTAAATTTGCTCTGAGAACGCCGGAGCGCACACTGGGTCAACGTCATAATGGGACCAAGTCATTTGATTGGACAAGAGGCATTCCATGAGAGCTGATCAGATTCCAAAGCGATTTTACGAACGCAGCCAATGCAAACTGTAAATAGAGCATCTAGGTTGCTAGGCAACGAATATGTGCATTATCTAAAATAACCGATAAAGCATGTCGCGTATTGCTAGGCAGTGGAGCCCCTAGACTTTTGGGGGCCCTAAGCAAACAACATTATGGAGGCCCCTGGTAAGGGTCTTAGGCGGGTGACGATGTGGAACTTTTTAAATTTATTTATTTCCCTGACACTAAAATATAATACGGTTTTTACGAAGTTCGCGCATATGCGCGCGCTCGTGTGTGTGTAAGTAAAAAAACAGTCTGAAACAAAGGAATTCATTATAAATGTCATGATGTATTAATTAACAGTCACACACGTCCGAGTATTTGATCAACAAAGGAGCCATGTGTAGTACATCAAATTGGAGCAATATAAATAATGAAATATCAACTCACAATGGTGCTTATTAGAACTCTTAACACACTTACATTCTGAAACTGCTGGTGTTTTCACATTCTGAAACAGCAACATTAATATGTAATATCAAACAGAGCAAGAACAACAAATAAATAAACTAATAAATCAAAAAATCAATAAACAAGTATATTCTGAAACCGCTGGTGTTCTTATTTACATTTTACATGACTCCACTGGGTCTGTCTGTCTGTCTGCCTGCCTGCTTGTATGTCTGTCTGCCTGCCTCTGACATCTTACTTATTTTGCACTCTGCATCTTATTTACATTTTTGCACTCTGCAGCTTCTATCCACTTACCACTATCCTGTGTCGTTTTTCATTGTCTTCTCGTTTCTTTTTTGGTGACCAGAAATGTGCGATCGCTTCATAATTGCTGCTGACAGTTGAGAGGAGAAGGGGGCGGGGCTAGAAGTCAATTTCAAGCTAGAAGGGGGCGGGGCCCCACTAGGGGGATTTTGGGGCAGCGGCGTGGATACTGCCAATCAATAGTGGTTACGGATATGGATGTCCGTGGTGTTATAGATCATATAATAACCCCGTAATTGCAGGGAATACTTTACCAAACTAGCTATTTCACAATGAAAAGTAGTTAAACTCTTAACTACCCTCATATTGTTTAGCTTGTCAAACTAAAACTGTCCTTGGATGAATGTATGCGCAGCGCGAGCGCAGCGCAGTGCGAGCAGACTCAGAGCGACTGAACGCTGAATGCCATGATTTCCATTGAAAATACATTCATCCAAGGACAGTTTTAGTTTGACAAAAAGGCCCTTTTTGTTTGGTGGCCCCAAGCAATTGCCTTGGTTGCCTCTATGGACGGGGCGCCTCTGTTGCTAGGAAGGTTGTTTGTTGCTTGTTCATGGACGAGCATACATGATTATTTATGTCAGGTGCGATGTCACTGGAAATGGAGATGTGGACAATGTGTCGTGCTAACAGGGAAAGTGAATGGACTGTATAGCAAAAACATCAAAATTATTGGCCGAGATACCCGTGACTATCGCTTATAGCTGTTGTTTCATGTGGTGCTGTTAATGTGGTGAAATGAGTAGCCTATGGCTAATTAAAACTTAAGTCCCAACGCTGTGTGGGCATGATTCGCGCGCGTGCATGAGAACATTTCGCACTGTTATTTTTAGTGTTGTTCCGATACCATTTTTTGATCCCGATACCGATACCGATACCTGACCGTGCAGTACTTGCCGATACCGAGTACCGATCCGATACCACGGCGTTTGGAAAAAAAAAAAAAAAAAAACGTGAAGTGGCCAGTGGGGAATGCTTGAAGTGGCCGATGATCTTTCTCCCATTGGCCAGCGCGTCGCACACACTCCGCTGTGACAGTAGGCCTTCCTGCACCACTAATGCATGTGTGTTCTGTGTTCTGCATATGTAAACAATTCAAACAAACATAGAGAAAACTTCTCCTCGGGAGAAGGAAGGAGGCAGGAAGTACCTGCCGCACGGAGACAGAGAGACAGACAGACAGACAGAGAGAGAGAGAGAGAGAGAGAGAGAGAGAGAGAGAGAGAGAGAGAGAGACGGAGAGAGAGAGAGAGACACGGAGAGCCACAACAGCAGATCCCGAAAGGGGGTGTGGCGCGGAGACGGAGCCGAGAACTATCCCGAAAGGGGAACAGCTGGGCGGGACTCGGAGAAGCGGCCGCGCGGGCATTATTATTATTATTTGAACTCTCTCCAGCACGCCGGTGGCGGTGCTAGACTGTGCAACCGAAATAAATATCGATTAAGGTCGATATGTTTTTCCTGTAAAATGTGTCCTATCTTGGCTGTGGGTTGTATCGCTTTAAGCGGAGTGGCGTAGTCTATGTCTGAGGGCTGCGTTGGTAAAAGTCGCTCTGGGAAACTGATCGGCACTCGTAGAACGCCTCTTGTCCAATCGGATTCCTCGGTCCGTTTATGACGTCGGAGCCCAGTGTGCGCTCCGGCGCTCTCAGGGGGACTTTCCGAACGTTGCCCCGGTAGCATAGCTTAGCTTGGGCTCTGAGCAGCTGGAAGGGACAGCAGGTTACCTGAGGTGAGCCTCGCTGCTCCACCGCTCCTCTCCTCGACAACCACAGTTACGTGTTTGTTTTTCCGCGATAGTGAAAGTTTGGTATCGGGTGTTATATATTTGTTAGTACTCGCCGATACCGATACCAGCATTTTTGTGCGTATCGGTGGCCATGCCGATACCAGTATCGGTATCGGAACAACACTAGTTATTTTGGAGACCCCCACAAAGCTCAGCTTATAACTCGAACCCTGCTAAAAACTCATCTTTTTAATATTGCCTTTAAATGACTGTATTATTTTCTAAATGTATCGTTTAATGTCAGTATATTTGTATATATTGTATATATGTGTATATGTATTAACTTGTTTAAATCTTATAGTAATTCTTATGCTATGAGTTATTTTGTTAAAGCACTTGGAGCTGTGACGTTTGCAGGAAAAGTGCAAAACCAATAACGGTTATTATAGTAGGGATAGTAGGTTATTATAGTAGGGATAGTAGGTTATTATAGTAGGGATAGTAGGTTATTATAGTGTGACAGGTATAGCACTAGGACCCAGCACCAGTGGTGACTGGAAGGAGATATAGGGGGGTGGGTACCTCAGACTCATTCTCTGCACCTGTTGTTTGGAAGCCACATGGTCACTGCTTCAAGCATTGTTTCCAGATTATTGCGGTATGTTTTAATCCAAACCTTTCACACAATGTTTGATGACTAGAGGAGGAATCCTGTCTAAAGTGCTAATGTATTTCCCACAGACCTAGTCGTGGTTGGTGAGGAAGGATTCTCTGCACCCATTTGTTTGGAAGCCACATGGTCACTCAGCCAAACTTTTATTGATGCTTCAGGCATAGAGCCTCAGAGTATCAAGGTATGTTTAAATTCAAAGGTATATTTATAGTCCATTGTTATTGTAATATTCTGTGGGTTTAACTAATGTGACTAATGTAATATTATGCTTTCTATAGGAGGTCCACGCTACCTTGTCCTATCCATTGTTTTTTTCCTACCCTTGTGCCATTATGTTTTTAGTCTTGCAGTGGTTTTAGAGCAGTTTGATATTGAACTATCCCTGACCTGTTGGAGTGTAGAGCGGACGTGTTCCCTTATTTACTTTTCCCAGTTTGCTGTGCTTTTATACTAAAGGCTGCTTGTGTGCCGTGATACTTAGAGCCCTCATTTTATGGTTGTCTTTTGAACTCGCTGTGTGCCGTGTATTGCCCACTAATAATTCCTAGCCTACACTATTTGCTGTGTTTGCATGCACCTTTTAAGCAACGGTTCACGTTTGTCTGCCTTTAAGGATAGAGTCCACCCACAGGTCCCCCCCCCCCCCCCCCCTTCCCCTTTTTAGTAGCCCTGTTTTTATAGGCCTTCACCATTTGAGAGTGATTATTGTGCCTTGTTTTATTGTTATAATCTTGTAATAAACTAATTGTATTTTGGGTACACCAGCCTCTGGTTCAGTTAATTCCGGACCCGTCCTAGTGGGGAACTTAGCCTTAACGAACTTGAGGGTCCCTCACCCCTACAGTGTGAGGATGGCGTTGTCAAACAGTTATTACCGTGTTACGACTAGGTATCTAAAATTTCTGTATGCCACATTAGCAAGCAGCCAACAACTTCCCAGCTGTCTCGTGTGTGTGTGTATGTGTGTGTACGTGTATGTGTATGTGTATGTGTTTGTGTGTGTGTGTGTGTGCGTGTGTGTGTGTGTGTGTGTGTGTGTGTGCGTGTGTATGTGTGCATGTGTGCGTGCAGGGCACGCGCGCAAGAGAGGGGGGGCTGGGGAGAGGGTGAACCTCTATCCAGTGTGGGCTATAGCAAAACATTGCTGAATTTCATACATATTTTATTACATCAGAAGACTATTATTGTGTGTAATTTAAATTCTTATCTTTCAGATACTTAGTTACATTGGAGACATCTGCCTGAAGCATTGTGACTGTGAGCTGTGACTTTCACTGCCTGAAAGAGAATATTCTTCAATAGCTATTCTACCTGTGACTTTCAATAGGCCTACCTGTAACAGAGAAAATATGTAACGGATGCAGTTGAGTCCGCTATTGTTTTAATTTGAGTTCTCTTATCTTTCAGATCCTTTGCCCTTTGATGCAAAATGGCCTGTTCTGTAGGAGAAGAAGAAAGGTCTGTCTCAAACATCACCAACAGGACCGTTCTAGATTTGAGAAGAAAGCATGGAGGGATTACAGCAGAATTTTTAAAAGACCTTAGGATGGAGACTCTAGAGTCACAGGCGTCAGACATGGCAGCTGCTACTGACGCAGCACTAAGAAAATGTGTCGAGAGGGCACATCAAGTCTTCAGTGGCCTGAAGAAAACAAAGAAGAAAGAGGGGGAGCTATCTGAATTTCTTGAGAAGGCATTCATTATCCCAAAGAAAAGAGAAATGGGTGGGACTGTAGACAAGACACTGTACATTCACCTCAAGGAGGACATGAGCCAAGTCAAGACAACTCTTTTAAATGTAGGCAAGGAAAATGTTCAATTAGAGTCAGAGAACATTACATTACATGTCCAGTTGGATAATGTGGAGAACAAATTGAAGAAGGAAATGGAACACAATTCAGAAATCTGTGAATCATTTAAATCAAAACTGTTCATCCAAGAGGAAAAGGAAAAGCAACAAGTCAAACATAATACAAGCAAGGTGCGCAATCTAAATAAAAAGCTTAAGAAGAGAGACAGCCAAATAAAAGAGCTTCAAGAGAAAGTTGTCCATGAAGCTCAACAACATGTTGCCATGGAAGAAACAGTAGAAAGAGTCGAGGAGAGAGTTAAGAAAGCAGAAAAGAGAGCATGCAGCATGAAATCTAGTTTGGACAGTTGCAGAAAAAGACTGAAGAGAATGTCAGTCAAAGAAGTCAGAGAGGAGCAGAAAAGGGAAGACACAGAAAGGTTGCTAATAGAGGTGGAAAACAAACTGAAACAGCTAGACAAAGAAAAGCAGGAATTGGCTGAACTCAGCACATTCATGGATGAGGATGTCATCACCACTTTTGAAGATGGCAAGTATAGAAATGAAATTAGAGAAGTCATCATAGAGTTATTAACAATGAATGTTTCCATGAAAAAGGTTGATGGTGTCATCAGAACAGTCCTAAAAAAGTTGACTGGAAAGGATGTGCAGCAGTTGCCCATTAAGTGGTTGAAGTCCCACCTGCTTGTGGAAGCCCGGAGTCTTGCTGACATGCAGTTAGCCGAAGCCATGCTCAGCAGCCAAGTCAGTGCAAGTGCTGGACACTGTCTTCATGGAGATGGAACCTCAAAGTTTCACAAGCACTATCAGGATTTTGAGGTCACACTTTCCAGTGGAGAATCAATGACACTAGGATTGCTAGAGCAGGCTGGAGGAGACACAAAGGCTACTTTGGATTCCTTTATGTTTAGGATCAAGGAGCTGGCGGGAGCAATAAAGAAAGGGACAAGAACTGAGAACATCGCAAAACTGATTGCCTCAATCAAGACAACAATGTCTGATCAGGGACCAATCAACCCAGGGTTCAACAGAGGATTGAGGATGTTGAGGGAAGATCTTCTCCCTGTTGCCATTGAGAAGTGGGACAGTTTAAGTGAAGAAAACAAAGCACAACTTGGGTCAATGTCAAATTTCTACTGCAAAATGCACCTTGTTGCAAACCTGGAGGAGGAAGCCAAGAAAGCCTTGAAGAGCTTTGAGGACGTCGTTGTGCAGGAGGGGAAGAACACCCACAGCTTCACCACCAATGAAGCAGGAGCAGTGCGTTTAGTCCGAACAGCATGCAAAGCATTCACCGTAAGAGGCTCTGATGAAGCGGGCATTCCACACCTTCTGGAGGCTCATCTAGCTCCTCTTAATAAAAAAAATCACATGGTGACTTTCATTGGCAACCGAGTAAACATCCTCTGCTACAATGCTGCTGCAGTGTACTTTCATAGAAACCACATCATCGACTTGATCCAGTCACGGCCGAACCCAAACCAGCTCCTGCGCTCCATTGTGGTAGATGTGCAAGGGAAGGCCCACTTGGCAGGTGTGAGAGCACTTGGCATCATAGATAAGATGGTTACAGGACCATTCTGGCGGCTCATCTCTCAAAAAGGCAAGAACATCCTCAGCCTAAACCACCATCTGTTGGATATGAAGATCCAGTTTGAGAGATGGAGCCGAGATGCAAGTCCACTCCTGGAAGCAGAAGCCCTATTCAACGAGGAAGTTGTTGAGGTCCACAAAGATGATCTGTACGAGGAACTCTTCAGTGAAAGTGGCGATGAAGAGTTTCAGGTGATTTTTTATATTGTGCATCTGTCAAATTTAAATATATTGAATGACAACTGTACATAGATCCTACTGTGTGTATGAGTACAAACATACTACACGTGTGTGAGCATGCATGCACAGTACAGTCACACTCATGAAACACTGTCACACTTGTACCCACACACAGTGAAAGATTATCCCATAAAACGCGTACATGGGCTGATTGGTAAAAAAGAATTGCCGTCCTGTAGGTTTTGACACTATCTGTTATGTGTAACTGCAAATGTTAGGATGTAGCATGGTCATTCTGATATATTTGTATTTATTCCCCTCAGACCATGACACAGGAGGCCCTGGGGCTGATGATGTCTGGGATGCTTTTTCTGTTGGAAAGGCAGGCTGCAGATCAGCTTCCAGGAGGAAAGTACTGGGATCCCTCAGAGGAGGTGAGGGCGCATGCTGGAAATGTGCCAACAACAAATATTGTGTCAGAACGTGACTTTGCCATCCTCGACATGCTGGTGCGACAGAAGCCTTCTGCTAGAACAATGTCGCATGAAGCCATGATCATGTGGCTCCACAATGGCACGGTGGAGTGGCTGGATAGCCTGCCTCCTGAGGAGAAGGAGGAGAAGATGAGCCAAGCCAGGAGAGCTTCTGGGGATGTCCTGCAAAGGTATAAGGAGAGGAAGGAGAAAATCAGACAGCACAGACAGGAGGTTCTTCTGAAAAAGCAGCAACAGAAGAGAGAGAAAGAAAACAAAGAACTAAACAACAAGGTCATGCTGACAAATAAAATAGCAAAATTGGGTGGTGTATGGTGTTCAGCAGCAGAAATAGATCACCAACTTTCAGCTCTGGCTACTGAAAGAGAAAAGATTCTAGCCTTGGTGACCCAGCTGCAGTTCCACAGGTCTGTCCTTAAGGCAAAAGGAGCTAAAGAACTGTTCCAGCAGTCGGTCACAAGAGATGGGAAATCTCACACTTTCAGCTTCAAGGAGCTTCGCCTGAATGTGCTTGAAGTTCTAAAAGAGAACCAGGTTGTTGAGGAGACAGAAGAGAATCAACAGGAGCCTGCAATAACATACCGCAGCAAGGAGGACGTAAGGAAGAGGCTAGAAGAGGAGAAACAGAAATTGGCAAAGAAACTTGCTGCAGCCAGAGAGAATGAATGAATGAATGAATGAATGAATGAATGAATAGTTTAATGACCACACGACCTAGGTCGGTGGAATTTGTTGTCGGTACAGCTCAAAAGCAGTGTCAAAAAACATACACACATTGTACATGACTATTACATGGACAAAACACACATAACCACAAGACAAGACAGAACATATTTACAATTTACAATGTATACAGTGCAGTGAGTCAAGTGTTGAGAGTCCTTATGGCAAAAAACTGTTTTTGAAGCGGGATGTTTTGGTGGCCAGGGATCGGTAGCGCCGTCCAGAGGGCAACAGTTGAAACAGGTGGTGAGCAGGGTGGGAGGGGTCAGAGATAATTTTATGTGCTCTATTTGTGGTGCGTTTGAGGTACAGTGATTCAACTGATGGGAGAGGGGTGCCGATGATCTTGGATGATTTCCTTACTATTTGCTGTAGTTTCCTTTTTGATTTACTGTCCGAGCTGCTGTACCAAACTGTGATAGATGAGGTGAGTATGCTCTCAATGATGGCGGTGTAGAACTGAAGGAGGAGTTTTTGTTTTACTTTGAATTTTTTTAGCTGTCTGAGAAAGAATAGTCGTTGGTGGGCTTTTTTGGTGATGAAGTCTGTGTTGGTGTTCCATTTGAGGGAGTTGCTGATGTGAGTGCCAGGGAATTTGAAGGAGTCCGTTATGGTTATGGGTTCTCCAAGGATGTTGATGGGGTTAATGGTCTTCATTATTGTTTGTTATGAGTCCGATTATGGTAGTGTCATCCGCATATTTCATAAAGGTGACTGAGCTGTGGAGAGATATCAGGTGGTTGGTGTAGAGGGAGAAGAGCCAGGGTGAGAGGACGCATCCCTGGGGGGCGCCTGTGCTGAGGGTCAGGGGTCGAGATGAAAGGCTGTTCATCTTGACCCACTGTCGTCTTTTCCACAGGAAGCTCCGTATCCAGTGGCAGATGCAGGGGTCAATGTTCATGTCCACCAGTTTGTTGAAGAGATTGACCGGGTCTATTGTATTGAAGGCTGAGCTAAAGTCAATGAATAGGATGCGGGCGTAGGTGTTGGGTGATTCCAGATGAAGTAGTGTGTGATGGAGGGCTAGATTGACAGCATCCTCAACAGATCTGTTGGCACGATAGGCAAATTGATAAGTGTCCATCAGGGGGGTGGTGTGGGTTTTTAGGTAGGAGAGGACGATGCGCTCATACGCCTTCATGGCCACAGATGTCAGAGCGATTGGCCTGTAGTCGTTGAGGCTGGAGATCTTGGTTGATTTTGGTACAGGGATTATGATGGAGTCTTTGAAGCACTGAGGAACTGTGCATTGGCGGAGGGAGGTGTTGAAAATGATTGTGAAGATTGGAGCCAGTTGTTCAGCACAGACATTCAGGACAGCAGAACTGATCCTGTCTGGGCCTGCTGCTTTCCTTTTGTTCGTTTTCCGGAACACGGCCCTCACCTCTGCCTCCTGGATGTGAAATGGGGGGGGGTGGGGGGGGGTCGGGGGGGGAGTAGGGTGGAATAGGGGACTGTTCAAACCTCCCATAGAACTCATTGAGTTTGTCCGGGAGGTCAGTGTTAATGTCAGATGTAGGGGGGGGACTTTTGTTGTAGTTGGTCATGGATTTTATTTTTTTCCAGATTGTTCTAGTGTCGCTTGATGCAATCTGCTGTTCCAGTTTTGTGGCATAATTTGATTTGGCTTTCCTGATTTGCAGACCTGAGTTCATATTTGGCAGTTTTATATTGATCACAGTCTCCACTAATAAAAGCTGAGTTCTTTTCCTTGCGTAGAAGTTGAATGTCTTTGTTGAACCAGGGTTTATTGAAGAAGAGACAGAGGATCCAGCAAAAGAACACCCTGACTGAGTTTCTGGAGAATCCAGAGAGGTTAGTGGGGGAAAGAGTCAGCCACAATTGCTGTGAAGAAGGTGACCAAACTCCAGTGTGGTACCTGGGTACAGTACTACAAATGACTCAGTCCAAGCCTAGTGCCCTGAACACAGTGTACACAATTAAATACGATGTCGGTGACACTTGGGAGTTCCCCCTCTTAAAAGACTTTCAAATTGGAGACCTCAAATTAGTGGACAATTAGTATGCTGTTACCATAATTAGTAATCCTCCTGCTTCCTTTGTTTAATTATTATTTTTATGATCTAACCTCAAAAAAATGTCTGTTTGCGTTCTGAGTGAGTGAGTGAGTGAGTGAGTGTGTATGTGTGTGTGTGTGTGTGTGTGTGTGTGTGTGTGTGTGTGTGTGTGTGTGTGTGTGTGTGTGTGTGTGTGTGTGAGAGAGAGAGAGAGAGAGAGAGAGAGAGAGAGAGAGAGAGAGAGAGAGAGAGAGAGAGAGAGAGAGAGAGAGAGAGAGAGAGAGAGAGAGAGAGAGAGAGAGAGAGAGAGAGAGAGAGTAAGAGTGAATTGTTAAATAAAACATTATTTATTAACTTGATATTTGGCTTCTTCATTGGGTCTGCAATCTTTGCAAGCGCACTTTTCAATGCTCATTTGCATACCCAAATATGCTAATTTGCATATTTCTTATTACGTTATTTTATAAGTCAGTAACAATATTATCAAAATGTGCCCTTCAAAATGAAACAATAATGTTAGTAGAGGATTCAAATGTTGAGCTTACTTGTCACTAGTTACATATAACGTGTGCCTAGTTAGCATATTGTGTACTAATTAGCATATGTTTAATTAGCATATTCAAAAATGACTCACATGGAATATAATATAAATTATTTTGCATTATTATTCAAAATGTGATGTTGATTGGATATTCCTATCTTGAGATATTTAAGTTTATACATCTCAATAGTAGTCAATTTATGCCATTTTACTGCCATTCTGGTGCCGTCTGAATAGGAGATTTACATTGCATGTCCAGCGACATTTTGACCGTCACAGCTGAACTTCAATCTGCAATATCTTGGGATTGGTAAGACATAAATACATGAATTAAATTGCATTGTTTCTGGAAGACTTTAATACATCACATGGTACAGACAGATAAACTCAGAAAACAAGTCTTATTTTATGCCCCTAACACCCTTTAAACAGTTTAAAACATAAACAGCTTTTAGAATGTTACCTAACTGCCCCTTTATTTACACTGGCTGCAGTAAAGCACGTTAAAAAGCACTTTTTGTAGTGTCTGATTTAGCAAAATGTTGATCAATGATGTTCATTTATGTTCCAATAAGAAGTACATTCATGTAACGGCTTTGGAGTCAATTCTTAATGTAAACATTGATATGTTTAACAATGCTACATGTTATAGGGTTCCTTGAACCATTAGCATTAGTTCTGAGAATCTCTTCATATTCAAGGAAAATTGATATTGTAACTAAATCGAATCGGAATCGAATCGAATCGAATCGTGAGCTGTGAATCGGAAACTAATCGTTTTGGGAAATCAGTGGCGATACCCAGCCCTAATATCTACATCCCAGGAATACAACGTGTTATAAAATGTACTTTGTTATCGTCCTTGTAGTGCTAAGAAATCAACATACAAAGTTGTACCCTACCAAAAGCTTGTTATTTCATTTCAAGTTATTTGTTCTATGGTCAATCCAGCTGAAGAATAACAACATTCATGCAAACCTCAAACCAGCACCTAAAAAAGTACTGGCACTACTGCATCTCCCAGCAGATATGAGTACCAAACAACAGGAAGTAGGGCATCATCTGAAACGTTACATCAGAGAGATGGACGAGGAGAAACTAGGTTCTTTCTTAGGTTCACCACAGGATCAAATCTGATCACATGTGACAGTATAGCCGTGATGTTTTCACAGATGTCTGAATTTACAAGACGGCCAATAGGACGCACATGTGGTAGGGTTTTAGAATTAGCTGAATGCTATGAAAATTTCCCAGACTTCCGAGCTGAATTCAATGGAGTCCTTGACAGCAACATTTGGGTCATGGACATTGTATAGGACATTGTGGACCTTAGGTATTTTTCATTTAGCACTTTATCTCAAATGTTCCTCTGTGACAGTCTCAGAGAAAGGGTTGTACCTTGTTTTTTGTAGTATGCCTAATTCCTGGAAGTATAACAGCTGAAGCCATTGATCTTTGAGTAATGTTGATTATAATTGTGTATTAGGTAGACTATTGAAGTGAAACCAATGGTAAGATAGAATGTTTGTATTGAAGCAGTTCTTTCTTTGATACTAGGTCACATTTAGTACATCCGGAAAGTATTCAGCCCCCTTAATTTTTTTCACATTTACTCAATTTAATTTCATGGAAAAGGATTCAACAATTGCCAACAATCCACACACAATACCCCAGAATGACAATGTGAAACCACTTTTTGGAATCTCAGTAAATGTATTAAAATTGAAATACAGAAATACTTAATGTACATAAGTATTCAGACCCTTTGCAATGACACTATTAAAAATAGCTAAAATGCCAAAATGTTGCATTGTTCAAGGGCTTGCCAATTTGAGGTGCTGATATTCAAGGTTCTCAGAATAATTGTTGTTATTGTTTGTACTAAGTTAATACTCTACTTTTTACTGTACATCTTGTGGCACATCTTTGGATGGCACAGATTAATGTAAACGTTCCATCAGTGGTTGTATAATATATATATATATATATAATATAATATAATATAATAATACACTATGTACAAAAGTATTGGGACACCCGAACATCACACCCATATGTGCTTGCTGAACATCTCATTCCAAAACCATGGGCATTCATATGGAGTTGGTGCCCTCTTTGCTACTATAACAGCTTCCCAGAATGCCTTCCCAGAAGAATGGAGGCTGTTATAGTAGCAAAGAGGGCACCAACTCCATATTAATGGCCATGGTTTTGGAATGAGATGTTCAGCAAGCACATCTGGGTGTGATGTTCCAGTGTCCCAATACTTTTGTCCATATTGTGTATATATAATATAATATAATATAATATATACATATAATCAGGGGTGCACATAACTTTTTGGGGCCAGTGCTCAGAGGAGCACCTAGGGATGCTGCTTGGTGCTCCCCGAGCTCACGAGTCACGACCCGTCCCACAGGATGGATAAAAAAGGGATACAGAATTATGAAACACGGGACGTGATGTTATACTGTCCATTGTGCCAATGGATGGTACGCACATGAGGTTTGCCTTGATGTTGAGAGTGGCATGGGAGCTGTATCTCAGACATGGGAAGGATGTTAAATTTCGGGACACATCATCAGTAGAGTACCTTTGAATCATGGGGTGTTTCGGCCTTTTCAACACTAGACACCCTCATCTAAGGCGGCCAGCTACAGGGTGATCAAGCCTGAGCTTGTGTCCCATGCCCAATCACGAGAATTGCCTGTTTGTTTAAATGGCGCAGCCCACGGGACTATGCAAGGCAGGGGTGTCCTCTTCCCTGAGTCAGGCCTAGAGCAGACCGCATACCTTGTTCACCCTCCTCCTGGAGGGTTCTGACCTGGGTTCTCAAGTGGGAGTGGGGGTAGGGGGGGGATTAGTGAGCGGGTCATGTTGCTGTTCTTTGAGCCCAGCAAGGGTCCTTCCGCTTGATCCATATCCACTGGCTGCTTCTTTCGGCCGCTTCAGAGAGTGATCTAATTGTCTGTCGCAGAGCCTGTCCATGGATGCCAAGGTCTTTCAGCAGCCTAACGGTGGAAGAAGCCACGAAACCTCTGCATCCCACTTCAACCGGATAGACTTTTGCCTTCCATCCTCGTTGTTGAGCGTCTGCTGCCAGTTCTGTGTAGCGCAGTTTCTTGCGCTCATAGGCCTCTTCAGCTGAATTCTCCCACGGGACTGTGAGCTCTATGATGTAAACAGACTTCAGTGAAGGGGACCAGAGTACCAAGTCTGGTCTAAGGGTGGTGGCTGCAATCTCGGGGGGAAAGATTAGTTGCTGGCCAATATCGACTAGCATCTTCCAATCCCGGGCCATGGCTAGCTGTCCAGCTTCTGGTTTGGTTGGAGGATGGTTGGACTTTTTCTGTCCCTCTCGGATGAATGTTGGTGCCGTGATGGAATTGGTTGCTTTCAAGGGCAAGGAGTTGGTGGTATTCCTCTTGCTCTCAAGAGCTGCTGCCAGGCTCTTGAGGACCTGGTTGTGCCTCCAGGTGTAGCGGCCTTGTGTGAGGCTGGTCTTACAACCGGACAAGATGTGTTTGAGAGTCGCTGGAGTTGGGCAGAGGGCACAGGTTGGGTCCTCACCATACCACTGGTGAAGGTTCTTTGGAGATGGGAGCACATCATAGGTAGCTCTGATGATGAAGCTGATGTTGCTTGCCTCCATTCCCCAGAGCTCCCTCCAGCTGAGCTTTCTCCTTTCCAGACCTTCCCACCTCATCCATTGTCCCTGCTTTGCAAGAGAGACGGCCTTCGCGCTTCTTTCAGCCTCCTCCTGACGGCGCACCTCCTCGACCACCATTTTCCTCCTCTCTGATGTTGAGGCCTTACGCCAAGTTGGTTTACTTGCTGCAAGGCCAAAGCCTCCTCTTCCCAGCTGGACATGCCCCACGATGTCATTGTGCCTCAGGGCTGACGTAGCATGCTGCACCGCGTCAGATGGTGTCCATTTCCGTCCAGTTATAAGGGGTGGTACAGCATTGCTGATGGTCTGGTCTCTGGAATCCTTCAACGTCATCTGGAGTCTTACTTTAGAGCACTTGTACTCTTCGGTGAGGCTCGTGATGGGTAGTTCAAGGACCCCTTTTCCATAGAGGCCGATGTTGGTCAGACAGCGTGGGACACCGAGCCATTTCTTCACATATGAAGTAATGGTTCGCTCCATCTTCTCCACAGTTGTTATTGGGACCTCATAGATAGTGAGTGGCCACATTACCCGAGGGAGAAGTCCAAATTGCAGGCACCAGAGCTTGAGCTTCCCTGGCAGTAGGGTCTTGTTGATGTTTTCCAGACTGTTGGTGATGTCCTGCCTTAGCTGCTGCACTTGGTCTTTGTCCCTGAGGCTTGCGTTGTACCATCTACCTAGGCTTTTTACAGGTTGCTCTACCACTGTTGGTATTGGGTCGTCCCCAATACAGAACTTCACGTTTTTAAGCTCTCCCTTGACTATAGAGATGCTTCGTGACTTGCTCGGCTTGATTTTCATCCGGGCCCACTTGATGTTCTCCTGCAGTTTTCCAAGTAGCCGCCTGGTGCATGCTGCAGTAGTGGTCAGAGTGGTCATGTCATCCATGTATGCTCGGATAGGTGGAAGGCGGATCCCGTTCTTAGTTCGCTCACCCCCGACCACCCATCTTGAGGCCCTGATGATGACCTCCATGGCCATTGTGAAGGCCAGGGGTGAGATTGTACAGCCTGCCATGATGCCTACTTCTATGCGCTGCCATGATGTTGTGAAGTCGGCTGTTGTGAAGCACAGTTGCAGGTCTTCGAAGTAGGCTTTTACTAGGGTAGTGATGGATGATGGAACGTGGAAAAAGTCGAAGGATTCCCAGAGGAGGTTATGGGGAACTGAGCCAAAGGCATTGGCCAGGTCAAGGAAGATGACATGGAGGTCTCTTTTGTCCTTCTTTGCTGCTTGGATCTGGTGCCAGATCATACTGGTATGCTCCAAGCAACCAGAGAACCCAGGAATGCCGGCCTTCTGTACGGATGTATCTACGTACTTGTTCTTCACCAGGTAGGTGGACAGCCTCTGTGCTATTACGCTGAAAAAGATTTTCCCTTCAACGTTGAGAAGGCAGATTGGCCGGAATTGACTGATGTCTGTCGCATCCTTCTCCTTGGGAATTAGCACACCTCCCGCCCTTCGCCACGCCTTAGGTATTATTCCCTTCTGCCACACTATCCTCATGAGCCTCCAAATAAAGCATAGAACATCTGGTGCGTTCTTGTAGAGCTTATACGGTACACCATTCGGCCCAGGGGCTGATGCTGATCTTGCGCGCCGTACTGTATTCTCTACTTCCTTCCATTTTGGAGGGCCAGTCTCCAGGTTGACATCAGGAGGTTGAATAGGTGGGATGTCATGTGGGATGACTAGCTGTTCGTGCCTTTTCGTGTCCTGGTGGACCTTTTCCAGATGTTCTTCAAGTTCCTGCTTTGGTGTTTTCAGGATTCCGCTTTTTTCCTTAACGAAGAGATCTTTGACGAACTTGAAGGGGTTTTTATAGAACCGAGTTCTTGTGTGTTCCTTCCTCTTGCGAAGTTTCCTCAAGTTCTCCGCTCTTCGCAAGGTTGCCAACCGGCATTTGATGTCCCCCTGGAGTAGCATGAGACCTTCTCTCTCTGCATCAGAGGCCTTCTTCCACTGCTTTCTCAGCTGCCTTCTCTCTCTGACCAGTCTTTCGATCTCTTGCTGCCTCCTGGATTTGGCTGGCGCTGGTGTTGTTTTGTCACTTCTCCTAATGTTCACTCCAAAGCGCTCTTCTCCGTAGTGGTAGATGATATCGCCGATCCGGTCAAGCTTTTTCTCTGCTGTGCCCACTTGTTGCTCCAGGATTTTTATCAGGTCGTTGTTGACTGTTTCCCACTCTCTCTTTTCAACAGCTTTGGGCCACTTCACACTCGATCTGTGCCCTTTGATCTTTTCCTCCTTGGGAGGTCTCTGTGGTTTGGTAGGTTCCTCCACCGGCATTTCTGTGCTTGTATTATCCTCCTCAGTGACAGGGGTGCTGATGCTCTGCGAACTTTGGTTTTTGTCCCGTCGCTGTGCTTCAATCGACTGATTTGACTGGTTGCTTCGTAAGAAGTACTGGTCAATGCGAGGCCCTTGTCTCTGCTTTCTCAAGCACCCTTTCTTTCCTTGGTGGATCTTCAACCCCCTGGCTGATGTCATTTTCTCCCAACCACAGGTGCACACCTGAAGTGAGTGTCCTGCTGCTGCTGCGGTTGTCTCGTGTGCCGTGTTCGTGCTCGTAGTCGTGTCCGTTCCTGGGTCTGTAGCCGTGTTGTCAATCGTTGAGCCATCTTGCGCCCCCGCTCTCGCAGGCTCTAGGGGTATGTTTCTTTGTTTACTTTCTGTAGCATTTGGCGGGTGTCTTCAACAAACTGAAACAGCGTCGGAGACTGCCGCCATGGGTAGCTAGCCCATGACAGCCCCAGTGGGGTCTATTCCCTCCAGTCAGCTGTCTCTCCAAGCCGTCACACAGACTTTCCTATGTTGTCAGCTGTCCTTTCACAGCAGTCACTGGACGAGTCCAGATACTCAGAATTATGAAACACGGGACGTGATGTTATACTGTCCATTGTGCCAATGGATGGTACGCACATGAGGTTTGCCTTGATGTTGAGAGTGGCATGGGAGCTGTATCTCAGACATGGGAAGGATGTTAAATTTCGGGACACATCATCAGTAGAGTACCTTTGAATCATGGGGTGTTTCGGCCTTTTCAACACTAGACACCCTCATCTAAGGCGGCCAGCTACAGGGTGATCAAGCCTGAGCTTGTGTCCCATGCCCAATCACGAGAATTGCCTGTTTGTTTAAATGGCGCAGCCCACGGGACTATGCAAGGCAGGGGTGTCCTCTTCCCTGAGTCAGGCCTAGAGCAGACCGCATACCTTGTTCACCCTCCTCCTGGAGGGTTCTGACCTGGGTTCTCAAGTGGGAGTGGGGGTAGGGGGGGGATTAGTGAGCGGGTCATGTTGCTGTTCTTTGAGCCCAGCAAGGGTCCTTCCGCTTGATCCATATCCACTGGCTGCTTCTTTCGGCCGCTTCAGAGAGTGATCTAATTGTCTGTCGCAGAGCCTGTCCATGGATGCCAAGGTCTTTCAGCAGCCTAACGGTGGAAGAAGCCACGAAACCTCTGCATCCCACTTCAACCGGATAGACTTTTGCCTTCCATCCTCGTTGTTGAGCGTCTGCTGCCAGTTCTGTGTAGCGCAGTTTCTTGCGCTCATAGGCCTCTTCAGCTGAATTCTCCCACGGGACTGTGAGCTCTATGATGTAAACAGACTTCAGTGAAGGGGACCAGAGTACCAAGTCTGGTCTAAGGGTGGTGGCTGCAATCTCGGGGGGAAAGATTAGTTGCTGGCCAATATCGACTAGCATCTTCCAATCCCGGGCCATGGCTAGCTGTCCAGCTTCTGGTTTGGTTGGAGGATGGTTGGACTTTTTCTGTCCCTCTCGGATGAATGTTGGTGCCGTGATGGAATTGGTTGCTTTCAAGGGCAAGGAGTTGGTGGTATTCCTCTTGCTCTCAAGAGCTGCTGCCAGGCTCTTGAGGACCTGGTTGTGCCTCCAGGTGTAGCGGCCTTGTGTGAGGCTGGTCTTACAACCGGACAAGATGTGTTTGAGAGTCGCTGGAGTTGGGCAGAGGGCACAGGTTGGGTCCTCACCATACCACTGGTGAAGGTTCTTTGGAGATGGGAGCACATCATAGGTAGCTCTGATGATGAAGCTGATGTTGCTTGCCTCCATTCCCCAGAGCTCCCTCCAGCTGAGCTTTCTCCTTTCCAGACCTTCCCACCTCATCCATTGTCCCTGCTTTGCAAGAGAGACGGCCTTCGCGCTTCTTTCAGCCTCCTCCTGACGGCGCACCTCCTCGACCACCATTTTCCTCCTCTCTGATGTTGAGGCCTTACGCCAAGTTGGTTTACTTGCTGCAAGGCCAAAGCCTCCTCTTCCCAGCTGGACATGCCCCACGATGTCATTGTGCCTCAGGGCTGACGTAGCATGCTGCACCGCGTCAGATGGTGTCCATTTCCGTCCAGTTATAAGGGGTGGTACAGCATTGCTGATGGTCTGGTCTCTGGAATCCTTCAACGTCATCTGGAGTCTTACTTTAGAGCACTTGTACTCTTCGGTGAGGCTCGTGATGGGTAGTTCAAGGACCCCTTTTCCATAGAGGCCGATGTTGGTCAGACAGCGTGGGACACCGAGCCATTTCTTCACATATGAAGTAATGGTTCGCTCCATCTTCTCCATAACTTATATTAGCAAAACGACATTTATTCAAAAATAAGATGAACGAACAAATGATTGTGTGCAAAACAAAAGAAACAAATGAAAAATCAAATGACTGCTCTTTAAGCATGAAAGTCTGTCAGACTCCTTTAAACACAATGAAATCAACTGACATCTCTTTAAGCACTAACTGAATGTCTGTTCTTTAAATACAATGAAATCAACTGATATCTCTTTAAGCACTGCTCTGTTCTGTAAACACTGAAATCAACTTTCAACAAAAAGTTACAGCCTAAGCATTTACTTATGCTACAAGCTTAATCATCATCATCACTGCTCTCTTGACTGTTGTTAATACTGTCCTCAATTTCAACCATGGTAGAGGATGTTGTAGGCTATCACTTTAAATAGCTCATTATTTTGATTGTGCAACAAAGTCTTTTTTTTTTTCTTCTAATAGAATTCCCAACCATATTCCCTGGGTCAGGGGTCGAGGTGCGATAATGAAGCTGTAAAACAAACGTCTGAACGTTTGAAAGCTTCAGAGAAAAGAAACGTGAAGTGCCTTGGTGTTGTTTTTCCTTTTAGCGACGAGTCGTTCGGGACTGAATTTTCACGTGTCGGCGTGATAACCATGCGATGCGCGATACGCGGAATGAAAGTACAAGTTACGATACTTTCCGAATGTTTTCGTGAGGGGAGTCGCCGTGGTCGTCGTCGGTGGGTACATTGTGGTCATGAAAGGATATGGTATTGGTATTAACGGGCAGTCAGCAGTTAGCAGTAGGAGTTTTGAGGAAGTCAATTCCTCTCCCAGCGCTTCCAGCTGTTGGTGCGCAAGAGCGCGTTCATGCCGCTGATCCTCCGCGCAACATGCATTTTGGCGACGCATGCGCACTGGCGCACCAGTTATGTGCACCCCTGCATATAATATGATATATACATACATACATACATACATATACATATTATGATAAGTTTACAATCCATGTTGATGTGTTACCTGTACTGTATGTAGCAGGGTGTTACTGAATGTTCAACATATGGGATGTTATTTGTACTTTAAAAACAATATAACTGTAATGTAAGTATTCAAAATGAAACCTGCATTTTACTAGGACATTTTGGAGACCTTGTTATCTTACAGTTTGTATTGCTGTAGTTGTTGCTACAATTAAACTTTATTACGTGTGCATATTGTTCTACCCATTTACTTTTACATGTGTCTTATTTCAATTTCTGAGGACATTGGCCCTCCGTCCTGCCAGAGGATTGGATCCCTTATAATATGGCTGGTTTTACAGACAAAGTTGAATGCATAACTCTGAAGACTAGAACAGAGAGACGAACTAGAACAGTTACAGCGTTACCAGTGGATTAATAAAGGGTGGGTATAATTATCTAAATGTTTGGTTCATTGAATAAAGAAATAAATAGGCTACTTGAAAGTGGTACTCCACTCTCCTTAACCCTTATGTTGTGTTCGGGTCTGCCGTGGCCCGTTTCAAGTTACAATTATATAATAACTACCATCTAGTTTTTTTTTTATTGGAACAAGGTTCATGATATTCTCCACAACAGCTATATAAACACTACAAAACTGATTTTGACAATTTTAGCCAATTCTGCCAATATACTTTGATGTTCGGGTCTGGGAAGACCCAGCAGTGCATTGAAATATTGTGGGGCCATACAATAAAATGACAACAGGATTGGTTATGAATGCATAATAAGTTAGTTATGATGTAGTAATAACAATATTGGATGATAGTCATTGTTTTTGAGTGTTTTGGACTGAGTTGAATCATAGGTCAAAATTGACCCATGAACACACGGGACAGAAACAGCTTTCGAACACAACACAAGGGTTAAAAAAAAGTGGGGACAAGTGAACTCCATCTCTAAAGGTTTTGCAGTATCTCTGTTCTTAGCACTGTGTACAGTTCAGCAGCATCATATGCATCTTTTGGAGAGTCCCATCCATGTTCCTGCATCAGTAAAAGAGATAGCTCAAACACAGTTTCATCACAAGGCAATTGACCCTTGGGTGTACACTCCTCCTTACAGAGATCCACCTCTTCTTGGTCAATCGATTTCAGTCTGTCCTCTGCACCAAACATCTGTGGGACTGTATACAACAAGACTGGACGACCTCCTGGCACATTCCGGGCTGGCATTGGTCTGATCTTGTGTGAATTCCATGTCCTCACAACTTCTTGCTGCAGGATCATGAAGAAAATAATCTCATTACCAACATAAATCAATACATTCCACAATAGTAAACATCTGATCATAATTTGCATATAATTATGATAATCATAATATCTTATCTTCCTAGAGAGGTGGCTGACTAAAATGTATGATTATAATAAGAGAGGCCCATCATCCAACCCAACCCACCCCCCTTTTAATAAACCTGATGTTGCTCAATACCTACCTGCACATCAGTGCTGACTGTGTACACTTGTATGCTATCATACACACAGAATACATATTTGTCTGTTTATATGAATGTATGTAAAAGTGGAATCTATCCAGTTCCTAAAACGCCTTACTTTATGAAAACAGAGTGGCAGATGCAATCTAATATATGCTTTTCTTGATAAACTGTGTGTGTGTGCATGCTTTATATTAGGGACAGACTTGGACTGTAATAGTGTTACTGTACCTGCACAAGGTTGAGGAAGCAGAACGGGATAAGACTTTTATCCAAGAAATCTCCAGAGAAATGAACATTGTCTTGAAGGGTTTTGAAAATATTCATCCAGAACTGGGCACTTTGTTTTCTAAGTATTCCCCACCAGGACTCAATTCGCTGATTTGCAGTGCTGCGACCATATACAAAACTTTTCTCTCTGGCAAAAACATCTTGGTGGTTTCTTCTCAAAAAGACCTGCATGTTCTCCACATCTCCGTTTTCTGTGCCCCTATCAGTTCACAGCCTCTCTGGACATCCTCCAACACCTTCAATGCTTTGAATATAATATCCAGCTATGACTTTTGGATCGTTGTTTGTTGTGTACGCTTCCATCCATACCACATAACGACTATAGCCATCGATGCAACCATTGATCCCTATTCCGTACGGCTTCAGTTTGTCGTAAGAGTCCATATGCCAGAGAGCATTAGGACCTCGGGTAGAGTACTGCCGACGCCGCAGACGATGTGCCCGTCGCAGTTCCACACCTTGAGGGTCAATTAATTTGATAATCTGTCGTATGACATCTTGTTGGACCACGAATCCCATTCGAATTGCACGGAGATGCATCCAACGATAGCCTTGCATTTGGCCACTTCGCGATAGTTCCTCCTGCACAAAGGCTATTACATCATTTAAATCGGAGTGATTTGTCCTTCTGTAAAGACCCAGTTCACGACAACGTCGCTTCAAAGTACGAATGCTTGTTATGATACGGTGATTTTGTGCCAATAGACAAAGAATTTCCTTATTACTAAAGCCAATTCCAAAGTATAACTCGATAAGAGAATTCATGTCATCCATTTTAACCAGTAGGAACATTCCATTCTGACTTTTTATCTCAGAAATTCTGACTTTTTATCTCAGAAATTCTGACTTTAATCTCAGAAATTCTGACTTTTTATCTCAGAAATTCTGACTTTTTATCTCAGAAATTCTGACTTTAATCTCAGAATTTCCGACTTTTTATCTCAGAAATTCTGACTTTTTAACTCAGAAATTCTGACTTTTTATCTCAGAAATTCTGACTTTTTTCTCCGAAATTCTGACTTTAATCTCAGAAATTCAGACTTTTTTCTCAGAAATTCTGACTTTAATCTCAGAAATTCAGACTTTAAACTCGAATATATATATAATATAGAATATAACCCCCCCCCTTTCTAAAAAAAAAAAAAAACACTTGTGTTGGTGACCCTAATACTCTTCCGTAGACGTGCTTTGTAAAAAACTGACTCATCTTAACTATGAATATAATACTATAATATCTAAGAAAACAGAGTTTCTTCTGTTTAGAGCTAGGCAGACTATTTTTGAATCTGGGGACAAGGCGGGAACATTATTGGCTAGATACATTAAACAGAAATAGTCTAAATCTATTATAGCAGCAGTGAGGGATGCAGAAGGGACATTGGCAACTGAACCAAGTAAGATAAATGACATCTTCAAAGACTTTTATATAAACCTCTATACGTCTGAAAGCACGAGAAGGGTCCAGCTGCAGCTGGAATGTGGGGCCGAAAGGAATGTGGGGCCGAATGGAATGTGGGGCCGAATGGAATGTGCCTGTGTGTTGATTGCTATCTGCGCATGCGCTTAGCACGAGCGAGCCTGTGTGTTGATTGCTGTCAGGGAAGTTGTCTTGGTGAACGTTTGAAGACATCAGTCAGTTATTATCTACCGAGAGATTCAGATTTAGATTACTGCCATGGCTCACTACAGAGTAAGTAGAAACTAACCCTAACGTGCTATGTATATGTTTAACAGTCGTGTGTTACAGTTTATTACGACAGAAAGCACATACGTGATGTTAGCAAGATGGCGTCGCGGGTGCAAAGAAAGATAGAACAGCCCAGTCTGAAAGGTATAAATGACTTTAATATCGTTTATAATGTCCATAATATCGTGTATAAGGTCCATAATATCATGTTTAATGTCCACATTGTCGAGTGTAATGGCTATTCTATCGTGTACAAGGCCATGACTGAGCTAGCGCGGTGCTAACGGAGGTAGCAAGATGGCGTCGCGGGTGCAAAGAAAGATAGAACAGCCTCTGAAAGGTATAAATGACTTTAATATCGTTTATAATGTTCATAATATCGTGTATAAGGTCCATAATATCATGTTTAATGTCCACATTGTCGAGTGTAATGGCTATTCTATCGTGTGCAAGGCCATGACTGCGCTAGCGCAGTGCTAACGGAGGTAGCAAGATGGCGTCAGACAGACAGACCTGCTACTGTATCATTAGACAGACCTAACTCTACTACTGTATCATTAGACAGACCTAACTCTGCTACTGTATCATTAGACAGACCTAACTCTGCTACTGTATCATTAGACAGACCTAACTCTGCTACTGTATCATTAGACAGACCTAACTCTGCTACTGTATCATTAGACAGACCTAACTCTGCTACTGTATCATTAGACAGACCTAACTCTGCTACTGTATCATTAGACAGACCTAACTCTGCTACTGTATCATTAGACAGACCTAACTCTGCTACTGTATCATTAGACAGACCTAACTCTGCTACTGTATCATTAGACAGACCTAACTCTACTACTGTATCATTAGCAGTGTTGGGCACGTTACTTTAAAAAAGTAATTAGTTATAGTTACTAGTTACTTATCCCAAAAAGTAACTGAGTTAGTAACTGAATTACTTCATTATAAAAGTAACTAGTTACTAGGGAAAGTAACTATTGCATTACTTTTTACCACGGTGCAGTGGGCTAGCCGTGGTCAGCCAAATGTGACAAGGAAAAGCTTACCCACTGCCAGATTAGAAGATAAATGTGCCATCTAGGGGACCAAAGTGTCCCTATCAGGAAGAAAATAATTTGGATTTGCAGGGAACTTTTCATATTTATTGCACTTCAACAGACCACAACTGGTATACAGTACATACTGTACTTCAAGTATTTTCTTCATTACAAAAGTAAACATTTAACAATATGAAGTGCTTTTAAATCTTTGTTGTGTAAATTAAATAAATCAAACTGTCACACAACTTCAACTGGTAGACAGACTGTAACTTCAAGTATTTTCAACACAACAAAAGTAAACAGTTAAACAATATGACGTGCTTTTAAAGTAGTACTGAAATCCATCCATACACTCCTTCCTAACACTCATCCATCCATGCATGCATTCATTCATCCAGCCAACCCAGTCATCTAACCATCCTAGCCATTAAACCAGTGATTGTATCTTAAAAGCAGAAGCTTTTCAAACTTCTGGTCAGAGAGCCTGTTCCTCTTTGGAGTGAAGACGAGCTTCCCCAGGCTAAACAGTCTCTCTACGGGGGCGCTGGATGGAGTGGCTGCATTGTATTTGAGTGAAATTTTCTTTATCCGTGGAAATCCATTAAGAGTGTCCATCCCTTGTCCTCCTGATTTGAGATAATCCATAACTTCACTTTCAGCAGTAGCAGAGGGGTCATCCTCATCCTCAAAGGAAAAGAACTCCTCTATGGCTGAGTCAGTGAGTGTTGGTGTGCTGGTAGTACCTGTTTGCTGGTCTTCGTCTTGGACACTTTTCCGGCACTCTGCCAGCAGACTTGCCTTGGCCTTATCCTTCCTGTCCTGTGTCCGCAGCCAACGTAGTTTAAACCTGGGCAGAGTCACAGCAGCCAAGACAGCATTGTTGCTTTCCAGCACCTCTGCAAATCTTGTTTTGATTGCCTGAAATGATACATAATGCAAAGAGCATATTATACTGACTGTCTTACACACACACACAAACAAACACACACACACACACACACACACACACACTAATAGCATTACACATTAACCATATTTAAAAACTTTTCATAATGTATGGATGCATTTAATGTATTTAAAGATAAATACTAGTTCTTACCTTGACAACTGCCTCTGGGTGGTCAACAAGGATTTGCAGGCCACTCTTCAGTTCCAGGGTCTTGAACATCAGTGTCTCGAGCGTGGGTAGGAGTGTGCCATGGAAACAGTGGTCTTCTCCCTGAAGAATGTCTAAGGCCACTGTTAGTGGCTTCATTACACTACAGTACTCCCATATGAACTGATGCTCTCGTTCAGTGATGGCTTTCAACCCGAACTTGGAGGAGATGGTGTTCAGCTCGACTATAGGGATCTCACAGATTCGAACAAGGGCATCATAGAACGAGTTCCATCTTGTAGTGCAAGGGACTAGCAGCTTCCTTGCGATGACATCATCCACGGTCTCTGCGGCCACCGTTGAACGGCTAGCCTTGTTCCATAAGCCTGTGCATTTTGTCGTAGCACTTCTGTATATTGCTTTTGCTTCTGGTCTTGACAGTAGCCACTTGTCAACATCAGTACATGAAACCAGGTTTAATGTGTGCGATGCACATCTCTGATGTGGCGGCAAAGTAATCACAGCATCATCACCAACACTGTTTTGCAAGACATCATTAATGTTCATAAAAGTCACCTCATCCTCATCCTCCCCAGAGTCATCCTCCTTGGCTGGCTGGTACATTTTGAAGGCCTTGACGAAATTAGAGCCATTATCCGTGACAGTTGATGTTATTTTGTGGGATATGCCATAGGATGAGTGAATGTAGTCAAGTTCAGTTGCAATACTGTCGTGAGTATGACGGCCCTTGAATCGTCTGCATGCCAGGGCTGCTTTCCTTCGTTCCATGCTATGTGGATGAATCCAATGCACGGTCACGCCAAGATAGCTTTTATTATGTGCAGTCCAAATGTCTGCAGTTGTAGAGACATATTCTAACTCTTCAAATTTATTTTGGAGCTCGGCATTCATTTTGGCGTACTCGGCGTCTATATATTTAGAAAACGTCTTTCTGCATGGCGGACCGGCCCCTCCTCTCGCCGGTATTTTGGCAATTAGTAGAGATGCTCCGATCAGGGTTTTTGGTGCCGATCACCGATCACCGATCACTGGAATCAGTGATCTGCCGATCCGATATCACCGATCACCGATCACAGCGTCGAAAATGGCAATTGAAGCATTCTATTTATTGTGTAGCATTATTTATGTTTTAAATTATTCTTAACACCATTGACATTGTATATTAAGTATTTAAATGAAATTAGGAGATGAGAAAGTATCATGAATTGACGACCATCTGTTTTATTGAATTCACAACCACCTGTAGCTTACTTCAGGAAAAACAAATAAAATGTGAAAATAAAAATCATAATAAATAAAATGTACACTGTCACATCAAATGTGCAACATTCCACTCGAATGAGAGGAACTAGGGGCTCTTAGAGAACTTGGAGCTTATACTGTAACTGTAGCTTTCCTGAGGAACAATAAACATACCCAAACTAAACTGCAACATAAACAGGCTATAGCCAAATATAAAATACTGTTTCAAGTCAGTCAGTTTCAAGTCATATTTAGGAGGAGATAAGACAGCAAGTCAGCAATAATCAATAAAACAAAAAAACAAAACATTGCACCTAAGGAGATTTCAGACTCAAACCTTACTTCTGATTAAGCAGCATCACTGGCAGATTAGCCTTGAGAAATACAAGCATCTCAGCGTTTTTGGCACTCAGCCTGTTCCTCTTACCATCTAAAATATGTCCTGCTGCTGAAAAGTCGCTCGCTATCTACACTTGTGCAAGGTGCACAGAGGAAGACCTAAAACTCACGCGCTAATAGTTGTTGTTGCTATGGGCCAAGTGACTTCCTGCTCGCGGGGTCACATGACGTCGGTGAACACTACCTACACTACGCTCGTGAAGTCGCGCTGGAACTCTGACCAGCACTCGTGGAACGCCTCTCGTCCAATCAAAGCACTCGGTCCCTTTATGACGTCGAGCCCAGTGTGCGCTTCGGCGCTCTCTGAGCGAATCGACGAACGCAGCAAATGCCGTATGATATTCGTGGTATTGAAAGACCTTGCGTGCGTTCCTCCGCAAGGTATTTCTTTTGAGCAGACATTACAAACGGCATATTTGTTGTCTCTTTCCGACACTGTGTAATATTTCCAGACTGGCGACGCCATTTTGTAAACTGATCGGTCATGTTTGATCGGCCGTTTTGAGAACTCTGATCAAAACCGATCAAGGCCATATCGGCCGATACCGATCGGCGCCGATCAGATCGGAGCATCACTAGCAATTAGGGCTCTGAAGGAGTCAGAATCAACTGTTGATAACGGAAGCATGTTCTCAACAACATACCTGCCTATCATTCCGTTCAGTTCAGTCTGTGTCACAAGTTTTTGTGGAGCTGACGCAGAAAAATCCAGCTTTAGCTGCTTGGACGGCGTGGCTCCGTGTCCTTCTTTGTTAGCGGAGCTCACGTTTGCCACACCTGGCCTGCTATCATCATCAACGGTTTTAGCCACTAGTTTTGTAGAAGCGTGTGCCGTTGAGAGATGCTTCATCAGGTTAGAGTTGCTTACAATGGACGTGGACAAACGTTTAGCTCCGGGACATAAAGTACACATCACATGTACGTTTTTACATTTTACCTCAATGAAGTTGAAATAGTGCCTGTATTTCCACCGTGAAAACGCCACGTTCACCTCAGAACACTCGGGACTCGCCATTGCTCTCTGATAGTTTGAGTGTGTGTGTGGTGCTGTGCGCGCGTGTGGTTTGTGTGTAGAAACATCCGCACAACACTGAACTATGGTTGGCTCTACCATACCCAATCATGATCACTTAAGCGGTTGTCTCGCCCCTCCCCTCCCCAGCAATCAAAAACACCGTTGCAGCTGTGACTGAGGTCGGATGACAATGAGAAGCTTCAGTAAAGTAACTAGTAACGCGCCGCATTGAATTACCGGTAACGGTAACGGCGTTACAACGATGGAAACAGTAATAATTTAGATTACCCGTTACTGAAAAAGTAACGTCGTTAGTAACGCCGTTTATTCTAACGCCGTTATTCACATCACTGATCATTAGACAGACCTAACTCTGCTACTGTATCATTAGACAGACCTAACTCTGCTACTGTATCATTAGACAGACCTAACTCTACTACTGTATCATTAGACATACCTAATGTGCTGGAGGGTAAGACTAGTCTATTGATGTTGCTCGTGGAGATGATGTTTGCACAGTCCTGTATGGCATTTCATATGAACCCTTTCACCTCCTTTTGATTTCTGTTATTTGCATTCTTCTTTTTTACAGATTACATTACTGGAGTTCCCAGAGGAGATAAGGCCCTTGGCTATGTAAGTGTTGTGTATCCAGTACTCACTCACTCACTCACACACACACACACACACACACAAACACACACACACACACACACACACACACACACACACACAGATACTCAGACCTGTGTTCGTATAGTATTTGATTAATTGAAAAATACTTGTGCTTGATTCAGTGTTGCCTGAAACAAGGCAACCAATGGAATAATCCCAAAAGTCCAAACCCCCCCGCCCACCTGGCCAAGCCAATGCTCAAACAAAGCATCGCTTTCAAAGTATTTGTGTAAGCTTGGGCGTAAGGGAACTGAGTGGGATATTTTGTCTTTGACAGGTGAACATTTTCAACGGGAAGAACATGGAGTCCATGTTGAACTTCACAGGAGTGCAGGTAAGCCACGACCCTCTAGGCGTGTCCAATCAGGGACCCTCGTCCACCCAGGCATCAAGGCCATAGCCTTTTGCTATCCAATACTTAAAATTAATTTTGTTGTTTGAAAGGTATGGCCAGATGTTTGCCTTTTGGACCAATGAGGCCAGAGGGTTGCTTAAGGGTAACCATAACCCGGTCTACAGAATCCCAAGCGGGAGGGCCAGCACGACAAAACTTCCAGCCCATGTCCAGGCAGCCATTGACCACTCTGCAGAGGAGAAGAGACTGGTGGACCTCATTGTCCAATACATAATACTTTAAGAATTATGTATGATTATTGTTATTGATGTACTCTTTATTTTTTATTTTTTACTGTTGACAACGTTTCTTTCAAAGTTGTGATTTTTATGTCTACTATTTCAGTGAAAGGGAGGAATTTGACCGGAAGATTGCCAAAGAAATGAAGCAAAAGGGAAGATATTGAAAGGTATTTTTTGGGTTGGTTTTTGGTGCCGGCTTTGCTGTGGTAAAAATGGTAGCGGGTGCGTGGGTCAAGGAGAAATCTGAAAAGAGTGAGGTCCTGCCAGACCTGCAGTTCATCGCCAGATCGTAGCCTTATGTTCACGGTACTATCTTGCTCCTTGTGTTTTTCTAGTAACCTGCCTTCTTTCCAAACCCTGCCTTACCCCGTTTGTGTTCTCTCCCAAGATTCCCACGGACCCTCCCTCGCGTCTCCCCGGCCCCGGCTCTCGCATTCCCGCGGATCCCTGCCCCGTCTCCACGGACCCTCAGAACCCCTCGAGCCACCCCCGAACCCCTGGACACCCTTGGACGGATCTCCCGGTACCACCCTCGCCTCCTCCCTTGGACATCCCCTTTTGGACTCTCGGACTGTACTGTTGCCAGGCGCACGCACATACTGACAACACCCTGCCCGCCTACGTCACCCCGCACCCACGGTAGACCACACACATAGTCTTGACTACGCATTACACATAGGTATCCACATATCCCATACTCCAAGACTATCAGCACACCACACATTCTCCCACATACCCCCTCCCTAAATCCTGTGAATAAACACGCCCACGGGCTAACGGATTCTCGCTCTGTGCCGCCTCTTTGGTCCCCCCGGGTAGTACCCCATAACACACACATGTTGAGCCATTCCTCCACCTCGTTCTACAGCTGGTAAGACAGAGAGAAACGGTTGGTCCTCACAGTCACATAAACCTGACCCCCTCCAGACTCTTGAGCACAATCTTAATGAACCAGTCCAGGTGCGTTAGGATCCGTTAACGTCGGTACAGGCCAGGGTCTTGTCAACTTCTCTCTCTCTGTCTATCTCTCTCTCTCTCTCTCTCTCTCTCTCTCTCTCTCTCTCTCTCTCTCTCTCTCTCCTGCAGGGGAAGGAGTCCAGCTGATAATGACAGCAGGCCTGTCAATACCTGAGCACCACGGCCGTCCCCCAGCTGTTCCTCCAGGGCCCTCGTCCGCCCTCCATCCATCCCTCTATCTATTCAACCCTACCTCCTTCCTAGCTGCCACGGATTGTCAATAAAATAAATAAACAAATAAACCTGTTCCGTCCTCTGACCTTTTAAAAGTAGACAATCTGGTTTAGGCAACTTAGATTACAAGTCAGTTTTGGGAAAAGTAAGTGAACACAGAAGAGCACAGCTTGTGATAACGGCTGCAGTGACTACTTATGAGTTTTATATTGTTAATATATTGTGTGAGCAAAAAGAAAAGAAAAATACATTTTATGAAGTATAGTTAATTTACTCATATACAGTATGTATATCCTCTGGCTTGTTTGTAGAACTGCCCTGTATTGTTGACAAAGCTAAACCCTATTGATATGAAGTCTACTGGGAACACGAGAGGATGCCGTCAGTATTGCATTACTGAGTTAAGATTTGGTACTGAGGAAAGGTCAGCGTTTAGGGGTAACTGGATAGCACTTGGAACACCATCCGTGTTCCATTTCTTGGTTTGACTGTGCCATCTAACCCTAGGTTATGAGGGAATCAAGTACATGTGGTTGGTGTCACAATTATGTATAACTAATACACAATCTATGCTGAGTCTTTCAGGCTTCATGTTAAGTATTGCATAAATCACAGATGTAACATTCATAAATGCTAGAGATCATCATTTGACTCACTTCATCAGTCAGTTCTACAAATCGGAATGTTAAACTCAATGGTTCAATGATAAACTCAATAGAATCCAACTGGATTCCCTCTTGTAAACAGTAGGTATTGGCGATTTTTTTGGAGGAGTAAGCATTATGTCACACGTGAAATAGACTTAGCATTTCATGTCTTGGTGGTTTACAAAAACGTTCACTGATTGTGTGTATTGAATGTTCAGCCATGAGAGAGCATCAATCGTTCATGAAGGACATAGTATATAAAGGAGAATGCCAGTTGTTGGGTGTTTTCCGTCTAGGTGTTTCCCACGCATGATTGGCCATGAGGAAATGCATAAGATCTTAGGTGAGTTCCATAAAATGCTCTGGGTTCTTTCGTCTGCTAGGGGTTTACTGTGTAACCACGGGAATGGTCTAACATGTGGCTTGTGTTTCTAGAAAGACTGAAAACTAGATCCTCTTTTAAGAGAGGGTAAAAACTAGACCACTGAAAAGCATCATAATGCTAGTGTTAGGAGTTCCCCTGCCACTTATTTATTTTGTTGTTTCTTAAGTGAGCTGCTGTAACGCATTAATTTCTAGCATCTGCTATTGTAACCATGTACTTTAGTAACTTTGTCTCAATGATAATATAATAATAATAAATGGTTAAAGTGTATAGCACACTTTAATAATATAATAATAATAATAATAGTAATACATTGTATTTGTATAGCACACTACTGGAAACTGTTCTCCGCTGCAATACTCCAATTTATCACTACTGGAAACTGTTCTCCGCTGGGTGGCGCTTTCCGTCCTGAAAGGCACATTCCATTCGGCCCCACATTCCATTCCGTCCTCACATTCCATTCGGCCCGCTGCAGCTAGATACTACTGGAAAGCACTGCCACGGATGACGAGATAGTATCCTTCCTTGATAATTTGAACCTCCCTAAACTGAGTGGTGCACAACAAGAGGAGTTAGAGTCACCTATTAGCTCACAGGAGATTATTGAAGCAATCAAGGCCCTACCAGCAGGCAAATCGCCTGGCCATGACGGCTTTACAGCTGAATTTTTCAAATGTTATGCTGAAGATCTCCTGCCATTGTTTGAAAAGATGCTTACGGAGGCATTTGAAAGTGGTAGGCTACCTCAGTCTCTAAATCAAGCAATTATTACACTTATATTGAAAAAAGAGAAGGATCCGACTGATTGCAAAAGCTATCGTCCGATAAATTTGATCTCAGTCGATTGTCGACTACTATCTAAAATACTTGCTAATAGATTAGATAAAACACTTGGGTCACTTATCCATCCGGACCAAGTGGGCTTTATTAGACGTAGAAATTCTTCTGATAATGTGAAGCGCCTTATAAATATTATGTGGTTTATGCGAAATTCTAACAATCCAAGAGCGGCCATCTCGCTCGACGCTATGAAAGCGTTTGATAGGATAGAATGGAGATACATGTTTCAAACATTGAAGGCTTTTGGGTTTGGCCAAACATTTCTGAGATGGATTGAGATCCTTTATGAAGACCCGGAGGCAGCGGTGAACACAAACAGTCTAATATCATCCTATTTTACACTTGGTAGAGGCTCGGCGCTGTCACCAGGTCTCTTCTGTCTAGCCCTCGAACCCCTTGCAGTAATGATTCGTAACAACCCGAATATTCCAGGAATTAGAATAAATGAGTCCACGCATAAGCTTATGTTATATGCGGATGACATATTATGGCTTGCCTCGGACCCAGGTAGATCTGTCCCAGCACTTTTAGACAACATCGAGTCCTTCTCCAAGCTATCAGGGTACAAGGTCAATTGGTCTAAGTCCGAGGCTCTTCCACTAACTTCGTATTGCCCTAAGACTTTATTCCAGGCAGGGTCTTTTCAGTGGCCTATGGAAGGTATAAAATACCTAGGTATCCTTTTTCCTCATCAAACCAGCAAAATAATAGAAAAAAATGTCGACCCTCTTTTTAAGAAAATTGCTTTAGATACAGAAAGGTGGTCAACACTATTTCTATCATTATGGGGGAAAATCAACGTCCTGAAGATGAACTGTATCCCGAGATTGAATTACCTGCTCCAATGCCTTCCTATTGCCATACCCGAGGTGTATTTCAAAAGGTTTGACCAAATTTGCAAAAAGTTTCTATGGAATGGTAAACGTGCTAGGATAAAGTTGGAAAAGCTCCAAGTCCCGATCAATAAGGGTGGTATGGGTTTACCTAAACTAATATTGTTTCACTATGCCTACTGCCTGAGACACATTGCTCAGTGGACACTGCCACCTGAAAGGGCCCCTCCTTGGTTTGAGATTGAGCAAAAATTGCTTTCCCCTATTGCCCCTATAAATTCTATGTCCAGCAAATTATCATTTGAATTACGATCCCATCCTATAATAGCCAACCTCTACAATGTATGGAAGAAAATATCTAAGTCCTTTAAAGTAAATGTCTATCTTAACTCTGAATCTTGTATTTGGAATAACCCCAAATTGCAAATAAATAAGTGTTCCTTTATATGGAAGGAATGGGTAAGAAAAGGAATTGTAACATTAACAGACATAGGGGAGATGGTCTGAAATCATTTGAGGAGTTGGTTAATGAATATGGGTTGCCTAGACATGATTTTTGGAAATACTTGCAACTCCGCCATTTGCTGGACAGTATTCTAGGTAAAGGAATCACACCTCAACAGTCAACTCTTCTGTCTGAGATTACAAAGATAATGGGTATGGGACATGAGGCGGCTATCTATTATAAAATGGTTTTCCAACAGACGGTTAAGGTATCCTATGCATTGATGGTAATTTGGTCAGTTGATTTGAAAATTGATTTCACAGAAAAAGAATGGGACAAAATATGTGAGAACATTAAGAGAGTATCGAGAGACATTAAAACTAGATTGATCCAGTTCAAGGTTCTTAACCGGTTCTACTGGACCCCCTCCAGGATGTTCAGGCTGAAGCTCAAGGACAATGCTGATTGCTGGAAATGTTGCAGGCCGGAAGGGACCCTGGTTCACTTACTTTGGGAATGTCCTATGATTCAAAATTACTGGCGAAAGATCCACGAATGGGTGCAAAACATTACCCAGGACAACTTTGAGTTCTGTCCGAGACTGTATGTTCTCAGTGATCCACAAATGACGTCTCTATGTGGAGCTGCAGAATTTATTCAGACCAGTATAATGGTTGGAAAACAAATAATTATGAGACACTGGAGGAACGCAGGGGAGCCGTCTTTCCAGGAATGGCTTATGGAGTTGGCAAAGGTGGCAGCATACGAACAAATGTCCTTCAGTACTATGGACAGAACTGAACAATACACAGCAAAATGGGGAGGCTACTTGAGATATATTGCTAGTCGGTTGTAAGACTTAAGTTGACAAATTGGATGAGTGATGAATGTAATCTATGGGTGCTTTTTTATTTATTTAATTTTAATTTTATAGTTTGTTCTTTTTTCTGTATTATTTCTGTTTGATGACAGCAAGACTTATTCGGTGATAGTGTTACCATTTTATACAAAAGTTGTATAAAAGTCAAGAAATGTGTTAATTGAAAAATTCAATAAAATACTGATTACAAAAAAAAACAATTAAATACACCGGCGTCAAACTGTATAACTGTGACTTACCTGCTTGAGCCAGTGTGGTCTGTCAATTGCAACAATCAGATTGGATACGAACAGTTGCAATTGTGTCTTGATGTTGCCCCAAAGTAGACTTATTTGGAGTCTTCCAACACCAAGGGCATCTAAGTGGAAGTGATCGATTCTTGTCTGTAACAAAATACAAAGCCAACAGTTGTATTGCTTTTACATGGTTTTATCATTATATGCTTTCTATTTGAATCATTTTTAACACAAGGCAGAGCAGGAGATTTTCAGTCCATTAGTATGTTTTTCATAGTTGCAACCATTTCCAGCAACATGGCAAAAACATATACCTTGCTCTGAGCTTCATCATAGGTAACATGCATGTATAGACAGAGCTTACATTAAAAAATTTACCTGAATGTGCGGTTCAATGACAATGTCATCAGAGAAAAGCTGGTTGTTTTGGCTGAACAAGGTCCCAGCAGGGCCGCTTGGGAGATATGCGAGGCCCTGTGCGAAGTCAGATTTGCGAGGCCTTTTATAATGATGTAGGCTACTATTCTAACCGCGCGACACGCACGGCGATATATTGCAAGAAATGCGCTCACATGCTGTGCTGATAGACAATAGAATATCTACTTATTTAGATAGTTTACAACCATGTTTGTTTCATTTCAAACCTTTTATACTCGTAAAGGATTAGGATTTAGGATAAAGCAGTCATCATACCCAACATTAAATACGCACAAGCCATTATTGACATGAATAGAGATGTTACTCACCACCAGCAGCATAATTATGTCAGAATCTTCTCCTCGATTTCCTTCCCGCAAACTCCGATATAATGTCTGTGTAATCCAGCTTTGATAAGACGTTCTTTTCAATTGCAATGATAGCAAGTCCACACAGTCTCTCCTGGGACATGGTGGTCCGTAAGCAGGCGCGGATCTATGGGTGGGCCTGGGTGGGCCTAGGCCCACCCAGATTGACAGCTGGCCCACCCAGTCAGATTCATAAAAATACATATTTTTTAATAATATTTTTTTTTTAAAGTTTAATTTTCACTAACTAACTGTAATGTGAATAGTTTTGTCTTGCGACCGTCATTGCCACCGGCTTGTGAAGAACTGGTAGGACTACACCGTCGGATCTGTCAGCCATGGAGGAACCAGCCACTCAACCAAAGCTGGTAACATTCCCTACTACCACTGTAATAGATGGGAAATCGCGCTCCTTCAGTAGAAATTGGTACGAGAAGTTCAAGTGGATGGAATATAATAAAGAAAGAGACGCTATTTTTTGTAAAGTGTGTCGACATTTCCCAGAGGCGCACACGGAGTTCACTTTTATAAGAGATGGATACAAAAATTGGAAACGTCTCCGGCAGGCCTGTGACAAACACGAGTCTAGCAAGCCGCATGCTGTTGCCCTCACCAAGTTGGATGGGCAAAGCCATGGACCCCAAAGCCGTGGGACAGTGTTAAATCAAATGCACGGTGATGCCGTTTCATTCATAGAGCGAAACCGGCAACACGTTAAACTAAAGTTGTGTTAGACATTGCTATGTTGTGTGCCAAGTTGGAAATTCCACTTAGAGGTCACAGAGAAACGGAAGAGGCGTCAATAAAGGTAATTTCTTGGAGCTATTCAAGTTCATGTCAAAATATGATCCAGAAATTGAAAATAGACTGAAGGAACTGCCTCGAAATGCCACGCTCCTAAGCCATCACATTCAGGATGAGCTGCTTGAGGCTGCAGCCTCACTGCTAATTCGAAAGATAAAGTCTGAACTGCATGAGCAATCCACATATTATGCCATACTTGCGGATGAGTATAAAGATCTATCCAAGCGCGAGCTAGTTGCTGTCTGTATTCGATTCATTCATGGAGGGGTAATTAAAGAACGAGCAGTAGGCTTTGTGGAAACTGCGGAATTGTCTGCTCAAGGAATATCACAGAGGATCCTAGTGTGTATTCGTTCATTTATTTGTTCATACATTCATTTATGTACCTATATATTTATTGTTAATTCTGTCAGACTTGGTCCTCCATAGTTGATGGTTATTGGTTAATTCATTGAATTGCGTGCGCTTGAATGCCTTGCGTGTGTGTATTATAATAACTTGTTTGGCTGTCCGTTGCATTGGGTAGACAGGTACTTTATTTATTTTCCGTTCGTTTCATGGTCTGCATAGTGATCTCCTCCAGTCCCTGCGAATATTTTGCGTGTGTGCATGCGTGTTGGTCGTACCCAAATGTTTCGAGCACCCACGGGCAGAAACATAAATCGGCGCCTATGATCGCGAGCCCGGTTGTGTTCCATCCATCTGGCTGCTCATACATAGGTCTAAAACGTGCGGTGATGAGTTTCACTCAGGCCCACCCAGATTTTTCCAGGCCTACCCATCAGCCACTTTCTGTATCCGCCACTGTCCGTAAGTAGTTCTTAATTAGCTTTAACTTTGAAAAACTGCGCTCTCCAGACGCAACTGTGACAGGGATGGTCAGTAAAATCCTTAGAGCAACTTCACAGTTTGGGAAATTTCCCTCATTCCTTTTGAGGAAGCGCAGTGTTTCCAGTGATGTCTTGGTTTCCCCTGGGAACATTTCACGCAGGACGCGCAGCTCGGAGAACAGGTCCTCTCCGTTTATGTCCGCAGATCCTCCGTGACTCAAAGACGCGCTCAGGGCCTGACACTTTCTTTGCAGTTCAGTGTCATCTAGTGCGCAAAGTTTTGACAGTTCAAAAAGAAATCCAAATGTGTCCTCGAATTGTTGCAATTGTTTAAATCTGGAGCTTAGTGCTGTGAGGGCCTGGTCCACAATTGCAATAAAATATTCTGTTTCAAATACCCGCTCTGGGGTTAGTGGGGTATTTTGAGCATCTACTCTTCTCCGTTTCACGCGTGATTCCCTGAATACTGCATCAACATCCATCTCTGAAGCAATCTCAATTGCTGTTATTTTTGCAGAGGTAAATCCGGTCTCTCTGTATTTCTCCATGAACTGAATTAGTCCCTTAATCTGAGACAGGGCTACATCCAGCTGCATATCCTTAGACTGAAGACTCTTACTCACAGTGTTCACGGCGAACAACATATCATACCATATGACCATAGCAAGAATGAATTCAAAGTTTTGCAGCTCATAGTTGACCAGGGACAGGGCCTCACTTTTAACTTTAGGGTCATTACTGCTCTCTGCCACTTCAAGCAAAGCATCCTTAATATTATTTGTTTGGTAGCGGATTGCTTTCACACTCTCTATCCGGCATTCCCACCTCGTCTCAGATAGCGGTTTAACAGTGAGAGATGGAGCATTTGCTTTCAATATTTCCCAACGTTTAATTGAAGCGGCAAATAGTGTGTATACGTTGTACAACACCAAAGAAAGTCATTGCTTTTGGGCAACATTTTGCCATGTCTCCCAACATCAGATTCAGGCTGTGACAACCGCATGGCATGAAGTAGGCACGGGGATTCAGACGGAGTATGCGAGCCTGCACGCCTTGCTGCTGTCCTTTCATATTCGAACCATTATCGTACCCTTGTCCTCTACAGTCGCTTATATCGAGACCAAGCCGCACCAGTTCAGCGAGAACAGAATCTGTCAGTCCTTTTCCAGTCTGATCACTTGTCCCAATAAAACCAACAAAATGTTCCTCGATGCTCACCTCAAGGGAGTTCATATTCACAAAACGCAGTACAAGCGACATCTGCTCTTGATGGCTCATATCTGGAGTGCAGTCGAGAATAATCGAAAAATACTTCGCCGTCTTCGTGTCATTTAGGATGGAGTTTTTCACGTTTGAAGCCAGGATACCAATGATTTCGTTCTGAATATTATACCCCAGATAATGTTGATGGGTGTCTTCATGGGCGTCAGCAGCTTTTTGAATGTGGGTGGGGACACTTATTTTTCGGGGGGTCTGGGGGTCCTCCCCCCGAAATTTTTTAAATAGTAGATTCAATTTCCTGCATTCTGGTGCGTTTTACACCCAAAATAATCTCCCTCTTTCTTTGTTTTTCCTTGGAGCTGGCATGGTCTGCAATTACTGACTACTATTATGTTTTGGTTTAACTCACAGAGGCCTGACACTGACACGTGGCACTTTTTAGGTACTTTATTAAATATGAAGATTCAAAAAGAATCAAAGAGTGAATTAGAAAAGAATGAGGTAACTTTGAGTCAACAAATTGAATAAAAAGTTATGAGGAAACATAAAATATGTACCTAGGCTACTCAGAGCCTATTACAATAAAACTTAGCCCTCTTCAGTGCATTGCAGAACATACAACTATAACAAACAAAACAAAAATCAAAGAGTGAATTAGAGCTGTCTCCACTGCCCCTGCCTGCTGCCCCTGCCTCTCACTCTCACTATCAACCACCTATATCAGGAGAAATGGGGATGCATTGAGCACTTGTTCATATTGTTTTTCTCTAATAGAACATTTGACATAGAAATACAATCATCAATACAAAAAATACAATCACAAGCATTTTAGAAATAGAAAAATAAATGGAACAGGTGTTTTCTTCTTATTTTTTAACCCTAGCTCAAGCAATCAGATGCAAAATTGATTCTTTGGGTGGGTGCAATGGCCAAATTAAATAGTGCAAATGCTCAGGGCAATGAACACGGGCAGGAGATGCAATAATGACAGGACAGGTAAGCACTGTGAGGTGTTTGTCGCCATTCTGTGCTTTTGATGACATTTCGCCTGTGTCTGTTCTGCATTTAAACATGTCTAACCGCACTAGTAATGCCTAACAAAACTGCTAGTGCCATATAGCTGATCTAGCTCGTATTTGGTTGCTAGTAGGCTATGCTAATTCTATTGCTAATACAGAGAATGTCTCATAAGGTGCTAACATTCTTATCAGAAAAGCTGGCTGTGTTTGACCTTGGGAGAACGCAATGTTGCTGTTTGGCCACTCACGGGAAAACTTGGATGACTTTGACTTACTTTTCTCTTCTTAGAAAAAAAAAATCCTTATATCCATCTTGGTGGATGATCTAAATATCGCCTCAGTCTGAATGTTTTGAATCTGCGTGCGTGTCTGATGCTGCGTGCCGTTAAAAACAGAAGTAAAACGCGGAGTGGATTTCTGGATATGGGCAATCCCCTACTCATAAAGTGGAACGGATTTGATTGTGAAGCAATGAAAATAACGCTGACCAGTCATGCAACATATTTTTGATGGCAAATGTGGGGGGGTCCAAACGACCTTGTTTCAAAGGTGGGGGGGACACGTCCCCCCCCAAATATATGGTGGTGACGCCCATGGGTGTCTTTACTTTGTATCCGTCTGAGATGCTCTTGCATGGTTGGGTCAAATTTCGCTATCATTTCTATAAGGCCTAAAAAGTTACCATTGTTTTCCTCGTTGATCTTATTGTTGGTTCCTCTAAATGCCAGATTATGTTCTGCCAGATATTGAACGGCTGCGACAATACGGGTTAACATGGCCTGCCAATGCGCTTTCTCCCTCTCCATTTCCTTCTGTTGCAGCGCATCTATGCCCGTATTAGTCTCAAGTCTTTTCGTTGCTTCTATCCATTTGCACGCATTTGAAAGATGCTCTGGGGAAGTTTTGTGTGATTTCAACTTGTCACTTAAATGACGCCAATCGTTGCTCCCTTTATCAACTAGTTGTGATGTAGGCCTATCCTTTATGTTGAAAAGCTTACAGCAAAAGCAAAAAGACATGTCCCGTTTTTGAGAGTACACAAGCCACTTTCTTTCTATTTTTACCCCATTCGACAGTTTTCGGAGAAATAAAGTTTCACTAAAGTTTCTGTTCTCATTATTTTTAGGATAACTAAATCCAGGTTTCATCTTTGGGGGACCTCTTCTAATGATCACATCTGTAACTGTAGAGTCCATATGTACCGGCCAATTACCAGGATCATCATACATGACATCTGACACCGTAGGCTCGTCTTGCGTTCCATCACCTGTGGCTGCGTCCATGTCAATTTCACTCTCAGCCCTGCTGCTGCTGCTCTGAGTAGCTCCATCTACCGCCTCCGTATCCTCTACTTCGCCACTCCTGACCATCATCACCTGGGGCTGGGCAGCCCCACTGCTGCCGGTGTAGCTGTTGTCCTCCTCCACCTCCGGGACATCATCTTTGCCTCTCAGGGGGGGCTGTGCCGTGCTACTACTAGCATTGCTAGAATTAGCAGTAACGTTAGCTTCTTCGGTGCTAACGGGAGCCTCACTTGTTTTTAGAAATTTTTCGAACAAACCTCTAAGCGAGGCCCTGAAGCCTTCCTTTCTTTTATTTTTATTTCTTTTTTCAGCACCCGATTCAAATGTTCTTCCTCGGTCTCGTTCCCTCGACATTTTGTACGTCGCACTAAGCAGTCACTATGCACAACAAGTGTCAACGCACGCCCAAAATTCACGTTTCACGTAAGGTCAACGTCAAGGTGTCATAGGGTGTCATTTATTTTTTTCTGTTGCTAAGAATCTCCCTGTCCTCACAGTCTATAGGTATGCTAGATTTTAGATATATGATTGACTATGATTATCACATGTGTGAACATTTAGAAATGTATTAAAGGCAAAAATAATAATATGGTCCCTTGCCTGGCGCTTTGGAGGGCCTCGCCAGCCAGGATACAAAAAAAAAAAGACACCCTATGACACCTTAGCCCTCCAAAGCGCGAGGCCCTGTGCCACCGCCCCAGCTAGCCCCCCCTTAAAGCGGCCCTGGGTCCCAGTCTCTGTTTCTTGTCGTTTCCTCTCCACTACACCCATCTCAGACATGCCAGCGATAATGATGTTGGTGTTGGCCTTTGTTCTGCGGGGTGCTTCACTGCTGGGTGGTGAAAGATCTCCTCTCCTCTCTCTCTCTCTCTCTCTCTCTCTCTCTCTCTCTCTCTCTCTCTCTCTCTCTCTCTCTCTCTCTCTGTATAGTCAACTTTTTAAGTGAGACTTAATGCACAGTATAATGGATGTACATTCAAGGGTGGCGAAGCAGGTAGTGGTGGTAGTGGTCATGTGGGTCCGTGCACATATGATGGGTATCATGGGAAACGAAAGAGTAGACAAACTAGCTAAACAAGCGGTTAAAAAAAGGAAACATAGACACTGACATCCAAATATCAAAATCAGAGGGAAAAAGTATTGTGTGGAGGGAAGCAAATAAAAAGTGGCAGCAACAGTGGGACCAGGAGACAAGGGGAAGACAATTATATGCATTACAAAACAGAGTGGGTGGTGTGAGAATCAGGGGAGGAAATAGAAAAGAGGAGGTGGTAATGTCCAGACTAAGAATAGGGCATAGTAATCTGAATGGAACTCTACACAATATAGGAAAACACCCGACAGGTTTATGTGACTATTGTCCTGTAATAGAAACAGTAGAGCATGTTCTTATTAACTGCAGGAAATATGCGTCAGAAAGACAGGAAATGATGGAGGGACTGAACAGATGGGGACTGACTAGAGAAGGTGCGGAGGGCGTATTGGAGTGTGGTGGGAGTGGACAGGGCAGGAAGTGTCTGGTCACATTTCTCATGAGAACTGGCCTGATAGGGAGACTGTGACGAAATGGACAATGTAGGAATTGGATAAATCCAGAAGATGGCAGTAGTGCAACGCGAAGGATGCAAGCTGCCGTTAAACCCAACAGAAGAAGAAGAAGAAGAAACAGAAGAAGGAACCGGATGTGAAACAAAGATGGTGGATCAGGAAGCGCACACAGTGCTGAGACTGAAGACAACACGAGTCATTTATTAAGTTTATAACTGTGCCAGAGGGCAAACATTACAACATGTTCACTTGTTACGCAAAGACTGGGAAAGCGACACTAGCTTGAACAACAACGGAGGCGCCGACCTGACGGTAGGAGTTGGAGTGATTGATGAATGAAGCAGAGAGCTGCTAGATACAATGGTCAGTACAGAGCTGCGTTAGTGATACAAGATCATTATTACATACTTATTAATTACAATCAAATACAAGCATGTTAATAGATGTGGCTTTGTTTGGCTAGTTAACCAGCCAACTCTGTAACATTACCCTAGTGAATTACTCATGACATGACGTAGGCCTACTAGTTCCCTCTCGTCCGCATTTCAGACAGCAAATGTTACCAGTCCTTTATAAACAAGCACAAACACTTTCCACGACTTTTCCATGGCACTTTGTTAAGAAAGGAAGAGGCACTTTTTGTTCAGTAAAAGATTGCATTTCATGTTCGAAAGGCGCTATATAAATAAAGCTTTACTTACTTCTTACTTACTTTTACACTGCTGTACTGAAAAGGTACTGAACCGTGACTTCAAAAACCACAAACTGAAATGTGTCTGTAACGTTACACCCCTATATATGTTAAATGTAACAATACAAACCTGATCTTTTCAAATCTGTAATCTCTTACCTTTCAATAGCTATTTTAATTTCGTCTGCACTCTTATCCTGTGGCCTGTAAATGGTATTTGAAATGTCAAATGCCAAAATCATGGCATAATCAGCCTATTTGCTGTGTTGTCAACACAGAAAAAGCTAAACTTTTGGTTTTCCCTTGAAAAAGAGGGGGCCACATATTAAAGAGCTGTAATTCCTAGACCCTTCCTCCAATCTGGATGTGAATACCCTCAAATTAAAGAGGGTATTTAGTCTGCACTTTAAGGCCATATGCATTCTATAACTGCAACTTGAATATGTTTAATATGTAAACAGCTAAAATAACAACAATTCTGTCAGTGTCCAAAATGCATATATATATATATATATATATATATATATATATATGTATATATTATGGACCTACATATAGCTTGGCTACTGTTTTCCACTTCTGGTAAAAAAATAACAAAATATGTTTTGATTAAATTTCTTCACTCTTGTTTTAATATTTTGATCATCTTTATTCGTAGGATTCCCTGCACTGTGAACTCCCCATCTGGGCAATGATGGATGCTTCTGCTTGTTCTGGTCATGACGACATGCGCCAGTGCTACGTCCAGTGTGGGAAGAAACTAAACATGGAGGATATTGTGAAAATATGGCAGCGAATTAGAAAAGGAGGACAACACCATTGTGGTACAACTGATCAGTAAGTCATACACATGCTGTGAATCCTGTCCACAAGTAGCCTATTGTGTTCACAGGGTTCGACAGTAACGCTTGTCCGGAGCAAGTAAAACATTTGCCGGATTTGTTTGCGCGAGCCCGGTGACGCTGCTGGATCCTGGATACTTTTAACTGTGTGCAGGAAGAACAACAGACGGCATAATAATAATATCTTCACTCCACGATCATCTAGTCTGGTCTGGCGCCTGCGCCGTCTGTTGTTCTTCCTGCACACAGGTAAAAATATCCAGGATCCAGCAGCGTTGTCGGGCTCGCGCAAACAAATCCGGTGAATTTTTTACTTGCTCCGGGCAAGCGTTACTGTCGAACCCTGGTTCAATAATTCACCATAGGGTGCCAGGTGTACAGTATGCTAATGGTGGTCATTGAATTGATATGATGAATTATACTGCCAGGTGCATAACTATAATCTTAGCCAAGTCATTGTATTAGCTCAGTACATTTCAGCGGCAGCTAAACATTTGGTAATTAAAGGGCAGAACTATAAGCACATCTAATAGATGAATGTCATGTATGATAACGCAGCAAGCTTGCTTGAAAGGGAGCTGCCAGTCAAGCGTGCAAAGTCCACGCCCATACAGCCCTCTGTCTGACCAGGAAGTTGAGCCTAACTAGAAGACAGGGATTAAAGTTCTCCGTCGCTACGACGGATTTCCGTCAATTTTTTCCAAGTCGCGACGGATTTCCGTCAATTGGCTACCTGGTGTAATATGATTTGTAGAGGCATACAGTCTCTTATGATATCGGTCAACAGCGGGGCGAGGGGGGCGGCCCACCATTGACGAGGGGGTTCTTGACGGCCAAGTGCCACAACCGCAGGGCCCTGTTCACCTGTTTGTATTGTCGATTCCGCCCGTCTTAGTACCACCTCAGCAGGGCCCCCCGTCACTCTGAGGAGAGAAGATTTTACGGTCGCGCTGATATTTAAAACACCTAGCCTGTCTGTTGTAGGCCTATTTCTTTCCCTCGCTGTCTTTTTGTAAAATAAAATAAAAGAGTCAAGATGAGCGTTTGAATTCAGAAGAGGTGATGATCATTAACGTACCAAATGCAATGGCAATGTAAAAAAAAAAGTCAATCTTTCAGACTCGGGGAGATGATTGGCTGTCAATCTCACTCTGATATTGTTTACTGTACGTGCGACCTGTGCGTCATTTGATTTGAGAGAACGTGATTTACGTGACCATCAGAGTGTAACATTGCAATTACCTAAAATACCCGAGAAATAACAGCGGAAGAACTTGGTGGCCTCATGTGTTGTACTGAAGAAGACCTCACGGTCGAAACGCCTTTTTACTTGCTGCTTGATAAATAAAAATTGGAGCAACGAAAAGTGAGTGCGGGCTACCTTTTTGTATCAATATTACTGCACTGTCAGTTTTAGCTCAGCACCGAAGACAGGAGGATGTGCGTTATTTTTTCTTTAAAAACTCATGTGTTCCACTCACAAACTTCTTCTCAACGCAACCCTCCACACCTGGCCAGTTTCCCACTAGCCGTAACGTTAGCGAAGTAAGTGGGTCTTCGGGTCGGACTCGGGAGGATGAACAGCATAGGCCTACAGCTGGCTCCGTTCATGTGCTGTGGAAAGCAACCACCGCGACGATGATGATAGTGATAATTAGGGATGCACGATATTATCGGCACCGATATTTATCGGCCCGATAATGGGACATTAATGTTTATCGGTATTTATCGGTTTTATAAAATGTAGCCGATATTTAACCGATATTATGAAGCCGGAAATATTTCTCCTTCCGGTTTCCGGTTTCCGCGCTCTGCTTCCGGTTTCCGCACTCAGGCACGCAGTTTGTTTTGACGAGACGCGAGCGAAACATGCCTTCCCCGGTGTGGACATTCTTCACAGTTTCTGAGGCAGATATTGCGTTTGCAATTTGCAACACATGTTCGACAAAAGTTCGGAGAGGGCAAAGGTCTACGAGTTACAACACAACGACACATCTTGTAGCGGGTAGATAGTAATATCCCTCCCCTGGCCCCTCTGTTTTCCCTTGATAGCTGACAAGCTAACGGGTGAAGTAGCGAGGCCTGCTAGCAGCTAGCCTACAACCCCTAGCCAGCAATGGCTAACGTTGAGGCTAGCGGACCTAGCACAGCTAGCGGACCTAGCACAGCCGAGACGTAAATGGCTAGCTGGGACACCCACTCTAAGTGCGCAGCGTGTCTGGGATTAATCCACGCCCAGGCCGCTGTTATCTCTACCGATGAGTGTATCCACTGTGCAGTGTTCCCCAAGAAACTTCTCCGCTGACGGCTAAGTCGCATGGCTAGCCTGTCGGGAGAAGATCCGCTGCCATCACAGTCTAACGCGGACATGTCTCCAGGTTTACCGACACCATGCTGGGCGGACTTAGTGCCACATAGCCCTGACATCGGTTTCCCGGTACTGGATGACAAGGGAATTGACAGCTTTACCGCTGCTCGCTATTGTAATGTTCTTGACAGACACGGACACGACTTTACTGTAGACATGTAGTTTATTTCTGGTTGCTGGCCGCGACCTACGGCAACTCCGTTGGGACACGACGGATACAGAAAGCGAATCACATCAGTGTGTTAGTGTGGTGTAGTGAGACAACACACAGTATGTTACAGCTATGACCCTAGGAGAGACTTGGACAATGATGAGGTCGCACAACGCATCTAATTACTCTTAGGTGAGCCTTTTTTGTTTTCATAAAAGGAGGCCAGATCTTGGCTAAAAAACGCATTGTGCACTGTCTATAACAGATTTAGTTTGTTAGAGGAAATAATAAATGAACATTTGAAGAGTCAGAAGTGTTCTCTTTGTTGTGTTAACAATAGTGATGTAAGTTAGATTTGGTGAGATCTAGGGCTGCAACTAACGATTATTTTGGTAGTCGACTAATCTGTCGATTATTTTTTCGATTAGTCGCGATTAGTCGTGTGGCTTTTCGCTGCGCGTAAATGGCGACGCAGAAGCATAAATCCGGCTTAACTAGCTATCTAACCTAACGTTACGCCAAGCTACAGCTGCTCACAGAGCTAGTTGACTGGCTAGCTAGCATTGCTGGCTAGACTACAGACAGCTCACGTTAGTAGGCTACGCTTGGCGCTGTTTATCTTACAGACAGCTCGCTGGTGGACTCAACATAATTGAAATAGCATTCACTTATCAAGCATCATTCATGATCATCCACCATGACTACCTGGTATTTTAATAGCGACCACCCCTCACTTCATTTCATCTCGCGTTCTCCTGGCTTCAACATGGAAAACCCCTGCTACGTAACGTTACATACAAGCGCCTCTGTCTGTCACATGCGTGCCACAGGGCAAATAAATTAATAGCACAAACGCTCATAGCATGTACAGCCCTGTCCATGAGACGTTGTTTTCCAACATGTAACAGTAAAGCTAACATAAACATTACGACCCTAACAATATAACGTTAGCCAGTTGGCTAACAACGTTAGCTAAAACTTCCCCAGCTGATTCTTGCATGGCTCCCGTAAAAAAAAAAAAAAAAAAAAAAAACGTTTTTTTAAATATAAATTTTTTATGCGATTAGTCGACAACAACAATTCACGTCGACGAATTTTCGTGATCGATTAGTCGTGACTAGTCGACTAATCGTTGCAGCCCTAGTGAGATCACTATGGAATATTAAATCATCAATCTTTGCTCACTACATAGCCTTTCTTACCTTCAGGTGTGCATGAACTACAGGTTATCAACTGTGAAATTATATCTGAATGGTCTTTATTGTCATTGATATAGTACAGGTACCAAACAACGAAATTTGGGAGGGGGAGCTCCCCTGGGGCTAGGAAAGAAAAAATAAAATAATAATAATAATATCGGTATCGGTATCGGTTATCGGCCACGAGAAGCGGGTAAATATCGGTATCGGTATCGGTTGGAAAAAATGCATATCGTGCATCCCTAGTGATAATAGTGATGAGGATAATATAAACGAAGACAGTGACAACACGGGTGAAGGTCTAGTTAGTGATACTGGAAATGCTGCTGACAGTGCTAGCCCCACTACTCGCCAAGCAAGTGAAGAGGACGCAGCTAACGTTATGCAGGAAAGCAATGATGGAAGTGAAAATGATGATCCGTAAGTTGAGTTGTTTCATATTCATTAATTTGTAAATCTGTCTATCAAAATCTGTCGACCGCCGTGTCTCCTTAATTTGTGTTGGTATAGTCAGTCACACATTGCTTGCACTTCTAGTTTGTTGTGTGTGGCTTGATTATGTGGCTTGATTGTGTACTAGGCTATGGCTGTGTATGAGAATCCAACAATCACATGTTAAATTGCAGTGTTTCCTCCAGGAATTTTTACAATGGTGGCGGGTAGCGTTGGCACGCGCGCTCAAAACAACGACATAATTTCAGCCAAAACTCGAGGATGGCCCAAAAAAATAAAATGTTTTCCCGTACGTCTCTTATTGTCTGTGTCTGCATGTTTTTCCAGCATGTAATTCCGTTGTCAATAAAAAATTCGTCTCCCCTTCTTTTCATTATCATTATGGAGGCTTTATGGTTGTTGTAACTATTATGGGAAGCGGTTGACACAGTAGCCGCTTTTCGTGTACGCTGCAGTGGATCCCTTCACAACGCAGAAGAAAGAGGAGAGAGAAAACATTGTCAATGTGCAGGGAAGAATCATGTATCAGCAGGGTTCAACAGTAACGCTTGCCTGGGGCAAGTAAAAAAATTCGCGGGGTTTGTTTGCGCGAGCCCGAAGACGCTGCTGGATCCTGGATCTGTTTACCTGTGTGCAGGAAGAAAAACAGACGGAGCAGGCGCCAGACCAGACTAGATGATTGTGGAGTGAAGAGATTATTAAAGCGTACGCGATGCGACGGGTGATCGACAAGCACGTACACTTTCATAATATCTTCACTCCACGATCATCTAGTCTGGTCTGGCGCCTGCTCCGTGTTCTTCCTGCACACCGATGCACAGATCCAGGATCCAGCACCGTCGTCGCGCATATTGTACATTCGCAACATTTGAAGTAGTTTGTAGACTACACGCAGCCTAGATGTATTCGACCAATCACAAAACAGTTTTGCAAGCGCGTCGCTTCGCGCTTGTGGGTGTGTCTAGCGATGTGAAGGTCTGAAAAGCGGCCTAAATCTTTTTATTTTATTTTTTTTGAGAAATCTGAATGGTGGCGGAGGAAATTCCATCGTGGCGGTCCACCACGATGAAATGCATGTAGAGGAAACACTGAATTGGTAAAATCCATCCAGGAGTTGTTTCGTTTAGTATCAGCAGTTCGGTCTTTACCGATAAATGCATGGCTCTGACCATGGTACTGAAATAGGCTACAATAATAATAATAATTATTAATATTATTATTAGGCTATTATAGCCTTCTAACGAAAACACAAAGTTCAAGTAGGATATCCTATAATTCTAATTTAAATTAACCCCGTAGGCTACGGATTTAGAAAATGTAATTGGATACTGTGGTGGGTTGACATAATTCACCCACAGAACTATGGGTTGGGGATCTCGGCACTACATACACACCTATATGATGCACCCCCGCGGTAATCTGCGATCGGTCAGCTAGAAGCATGGAAGCGCTCATACTAAAAGAAGGCTCCAATGTATCGGACATTGATCAAAGCGTGAGAAATAAATGGAGATGGGCTTGGCTCTACGAAACGGGGTATGATAACAAGCCTTTTAGTTCATGGTGCAAAAAAAGAGCCAGGTGTGTGTTTTTGCACCATATGCCACAGGAAATTACAGTATGGCAGTAATGGGAAAAAGGTGCTAGCTCGCCATCAATCAGAAGCTAGCCACAAGACTCGCGTTCGTGCTCTCCAGCACACAGCCTCCCTGCCTGGCGCGACAACCACAACAACGGAGGTAAAGGTATCTATGACCGACCGTGTGTGCAATCATAAAGTGTGCATATGTTCATTCATAGCAGAGCATGACCTGTCTTTCACGATCTCGCAACCACTAGTTGACCTCATCCTATCGGCTGCCGAAGACCAGAGTGCACTTTCAAGATTGTCCATGTCCAATGCCCACGCCTCTTACATGTCCACACACGGCATTGCTGCTCATCAGAAAAACGAATTGTCAACCAGACTGAAAACAAAGATGTTTTCTTTAAATGCAGATGAGGCAACAGATGGTAACATGGACAGGATCCTTAATGTTCTTGTAAGGTACTTCGATGAGGATATGGGGAAAGTGTTGACCCAGCATCTGGCCTCAAGGATAGTTAACATCGCAGATGCCTCAACCCTCACACACACACTGACAGATATCCTCCAGTCATACAACCTGAACTGGAATCAGGTTGTTGCTATACTGCTGGATAACTGCAATGTGATGAGAGGGAAAAGGTCTGGAGTGGAGACACAAATCCGAAAAGAAAATCCATCACTCCTGGACATCAGCGGAGACACGGTTCACATGGTCTCAAATGCAACCAAGGCCCTTTTGAAGCCTTTCCAGGGATTTGTGGATGAATTTTGCTCTGATGTCTACTATGATGTAGAAAAATTCCCCAAACAGAAGGAGCTTTTTGGCGAGTTTCAGTCCTTGCTCCATTTGGAGAAGAAGAGCTTGATCCGTCCCATCAGCAGCAGGTTCCTCCAAATGCTGGATGTGTGCAACAGAATACGGGAGCTTATGATTATGATGCTTATTGATTGTGCACTTCTACAGCTTCCTGTCTCCTCAAGATCAGCACAAATACAGGTACAATAGCATTAGCATTCTCTTTTTATGTCTGTTTTCTCTGTACTAGCAGGCCCAATTTGCAAAATCTAATTAAATAAATCAGAGCAAATATAGCATTCCTGTTCCCCCAACTGTATAATTATATGCTTTTTGTGATGCAGATGGCTCCTGAACCAGGTTCTTGATCAGCATGCAGTTACATCTGATGAGAAGGCAAGGATCACGGTTCTGCAACTGCAAATGGCAAAATCTGCAGGGACCGGAACTGATGTCAACCAAAACCGGAAGACACGCATCTGTATGCTTTTCTCAGAGTTCAACAAGCTCACAGCCTTGATTGATTTATACAGAGGTATGTTCTCGGGCTGGGTGATATTGGAAAAAACTGACATTGCAATATTCTTTTTCACTGCAATATATAGGCCTATTGTGATACATAAAAGAAAACTGGCATGCAGGCACGTGTTACAGATTTACTTATCTAACTTAAGATCAGTAAATCTGATTGGCTGACCTGGCATGTAGGAAAGAAGCAGCTTCATTGGAAGAAACATTACACAGCAAAAAATAATGATGCAGTTTTTTCAGGAGTTGCAAGTGGGCTTAATAGGGACGTTTACCCTATATTGTGCAGCCCTAGCTCAGTCACTTTTGAAGTGGAAAGAAATGTACAGAGATGTCTTATCGATTTATTTATTGTTGCATATTTTTCCTGTAATGGAATCTGAGTATGTTACATTACTATGTTTGTGATCAGGAAAGAATAGTAAAACATATTCAGCGACTTTTCTAATCAGGCTTAATTGTGATTTTCAGGTGTACTTCCAACTTTCCAGGTGTTCCTGAAAAAGTTGCAGCATGAAAAGCCCATGCTCCACGCACTGCATGCCGAAATGATGCTACTGGTCCGGGAACTTCTTTCCAAGTTCATGAAGCCTGTTTACATCCCCCTGAGTGTGAAGGGCTTGTTGAAGCTTGATGTTCAGAAGAGAGACCTGCAGTACCCTGACCAAAGGTTGTCTGTGGGGAGATTCAGCTTCTCTACCTTAAACAAGGCTAGAGTGGAGAAAAGGCCCTGGGTGCAGAACGTCTACAGCTCTCTCAGAGAAGGCTACATCAATGCAGCAACATACCTCCTGAAAAACCTTCCCCTCAACAACCACATCATCACCTCTTTGTCTGTGCTGACACCATCATTGATTCTCCACGAATCGGTCCAAGGGGCATTCAACACCTTAGCCAAGGCCTTGCCAAATGCAGTGAAATCTGAGGAGCTTGGTCAACTGAATGAAGAGGTGCGAGCCTACCAGATTGACGCAGATTTAGGAGCACAGGCCAAACACTTTGAGGAGAATACCGAACGAATCGATGTTGACTGGTGGAGTAGGATCTTGGCCAAGAAGACGCCAGAGGGAGGGATGAGATTCCCCATCTTAGGGAAGTTGGTAAAGGCCCTTCTGTCATTGTTCACTGGCCCTCTTGTCGAAGGATCATTTAACCTCATGGATGACATCATAGAAAAAGACAGGGTCAGGCTGAACATTGAGACATATGAAGGCTTAGCCATTATCAAGTCCCACATGAAGGCAACAGGGAAAACGGCCTCCAAAATGGAAATCAGCCCTGCACTGAGGAGCTCGTGCCTGTCTTCTAATGAGAGATACCAAAGTCATCATCTGAAGAAGAAGGAGAACATTGACAAGCAAAAGGAAAGGAAACTGATGGAAGCTGTGAAAGTCCTCTCAGCAGTTAGGGTAAGAAAAGTAACAGAAAAGTTAAAGAAAGGTTCCACCTCTTCTGCTCCTGCAAGAGCCTCCTCCTCCACTCTTGGAGTCACAGCCATTTCACCTGTTAGAGCCTCCACCTCCTCCTCCTCCTCCTCCACTCCTGGTGTCAGAGCCACTGCATCTACTACAGCCTCCTCCTGCTCCTCCTCCTCCTCCACTCCTGGAGTAAGAGCCACTGCACCTGCTACAGCCTCAAAATCCTCCTCCTCCACTCCTGGAGTAAGAGCCACTGCACCTGCTACAGCCTCAAAATCCTCCTCCTCCACTCCTGGAGTCAGAGCTACTGCATCTACTACAGCCTCAAAATCCTCCTCCTCCACTCCTGGAGTCAGAGCTACTGCATCTACTACAGCCTCAAAATCCTCCTCCTCCACTCCTGGAGTCAGAGCTACTGCATCTACTACAGCCTCAAAATACTCCTTCTCCATCCCTGGAGTCAGAGACACTGCATCATATTCTAGAGCCTCCTCCTCCTCCTCCTCCTCCACTCCTGGAGTCAAAGCCACTTCACCTGCTACAGCCTCAAAATCCTCCTCCTCCTCCTCCCCCTCCTCCACCCCTGGAGTCAAAGCTGGTCCCACTCCCACAGAAGAAACCCTGAAACGGACATCAGGTGTAGCCAAGCTTCAGGCATATCACTTCACTGCCAAAAAGCAGAAAAAGTGAAAAGCACTATAGTAAGTATTACACTTATTATTATTTAATGCTGTTTTGGTCTTTTTCAGTGATCGCTCACTTCAAAACAAAAACTGTGTTTGTTTGGTGTTATACTAGACAGCTGCCATCTCAAGGTGGGTCTTACTATTAACCTGAAAAAAATGTCAGTATGCATACAGTAGCATTGCATAGTCTTAACATCATATGTTTCTTTTACCTGCACAGAAACTGGCTGATTGCAGACACCAAAGACTAGAGGAACCTCTGGATGCAGAAGATGTGTGGATTAAGGGCAATACAAGACACATTCAGTTCATGTGTTTTTTTGTGTTTTTAGTTCCTTGTTCAAGTTGTAAGCTTGCTCCGTTGGCACAATGTAAATAAAAAACTTGCACTGAAAAGATATGTAGATGGTTGATTATTTGTATGTCAGAGTCAACCCTTGCAATAAGTATCAATTTTATTTCATGAATTGAAAACAGCATTGATATCACATAAAAGCAAACTGGCAATAGAAAAGCTGTTCAAAAGAATCTTCTTCCCTTAAAACGCTAACGTTATAAAATACAAACATATAGTGGAGGTTAAAATGAGAATATGACTTGGCTTGAACACATTTTCAGTCAGGAGATTTTTTTTTGCTTTAATCCCTGAGAAGATTATTGTCATTTTTTCTTGGACACAAAATACAATTGGAACCGTTTAATGTCTATTTTCCAGACCCTTTAATGACAAAGAAATGCAATCAGTAATCCATAGATTATTGCATTTGCAGGACATGTCCTGTCAGTCTAGATGGGCTTTCAGTGAACTGTCATTTATAATTGACTCTGCACTGTTTGTGCCTCCACTGTTTCTATGCAGGTCCTCTTCAGCTCATGTAACCATGTATGAACCAGGGTCCACAGAGTCCCCCGGATCTGGCTGTGGTTCTCCAGCCCTGAAAATCACACAGTGGGGTCCAGAGATGGTGGCAGTGAAGCTGGAGGAAGAAGATGTGGAGGAGAATGGTGTGATGATGAAAGAAGAAGTGGAGGAGAAGAGAGTGATGGTGAAAGAAGAAGATGGAGGTTCAGCTGTAATGCAGAAGGGTGTGATGGTGAAAGAAGAAGATGGAGGAGAAGAAATGAGGGAGGAGGGAGGGATGGTGAAAGAAGAGGTCGAAGTAGAAGTGGAGATTGAAGACACGGATGGTAAGTCTTTGTTGTATAGTTGTGAGGGTCATTGCACTGCTGTAAAATCAATGCTGCCTGTGGCAAGGCAAGTTTATTTGTATGGCAAATTTCATACAACAGGGGCAATTCAAAGTGCTTTACATACATTATTTAAAAAATACAGCAAGAGGAGCATAGCAAGAAAATAAAAACGACTGAATAAAAGCAAATATAAGAGGTAAATAGATAAAACATTTAGGGCCGGTTTCACAGACAAGGCTTAAGCCTAATCCTAGACTAAAAAACATCTTCAATGGAGATTTTACATTGAAAGTGTGATTTAGTCCAGGACTAGGCTTAAGCCTTGTCTCCGAAACAGGCCCTTTGTGTTTAATCATAACTGCTGCAAAACATGAAGGTTTTCAGCTTAGATTTAAATATGTTTAGGGTTTGCGCCTGTTGATTTCTTCAGGGAGTTTGTTCCAGGAGCATGCAGCAGCGTGACTGAAAGCTGCTGCACCGTGTTTTGTTTTTACTCTTGGAATTATTAGCTGATTAGTCTCAGCTGACCTTAGGGGCCTTGCGGGAATATAGGGTGGGAGGAGATCTGATATGTATTTTGGTCCAAGACCATTTTCTGTGAGAGACTGGTAGCCAGTGTAGGGATCTCAGGATTTGTGTAATGTGTTCAAACGTATTCATTTTTGTTAGGACCCTAGCAGTTGCGTTTTGGATGAGCTGCAGCTTACGAACAGCCCCTTTAGATAGGCCTGTTAGTAGACCATTACAATAATCAAGTCTACTTGAAACAAATGCATGGATGAGTTTTTTTTTCAAAGTCTTATTTGGACATGAAACCTCTCATTCTTGTTATGTTTTTCAGGTGATAGTAGGCTGATTTAGTTATCGAGTTCATGTGGCTGTTGAAGTTTAGAGTCTAGAATTACACTAAGATTTCTGACCTGTTTTTTAGTTTAGAGAGAGAATCAAGTTTTGCACTGACTTTCGATCTTTTGTCAGGTTTACCGAATACAATTATCTCTGTTTTGTCCTTGTTTAATGAAGAATGGACAGACTCTCACATGTTCATTCTTCCCACGGGCAGTTCAGTTCAAACCCTGTATGTCTGATATGTTTGGAGACCATGGCGATTATTAAAAGCGGCAATGTAAAGCGTTACGAGACTAAACCCATCTTTTGAGCAGAAACATACACACTCAAATCTGAACCGAGGACAAAGAAAATACACGATACAGAGTCCAATATGATCGATCCACCAGAATTCAAACACATTCATTCACTGCCCAACAACGTGCTAATGAATGTTCCCTTAAAGTTGCTTGCGTTTTGCGTCAACATATAACACATTTACTGACGGTCAAGGAGTGCATGAGTGGTAGCTGAAACCTTCCTTGAGGGGAAACAAAAATAAGAGTTTTGTGAAAAGATCAAGCAGATACCGATGTACCTATTTTATTTTATTTTTGTATTAAATGTTTAAATGTAACCTTTATTTATACAGGTAAAAAACACATTGAGCCCCAAGGGCTCATTTTCAAGTGTGACCTGTTTACAGGCATACAACATCCACCACAACCAAATACAATACAAAACCTGGCCTACATTGTATAAAACTAAACTAAAACTACATAGTCTAAAACTAAAACTAGTATAAAACAGTCTAAGATAATCTAAAACTTTCCGTCAATATAGTCTAAAACTAAACTAAAACTACATAGTCTAAAACTAAAACTAGTCTAAAACAGTCTAAGATAATCTAAAACTTTCCGTCAATATAGTCTAAAACTAAACTAAAACTACATGGTCTAAAACTAAACTAAAACTACATGGTCTAAAACTAAAACTAGTCTAAAACAGTCTAAGATAATCTAAAACTAAACTAAAACTACAAAACCAAAAACTAGACAGCTAAAAAGCTAGGGACAGGGAGGGGTCAGTAATGGGCAAAAGGGAGGGTCAACTTAATTGCAGTGTGGGCACTGCGACACCATACTGGGGCGCAGTATTCACTAGTTGAGGGCTAGGGCTGCCGTGCGCCTTGGGTCCTTGGGATTTGTAAATGAAAATATACCAGTGAAGGGTTCGGCGGATAGAGAGAGATGACCAGTTAACTAGGGGTGTAAATCACCAGCTTCATCTCGATACGATATTATATCGATTTGTTTGTATGACGATACAATGTTTGACGATATCACAATGTCAGTCACGATACGATTTCGATTCGATTCGATTCAAGATCGATATGACGATATGATCGATATGACGCAATATCATGTTGTGTGCGTGTGTGTGTGTCTGTTTGTGTGTATAAGTTGTATCCCCTCCCCGACCCTACCATGCCCCCCCAAAAAACACACGTTAGCTGCTTTAGCTTAACTTCTGTTAGCATGCAGTGTTGTGAATATGTGTGTCTGCGGCTAGTTGGCCTGTAGCAGCCCAGTGGACGTGGAGGTAGATGTGTGTCCCTGTGGTGGGCTGTGAGGAACACACGGTGCTTGTTGTTTGTTTTATTCGCAAAGTTATTGTAGCTAACGTTAGCTAACTAAGCTAGGCAGGCTAGCGCAACGTGGCTTTGGAAGGACAGCTCAGAGGAGAGGAGAGGTGGGGTTTGGGAGTCCGCGTTTGACTGGCTGACAGCGTCAGTAACATGTGGGCTGCGTTCGTCAACTCGCTCTGAGAGCGCCGGAGCGCAACACTGGGTTCAACGTCAAGTCATTTGATTGGACAAGAGGCGTTCCGCAAGTGCTGATCAGATTTCCAGAGCGTGTTTGACGAACGCAGCCAGCGTCAGTCAACATGTTGAGTTTTCCCAACCGAGCAGAGAGTGTAAACGTCTGCTAGTCGCGCGCTGCACGGAAATGGTGACAGTCACGCAGAATGTGCCATTTCAAAATAAAGGTGTATCTTTAAGATGACGATATAGATCGATGTTTTTACATTGCGTCAATGTAATCAGATCGTTAGTCAATGAATCGATGTATCGATGTGAATCGATGTATCGTTACACCCCTAGAGAGTATAGCACACAGTGATGCATAAGGGGTTTACAGCCTTTATCATAGTGTTGTTCCGATACCATTTTTTGATCCTGATACCGATACCGATACCTGACCGTGCAGTACTTGCCGATACCGAGTACCGATCCGATACCACGGCGTTTGAAAAAACAAAACAAAAAAACATGTTTTTTGAGCCGCATACTCACCTCGATGTAAAATTATTGCTAACACTTAGTCTGGCACTGCTCAAAACCTGAAAATGTTCCAGTTAAGCAGCATACTCTCAATTGCTTCTGCAATTGCTTCACCAGTGTGGGACCCCTTGAACTCGTTTGCATGCAGCACAACGCTTTCCCGGTTGTATGATTCCGAGTCCACCCAGTGAGCAGTTAAACTAAGCAGGGACAGTGGGGAGACGTCGCTGGTCCAAATATCCGTAGTGAAGCTGATGGCCTGCACCTTTCCTAGCTTATCTGAAACATGCTCAGTCACCTTCTTATTGAGGGCAGGGACGGCCGTCTCCGTGATGTATTTGCGACCTGGTATTTTGTATTTAGGTACAGCGTGAGCCATAAAAAGGCGGAATCCCACATTGTCAACAAAGGAGAGGGGCAGGTCACAGAGCACAATCATTTCAGACATTTTCTCAGTCATCTTTCTTGCCATTTCACTCGTCGCGTCCCACTGGTCCTTTTTATGGAATGAGCTACTCAGCGTTTGTTGTTTTGGTCCATCCGTTCTCTTGCTCGCTGTCGCAGCTGCAGTAGATGACAGAAACTCTTCGTGCTCTTTAATATGTTTTGCCTTTAAATGCTTAATTAAGTTGCTAGTATTGAAACTGGCAGCTTTAGTGCCACCCCTCGACACATTGAGACGGCAAATTGTGCATTTAGCCGTTGTACACACCGGACTATCCACCTTGAAATATCTCCATGCGTGTTTGTTTTTCCGCGATACTGAAAAGCTGCCACGCCATTGGTTGAGAGCAGCTGCTCTGGGCCAATAGCGTTCCAGCAGAGGAGCATGTCTGGGCATGTCTGTGTTAGGAAGGCTGTGTCAGGCTCACTATAGCAGACAAGCTGAGAAAAACGCAACGTGCTGCGTTTGAACAAGAGTTTGGTATCGGGTGTTATTATTTGTTAGTACTCGCCGATACCGATACCAGCATTTTTGTGCGTATCGGTGGCCATGCCGATACTAGTATCGGTATCGGAACAACACTACTACAGATACCTACATCAGCATCATCAGCCACAAGGGAAACCGAAATATTAACCCAGGACATGCTAGCAAAACAGAAGAGAGAGGGAAACTGAAGCTACACTTTATATTTTGTTTTTTAATTTATTTTTCAAAAATTAAGCACTTTATTTTAAGATGCACATTTTTCCAATGCTCTGTTATGTATCTTTACATGTAAATGCAGCCCTTATTTTACATGAGAAAAGAACATGTATTAGTACTTATAATCTCTCCACTTCAAAGTGAAAATCTACAATATTGTTGAAATATTATTAAATTGTACTTTAATATGTATATGTACTATATGTATATATGTGTGGTGGCCTGGGAAAACCCGTCGGATGTCGCTGGCGTTCGTTCGTGGCAAAGAGCAAATATAGATGGAAATCGCGATTTTGGCGATTTTGATATTATGTGGTATTCTAGTACTTTGAACTCCATACTACATTATGGTGAATAAACATTTTAAGAAAACAAAAGAGAAAGTACTTATTTTTATGTTTTTGTGGCGGATAGTTTGCTAGTGAAACAACATCATTCTCATTTCCTCATTTCCTCATTTCCTCATTCTCAGTTAAGCAACGCACGCACACATGAGCGAAAGGAGAGACGATACTTCCACCTGTGTTATTGCCAGTTTACTGATGCTCACAATAAGCATAAAGTAATACAATCTTAACTAGAAGACAAGACACACAAAATTGGATCTGTCCCTCGCATACCGACGAGGCGAGCAGACTCACCGCATCACAAGCAGACTAACGAGACCGGCCGATCTGCATAGGCTCCTCCCCCGACCCGGAGGAGAAAGGGGAGGATTTCTCCCCTTTCACTTTTTTTGACATGATACATTAAAATGCTCATAACTTTTTAAAATAAAGGGCTATCTCAGTCATTCAACCAGTTATGAATAGCTGAGAACTTCTAATTTATGGAAATATTAAAAAATGAAAATGTCAAAATGCCACCATGTGAAGGGTTTTCCCAGGCCACCACACATATGTTACGGTACATGTGGGAATACGGTACATGTGGGAAAACTAGGGTCAGGGTTAGGTGCTACGTCGACTTGGTACATGCTGGCATGTCTAACCCTAACCCTAATCCTAACCGTAGCACCCTAGCACCTAACCCTAACCCTAGTTTTCCCACATGTACCGTATTCCCACATGTACCTTAACATACTGTATATAAACCCCTCAAAAAAAGTTTGGAAACGTTATTTTGGTTGATTAATCCTCCCCTTTAATAATACCAATTGGTATTGTATTTTATATCGTTGGAAAGCCTGATTAGTCACCTGTACAGGGATCATGCATTCATGGAATGAACAACACAGCTAAACATGTGGGTAGCGGCCCAAACATATTTGCCAAAATCCCCTATATTCTTCTGTTGGTATTCACTCTCGTTTTGAGTTGCTTGGTGGATTGGATGATTGCACTCTCCCACAGTAATAAGGAAAAAACAACACATGTTGGCCATTTTACACTGTCAGGGACCTCAGTCGTGTGTGGAAGATCCATACGCAGTCACAACAGCTTGGCACCTCCTCCTCATGCTGGTCACCAGCCTGGTCCCAGAATCTGGAGATATGGGATTGCCACTGTCAATTAGGTGCCATTCAGGTGCCAGTCACACACCTGTGATTGACATACACCTGCCAGCACTTGAAGCTCAAAACGAGAGTCAAATAATGTTGGCCCGCTACCCACACGTTTAGCTGTGTTACTCATTCCACGAATGCATGATCCTTACAAGTTGTACCTCGTTGTAAAGGTGACTAATAAGGCTTTCCAACGATATAAAATACAATACCCATTGGTATTATTAAAGGGGAGGAAGAATCGACTGAAATAACGTTTCCAAACTTTTTTTGAGGAGTTTATATGTATGGCACTGAATCATAACGCAATCTAGACATTATAATGTTCCAGACCTTTGCTTGAGGACATTTTCTCTAACTGGACCTTGTTGAATTTTTGCTGAATACCCCTGCTATAGTCGTTCGATGAGAGGGCTATCTATGTCATCTGCATATTTGTGGTGGGCAATTTTGTTCTTTTTTATGATGTGTCCCAATGGAAGCATCTAGAGCAGCGGTTCCCAACCTATGGGCCGCGGCCCACTGGTGGTCCGTGAGAGTACTGCACATGCACGCACGCACACACACACACACGCACACACGCACACAATAAATGGCTAGTGTTGTCTTCAGTCTCAGCACTGTGTGGGTTTATTGATCCACCTGTTAGACTAATTATTATTGTGTACGGCAGCACTTTTTTTGGAAAAAAGGAGTTGTAACATCTGACGCATCTGATATACTATAAATCATAATATTATACCTCACCGCTGGCCTTAGGATAGACGTCAGCTATTCCCGCGAGACCAGGGAACGGGATGTGAAACGGGACGTGAAACTAAAATGGTGGATCAATAAACGCACACAGTGCTGAGACTGAAGACAACACGAGTCATTTATTAAGTTTATAACTGTGCTAGATGGCAAACATTACAACATGTTCACTTATTACACAAAGACTGGGAAAGCGACACTAGCTTGAACAACAATGGAGGCGCCGACCTGACGGTAGGAGTTGGAGTGATTGATGAATGAAGCAGAGAGCTGCTAGATACAATGGTCAGTACAGAGCTGCAGCCGCTCATAGGTGGAGCTGCGTTAGTGACACACGGTCATTATTTAACACATATTCATCAGAGCAATTTGCGCGTCATCTCCCTGTCATCAGAATGATCACGCCCCTTTTTGGGTGATAGAAGCGGAGAAGTTTGACTGGTGGTCAATGGGAATTTCTGGTCTTTGCTCCTTTAATCCGATAAAATAAGAAAACCGTAGTGCTTTTTAGATATTAGGAGCCCAAATCCGATGGCCAGTTAGGCAAACTATTATATAGTGTCCAGTGTTTCCTCCAGGAATTTTTACAATGGTGGCGGATGGCCGTGACCATGAGATCCTGGCCGTGAGATTTTTTCGCGTGCACGCGCATGAAACGCGCACGCGCGCTCAAAACAACGTTTTTTTTTTTCTTTTTTTTTTCTAATCACAGCCAAAACTAGAGGATGGCCAAATTTTTTAAAATATGAATATACAGAATATAAACTTGTGACTGACAGTCACATACACATACACAAAGATCATCAGCTATAATATAATACGAAGTAGGCCTACATGAGCACAAAAGCGGCTAACGTTACTGATTAACTGTTTACTGTAGTGCAGAGAGATGGTAGTCGTAGGCGGCGTATCAAATGACAAAGCTAAACGTTTAATGAAGGACATGAACGATTGTCAACAACACACTCAAGCAGTAAATAGAACAGTCTAAACAACTTGGGTACTACGGACGGAACAATAGTCTCAACCTATAGTTCCGTGCGTGAATTATGTCAACCCACCACATTACAGAAGTAAAATCACAGTCAGATGGAGCATTCGGTAAACAGCTGAGTATCAGCTGAGTTAAAGAAAACAAACTCTTACCTTTGATGAGACCCACATGAGCCCTGTTTTCCCGTACTTCTCCCGTGTGTCTCTTATTGTCCAAATGTTCCCTGAATTTTAGCTGCATGTTTTTCCAGCATGTAATTCCGTTGTCAATAAAAAAATCGTCTCCCCTTCTTTTCCCCTTGACAATACTGTGTCGTTGCTAAAGTGACGGCACATAAGAATCGTTTTTTAACTTGCTAATGTCTGCTAACGTAGCACTTGAAACTGGCGCCGTTCTCTGGACTGCAGCTGCTCCCGCGTTAGCATTAGCATCCATCTTTTCTTCTCCCTTCTCACCGTCACGAGCTCAAATGACACTTGTCGGCCGATCTAACTCTTAACACTCACTTACAGGACTTCTGACACCATGTCGTGTTATTCTATTAAACATACACGTGAGTCCTTCTGTATTTCAATGTAAGTGTCTTTATTTTAACTCGCTCTGTAAGCTCTACAATACCGGTCTCTTGTTGTCTCGTCGTAACCTGCCCACCTGACCTGGGGGGTATTCCATCAACGTCGCTAAAGGAAAATCCTGGCTTATTTTTGATAACTCTCGCGAGACCTATCAGAATATGCCTGGATATTTTTAAGAACTCTCGCGAGATTTATCAGACTAAACCTGGATTTTCCCTTTAGCGATGTTGATGGAATACCCCCCTGATGTCACTACGGTGGCCTGTACACAATAACAATAATACCACAGTTCACATTTAGACCAATCAGGAGCCCTTGTGTCACGTCGTCAACTGAATGTCATTAATCAGATTTTGGATCAGCGGTTAGAGAGAGATGGGCGTGGATTTAGGTGCACTTTTAGTCAACATCCATTATAGCGCTGATCTAGGATCAGATATATTTTAATCAGCTAAAATGTTCAGATTTTTTTTTCCCTTTTTTTTTTGAGAACTTTTTTTTGTTTTGTTTTGTGGACTGAATCAATTCGTGGCGGAGGAAATTCATTCGTGGCGGCCCGCCACCAATAAATGCATGTAGAGGAAACACTGGTGTCATTGCCGATCAATGATCGACGTCGTTATATAGAGAACATTAATGAAATAGGGGTTGATTCATCAGATCAGTCATACGTCATCTCCCTGTCATCTGGGATTTGTAGTTCTTCATTTGATCTAGCCTACTAAGGTACTACTTAGTACCTACTAACCCTTCACCCATAACAGCTATCGACTAGTGCTACTGTGCATGATATTTCTATTGTAATCATGGGAGATAAATGTTCAAAGAAGAAACGAAAGCAAACGCTGTTGGGGGGACTGGAGGTGAAGACGTTAGGACCACGGCAAATCAACTGAAGAACTACAAATCCCTGATGACTTCTCCGCTTCTATCACCCAAAAAGGGGCGTGGACATTACGGGAGGGGAAAGTACCCGGATGCGTTGCTCTGATGAATTGCGCGTCATCTCCCTGTCATCAGAATGATCACGCCCCTTTTTGGTATTTAGTATAACAGGCTAATGGGTTTATTGTGAGTTTACTTTGATTGTTTGTTTATTGCCTAGATCACCGTATTGAGAAGTCATATGGTTATGGGGGGTGATATTGCAAGGTAATTTAAGCACCTGCGCACCTTGCATGGCGGTAGTGGAGAGAGAGGGGAGAGATGTATTTTTGTTGACCGCATTATACGCATATTCTATACGCATAGTTTGTTATTTTTCTGGTTTTGATCGCTTATGGATTCTTTTTGTACGTCGCCAAATTTGATTGTTCTATTCAATAAATGCTCTAAAACGTACTTTTCATCTCAGCGGATTGTTTGGCGCGTCATACAATTACCAGCCCACACCCTGCTTTAGGGCTGCCACAAACGATTATTTTCATAGTCGACTAGTCACCGATTATTTTAACGGTTAGTCGACTAATCGGATCATAAATTACAGCTTATCGCACAATTACTCAATCGCTCTTATTTAGCTATCATCTTCTAAATCAGCTTCTAAATTTAGCTTGAAGTTGTTAGTTGTTGTTGTAGGCATGTGCTAACTAAAAATAAAGACTGTTGTGAAGGCCCACAGTTTAGAGCCAGTTTAGTTTCCCCAAACCAGCCCTATTTTGCCCCAGTTATTTCCTTTGTTATTTTCTATACTATTCATATACGTTTCGTGAAGTGTATGTATTGTTATTGTAATGTTTATGTATATGTTTGATGACGTGGTATATCCGGGGTGTGTCCGTGACCCGGATGCTAGGTTCGGTGGTGTATATATAGGAACGGAAGTGCTCAGTGTGTCAGTGTGTGATGAGAATCAGAACGAGAGAGACCAAACGAGAGAGAGTAACGAGAAGTCAATCTAAGATGGCGGATTCAGTAACACGCACACCGTGCTGAAGCTGAAGACCAAGAGTGATTATCGAGTTCAGAACTGTTATAGCCCGTTTAGTTGTGTTCCCGTTAGACAGCCTTGCCAGCAGCCGGCTGTTAACGATTGGACCAAGCGAGACGCCAAACTGGACAGAACCGTCGCCTCCACGAGCGGACTGCGACCGAACGCTGACTCCATCGGAGCTTACCGTGAACCACCCGGACCTGAGCCCTTCACCCCTCGGCGCGGACTACGAAGAAGGCCCTTTCCCTCCGCGTTGCTACGTCACCCCCCCCTTTTTGTCTGCTACCTTCCTCGACGCACATGCCATCCAACCAGGCCTCAACGCGCACCACAGTCCGGGACTATAAGCCTGTTCAGGCCAGATACTATGAGTGAGTGATTGAGTGTGTGTGTGGCCGGCGGGGAGGGAATGTATATATCTGGGGAGGTATACATCAGTTATGTAAATAAATGTGTTGTTCATATGGGATACCGTTACCGTGTGTTTAGTTGTTTGTATGCGAAGGCTAATGCTAATTCCAAGGCTAATGCTAATGCTAATTCCAATGCTAATGCTAATGCTAATTCCCATGCTAATGCTAACGATAGTAACTGCTAGTCTAACGGTTTGCTGGCGCCCCCTGCCTGTATCCTCCTACACTGCCTATTTAGCTCAGAGTTAGTTAGATAACCAGCCCCTTCCTAAATTCTACAGTCCTTTCAGCTACTCCCTGGTTACAATTGGTCCTTCGAGCCGGATCGGTAGTGTAGTGATAGCATGGCTGAGCGCAGCCAACCAGACCAGACAGTTACCCCCCCTTCTCCGCCCCCTGAGCCAGAGCCACGACCACAGAGAGTCCCGCGGTTGCCTCCGAGGTTACAGGAGTATGAGCTTGAGCTCGAAAGCTCACTGAGTGGTAGCGAGGAGCGCACTCCACGGGATACAGTGGTCGGAGAGGCCGAGGTGTCCGCCGGCGCGCGGGTGGCTAGCACTGAGACAGCCCTCAAAGAGCACCAGCCTGAGGATGAGATGGCAGAACCGCAGGGTTTTGCCGTGGAAACGGAAGAGCAGGAAGGAGAGGCCCGGTCCGACAGCGCCTGCGGGCGGAAGAGGGAGGGCCTCAGCCTTAACGATCTGCCTCCCAGTACGGCGCGCTCGAGACCTAGCTCCTGCCGCTCAGTGGCTTCCTCCCGGTCCAGGGTTTCCGTGGGCAGTTCTGCCTCTGGGGCGGATAGCCTGCACTCCAGAGGGAGTAGTGCCGCGCTGTCCGAATGTATGCGCCAACAGGCCGAGGTGGCGTTAGAGCGAGAACGCCTCCAGTTCGAGCGTGAACGAGAGAGGGAACGCATCCATTTCGAGCGCGAGCGCCTCCAGATGGAGGCGGCGGAGAGACAGCGCCAGGAGGCGCTAGAACGTGAACGCTTCCAGATGAACGGAGCGGAACGCGCGGCGGAGAGACAGCGCCAGGAGGCGCTAGAACGTGAACGCTTCCAGATGGAGCGCGACCGCCTCCAGATGGAGAGAGAGCAACTGCACGCGGAGAAGATGGAGGAAGTGATGCAGACCATGCGCGACGTGTGCATCAGCAGAGCTCCGTCGGCCCGTAGCTCCAGAGCATCATCCGCACGGCCCTCTCGAGTGCCATCTCCTGAACCCCCCGCCGATGGCTCCATGACCCCCGCCATGAATGTCCAACTACAGGCCCAGCTGACCACCTTGAAGGAAGAGGACCAGGGACCCGACCGCTACGCGGCCCAGAGGGAGCCAGCGTCGCTGCCCGGGAGGGGAGCCATTCCCCAAGAGCGTAGCACACCCCTAGGTCCTCCAGTGGACCAAAAGGACACCCAGACCGTCACTCCAGCCCCGATCATCCACTACAGGATGTTTCCCCAGGTGGAGGGACCCAAGTTCCCCTTCTTCAAGGACGAGGACAGGAGCCAGTATGTGGAACTACGCATCTGCCTAGACACGCTATTGGACGACTCCTGCTCAGAGTCCTACAAATATGCGATTCTCCTTCAGCATGTGAGGAACCCCAGAGCCCACAACATGGTTCTGGCCCATGCCTCCGCACCGACACCTTACACCAGAGCGCTCGCCGACTTGGATGCCCGCTACGGTCGTCCCTGGAACCACGCCCTTGCTGAACTGCAAGCCCTCGAACAGCAGGCCCCCATCAAGGATGACCGGGCGCTGGATGACTTCGCGCTCCGCGTGCACACCTTGGTTGGAATGCTGAAGACGCAGGGCCCAGCTGGCGCCAGCGAGATCAACAGCACCTCCAACGTAGAGCGGCTGCTCCGCAAGATCCCATGCTTCCGGCAGGAGAGGTTCCGGCGACAGCAGCGCGTTCGTAACCCCGGGAAGTTGGGTCTGAGCATGGCTGCCTTCGCGGAGTTCCTACTGGAGGAAGTGCATGACACCAACGTAGACGCCATGGGTTACGCTGAGCCGAAGAAGGAGAGGGAGAAGGGAGACCGCTGGGACGGGCCGAGCTCGAACAGAGGACGCCCAGTAGGAGTGCTGCACACGGAGGAGGAGCCTCGGAGAGAGAGGAAAGCCCGACCTGAGGGAAAGGATTCCTCTCAACCCCCTCCAAAGGGACGGAGAGGTCCACCGCCATGTCCGTACTGCACCAGCGAGCACTGGTTCAATGAGTGCAGTGACTTCAACAACCTGAGTACCGAGGCCAAGCAGAGGTGGCTCGAGGAGAACAAGAGGTGCTGGAACTGTGGGCGCGACCATCTGGCTAAGAACTGCACCTTGAGGAGAAAGTGCAACCGCTGTGAGGAGGTCCACCTCAACATCCTACACGAGGTCTCCCTCGCCAGGTCCACGGAGGGCACCAGAAGCCCTAGGTCCGGTAGCGCACCGGAAGAGGCAACACCTGTCTACTACCTAGACCCAGCCCGGAGCAGCGGCTCCAAGGTCCTACTGAAGGTGGTGAAGGTCCGACTTCACCACAACAACGCTGTGTACGACACGTACGCCGTTCTAGACGACGGGTCGGAACGGACCATCCTTCTCCAGGGGGCAGTGCGCCAGTTGGGGCTCCAAGGGACTGCGGAGAAGCTGACTCTGCGCACGATACGTCGCGACCTTAAAGAGGTCACCGGGGCGAGAATCAACTTCTCTATCTCCCCGGCGGGGCGGCCGTCGGACAGATATCGGCTTCGGAATGTCTTCACTGCAGACCAGCTAGCGCTCTCCCGCTACGACTACCCCCTGGAGAGATTACGCGCAAGATATTCCCACCTACGGCGAGTAGACCTACATCCGATAGAAGGAGCGGAGCCAACCCTTCTCATCGGCTCGGACAACGCTGAACTGATCGTGTCGCTCCGTCCTCCGCTGAGAGGACCACGAGGCTGCCCGATGGCTGTTAAGACTGCGCTTGGGTGGGCCCTCCAAGGCGCTACCGAGGGGAGAGATAGAGACGGGAGAGCTACGTCATCCCTCCATGTCCGAACCGAAGAAGCAAACCAACCAACCGGACCGCCTGGAGTGGAATCTATTGCTGCCAGTGCACCTGGAACAGTTAGTACCACCAATGGTTCACCACAGGATGACCAACCAAAGAAGAAGTCTCTGTGGACAGAGCATAAGTCTCTGGATGGGAAGACCTACTTCTACCACACAGAGACTAAACAGTCCTCAGGGGAGAAACCAGACGACCTGAAATCTCCTGCTGAGCAAATGTTGTCTAAGTGCCCGTGGAAGGAGTACAAGTCTGACACGGGAACGCCTTACTACTACAACTCCCAGACTAAGGAGTCCCGGTGGACCAAGCCCAAAGAGCTGGAAGATCTTGAAGCGATGATCAAAGCGGAGGAGAATGGGACGGTAGAAGCTGCAGCTCCTGGCACCGCCCCCGTCCCCACTCTTCAGGTTGATCCTGCTGCTACCATGGCGACCATGATGGACATGGAGGCCATGGCGGCAACAGCTGTTGCCGAGGAACACCTGCAGGTGGCCATGCACCCTCACGTGGCCGAGGTCAGCATTGACGCACCCGTCAACTCCGTCGAGTACACGTCAGCCATGGAAGTCTCAGCCAGTATTGTAGACGCCTCCAAGGAGGAAAGGCCGGAGTTGGCGAAGAAAACGTACAAGTGGAACCCAAAAGAGGAGGCCAAGCAGGCCTTCAAAGAGCTTCTGAAGGAGAAGGGTGTTTCATCCAACGCGTCATGGGAGCAAGCCATGAGAATGATCATCAACGACCCACGCTACAGCGCCCTGCCCAAGCTGAGTGAGAAGAAGCAAGCGTTTAAGGCCTACAAGGCTAAGAAGGAGAAGGAACAAGCCAAGCAGCTCAGGAAGAGGAACTGGGAGGCGCTGAAGAGCATTCTGGACAACATGGCCAACGTCACCTACCGCACCACCTGGTCCGAGGCCCAGCAGTACCTGCTGGACAACCCCACCTTCGCTGAGTACGAGGAGCTGCAGAACATGGACAAGGAAGACGCTCTGATCTGCTTCGAGGAGCACATCCGCGCCCTGGAGAAGGAGGAGAAGCAGAAGACTCTGCTGAGGGAGAGAGACAACTTGTCCGAAGGTGCCGTGGTACTGGTGATCGACCAGTCCCTTCCACGCGCCGCCTGGCAGACAGGCAGAGTGACCAAGGTCCTGCCGGGTCCGGATGGAAGGGTGCGGACGGCCATCGTGGACGTTGGTGGTCGCACTTACACCCGACCTGTGGCACGCCTGATTGAGCTCCCTCAAATTACCAAGGACACTATCACCTCCTACCTCACGCTGCTAGAGCAGCCTAGCCAGTGTGCCTTCCTTAGTTAACTGAAACCGAGGGTTTCATGGGGCGGCTGTTGTGAAGGCCCACAGTTTAGAGCCAGTTTAGTTTCCCCAAACCAGCCCTATTTTGCCCCAGTTATTTCCTTTGTTATTTTCTATACTATTCATATACGTTTCGTGAAGTGTATGTATTGTTATTGTAATGTTTATGTATATGTTTGATGACGTGGTATATCCGGGGTGTGTCCGTGACCCGGATGCTAGGTTCGGTGGTGTATATATAGGAACGGAAGTGCTCAGTGTGTCAGTGTGTGATGAGAATCAGAACGAGAGAGACCAAACGAGAGAGAGTAACGAGAAGTCAATCTAAGATGGCGGATTCAGTAACACGCACACCGTGCTGAAGCTGAAGACCAAGAGTGATTATCGAGTTCAGAACTGTTATAGCCCGTTTAGTTGTGTTCCCGTTAGACAGCCTTGCCAGCAGCCGGCTGTTAACGATTGGACCAAGCGAGACGCCAAACTGGACAGAACCGTCGCCTCCACGAGCGGACTGCGACCGAACGCTGACTCCATCGGAGCTTACCGTGAACCACCCGGACCTGAGCCCTTCACCCCTCGGCGCGGACTACGAAGAAGGCCCTTTCCCTCCGCGTTGCTACGTCACCCCCCCCTTTTTGTCTGCTACCTTCCTCGACGCACATGCCATCCAACCAGGCCTCAACGCGCACCACAGTCCGGGACTATAAGCCTGTTCAGGCCAGATACTATGAGTGAGTGATTGAGTGTGTGTGTGGCCGGCGGGGAGGGAATGTATATATCTGGGGAGGTATACATCAGTTATGTAAATAAATGTGTTGTTCATATGGGATACCGTTACCGTGTGTTTAGTTGTTTGTATGCGAAGGCTAATGCTAATTCCAAGGCTAATGCTAATGCTAATTCCAATGCTAATGCTAATGCTAATTCCCATGCTAATGCTAACGATAGTAACTGCTAGTCTAACGGTTTGCTGGCGCCCCCTGCCTGTATCCTCCTACACTGCCTATTTAGCTCAGAGTTAGTTAGATAACCAGCCCCTTCCTAAATTCTACAGTCCTTTCAGCTACTCCCTGGTTACAAAGACAATTAAAATGATTGTTCACTCAAAAATAGATATTTTAATGAACTTTGCAGATTTATTTCTGGCATCACTTGCATGTAATGTAAAGAGTAGTAGAGAGTGCAAACTGCTGAGTAAAATGAGGTAGGCTAGGCACTAGGCAACCAAAAGAATACAAAAACAAAAATAAATACTTGTACAGAGTACAAAAGTTTTGCTTTGCTTCACTCATCTCTGGCATCAAACATACATTTTAAATGTATTGAATAGTGCTGCAAAAATAAAATGAGGTAGGCACTAAGGCAACTAAAAAAGAGCAATTATCCACAAAAAGAAATGTTTGTAGAGAAAAGGTTTGGTCTCAATCAAATAACATAACAAAGAAAAGTGCAGGAGACTGAGAAAAGAAATTGTTTCTCTCCTGTGTGGACTATTCATTCATAGCGAGGAAAGTCAGCATTTCCACATGTTCTGGAGAGAGGCTTGCTCTCTTTTGAGAGCAGATGTTCCCTGCTGCAGAGAAGATCCTCTCGGATGGGGTGGAGGTTGCAGGGATGCACAGAAAAGATTTTGCCAGCTTTGATAGTGTGGGGAAACGCCCCTAATGTGCGTTATTTTGGCAGGCGAGATGTCAAACTTTTCTACCACCTCCTCCTACAGCACATAACGTAAAAATAATGAAAGAAGGCTTTTAACGTCACGATATCGTTAGCCAATAACAAGCTAACTAGCTTACCGAGACGAGCCATCGTCTTCCTCGTCATCTGCCACAACGTGCTTCTATTTTAGATGCTCGCGCATCATAGACGTGCTGCCATGATAAGCGAGTTCAGCTTTGCAAATTGTATATTTTACATTGTTTTTTTCAACGTTGTGGTTTAAATGCTCCCACACTTTAGAGGTACGAGGACGGGAAGACATTTCTCTGTTTGTTTTTCCGGGGACGTCACGTGTGCCCTGGATGACCGACACTGCGCATGTACATCAAAGACACTGGGAGACGCTAGCCAGTGGCAGCTTCAGGGAAGAAAAACGAAAAAAAAGAAAGAAAAAAACAGCTCCAAAAAAACATGCGACGACGTCGATTACCAAATATGTCGGCGACGATTTTGGTAATCGACGTCGTCGCGACTAGTCGTCTAATCGTGGCAGCCCTACCCTGCTTGCGTCTCTCAGCGACTTTTTACTTTTGGCTCTATCTATCTATCTATCTAGCTACAGGTGTCATATAACCCTAACCCATATCCTGTCATATAAAAGTAGGCTACCTTATTGAATCTCCAGGTAATGTATTTCTGACATCCATCACTTTTGCTGTCGTTAAGATACTTTATTTTTCTGTTTTGGTAGTCTGTCCAATGTGACAATTGCCCTCCTCCACCGGCCCTAGTTTTGGATCTAGCTTGCTGTTCATTATTTTCATGATAAAACGTCATAACATCTTCATATACACCATACAGGATAAATACTGATTAACAGTAGGCTACTTTGGCAAATGCCCATTGAACAGATTTATTTATTATCCTATCTTAAGAAAACTAATGTAACACTCTCATCTGGGGATTTACACGGCAAATCAACTGAAGAACTACAAATCCCTGATGACAGGGAGATGACGTATGACTGCTCTGATGAATCAACCCCTATTTCATTAATTTTCTCTATATAACGACGTCGATCATTGATCGGCAATGACACTATATAATAGTTTGCCTAACTGGCCATCAGATTTGTGCTCCTAATATCTAAAAAGCACTACGGTTTTCTTATTTTATCGGATTAAAGTAGCAAAGACCAGAAATTCCCATTGACCGCCAGTCAAACTTCTACTCTTCTATCACCCAAAAAGGGGCGTGGACATTACGGGAGGGGAAAGTACCCGGATGCATTGCTCTGATGAATCACACGAGAGGGAGTGCTGTTATACTGAACATCAGCACGGCTGTGATTCGGTCGTAGATGCGAGGCCGCTGGCAGCGCCATTTATTAGTTAACAGTAATAAGCGACTACAGATTATGATTTGTTTGTTTATTGAGCTTGCGCCTCTGACGTAAGCAGCAAGCACATTGCAATGCATTATGGGAAGATTAGGCAGGAAGCCTAGAAATAGATAGAATGACGTCATCTAATGGTACAACACAGCTACATTTGTGTGAACATCGAATGGAATGAACATGAAGCTACACTGCAAACTAGTTAGGTAAAGTGGCTTTGTAACTTCTCAAGTAATGTATTCAAACATCCGCAGGCTAGCTACTTTGTATCGTGTACATTTATCTGTACGTTTCCATTTATTTTGCAACCAGTGATATTAGGGCTGCAACAACGAATCGATGAAATCGCTAAAAATCGATAATGAAATTCATTGGCGACGAATTCCATTATCGATTCGTCGGGTCTTGTTCCATAACAAACCTACTTCCTGTTGACGCACGCCACGCTGTCTTGCATCGCGAATCATAGCGAATCATAGCGCTACCTATGGCCGGAAAGGGCAGAACCTATGACCGGAACCGGAAAAGTGGGAAAATCCGGTACCTACACCGGCGCGGCGGCTACATTTAAATCATGCTACTCAAAAGCCTTGAGAGTGAAGCTGTCTGCTGTCTGCTGTCAGGACATGCTAGTGAGTTAGCTAGCAGGGTTAGCTCGCTGCTGCCGCTAGCTGACTGTCACTACGCTGCTCGTCCAGCTGTAGTCTGCGTAGCTGTGCTGATAACCAGAGTACTAACTATGTTTCTATAGAGGAGGGTTACAGCTAACTTCCTATTGTTTTATTATAGAAGTCCTGCTGGGCTCAGCCCTTCCATGGTCTCCTGCTCTCCATGCAAATGCGTTAGTGTGAGTTCTGGCGAAGCGTCAGCTAAATGACTGTAATGTAATGCGATAGCCAGTGAGTGTTTGCTCGCATTCATGAATTCAATATTGCATGACAAGTGTATTTAGCTAGCTGGCTAACGTCAGTGGTAGAGCAGAGGTGATAAGCTAAAGGCTAGCTAGTGGTAGCCTACCAAGCTACCCGTGAGTTAGAGTGAGGCACTGACTGTAGCCTAGCCTATTGTATGGAGTGAGAGGACACATTGCATTGTTTTGGAGCATATCTGTTATATAAAAACATTAGTGTCTTGTCTGTAGCCTATATTGCACTTTGGGTTACTGACCTTTACATTAAGCAAAGTTATTACCTAAAACAATGCATGTATTGAGCTAGAGTTCAACTACTTTATTGAAACAATCTACCGCCATAGTCCATGGCCTGTTGTTAAACCTATTTGATGTAGCAAAGCCTTTTTTATTTATATTATTTATTATTTTTTATTAATACTTATTCATTTTGCACATGTATATAGGCCTGGCTGATTTAGAAAACATAAAATAAAATTTGCAAAATATGTAATAAACAATTACAATCTGTCCTTTCAGAATATGTAAACAACTTTGGCTACTGGTTCCCCAAAACACCAGCAGCTGTCACACATGTTAAAACATCTGCATGTCCAAGGTCCCACCCACACCAAAGGCCACACACTGGACTTGGTGTGCTCCACTGGACCTCCTCCCCCCGACCTACAGTGCCTGGACCTGGCTGTTTCTGACCACCATGCCGTCCTCTTCACTGTCCCGGTCTCCCTGCCCAGGCAGCATCCCAAACGCACCATCTCATTTAGGAATATCAAATCTGTGAGTGCACCGGCCCTATCCAACCTCATTGTGTCCCACATGGCCTCGGCTCCCCCTGACACCACGGTGGACGGCCTGGTAGCCCACTACAACGCTGCCCTATCCCTCAGCCTCAACTCCCTCGCCCCCCTCAAAACTCGGACCGTCTCCTTCACCCGCCCTGCCCCCTGGTTCAACACCGAACTCCGCACCATGAAGGCCACTGGTCGCCAGCTAGAGAGGCTGTCCAAAACTACCGGCCTCACAGTCCATTTCCTGGCTTACAGAGACCGTCACATGACTGCCTACAAGGATGCTCTCTCCCACACTAAGACCCTATATTATTCCCGTCTCATTGGCTCCCAGCAAAACCCCAGAACACTATTCACCACCATCAACCGTCTACTCCGCCCCCCCGACGCCCCCCACCCTCCTGGTGCTCCCAACCGCTGCTCCAAATTCCTTCTTTCACTCAAAGGTTGACTCCATCCACCAGCAGCTCCGGGCACCAGCCCCTCCCGCTCCTCCTGCACCCCAGCCACACGATGACCTCGCCCCAGCGCCGTGCCCCCCCCAATGCTGCTTTTCCTCCTTCTCTCCAGTGGACGCTGCCCAGGTCGCCAAGCTGGTCACCCTGGCCAAGACCCCAACCTGCTCACTGGACCCCATGCCCACAGCCCTGGTCAAGGACTGCTTACCCACCCTCTGCCCCTACATGGTGGATATTATTAATGCCTCCCTGCTATCTGGCATAGCTTCAAAACTGCCTCAGTCACCCCCATCCTCAAGAAACCTGGTCTGGACCCTGATGACCTCCACAACCACCTTCTCCAACCTTCCCTTCCTGAGTAAAACCCTGGAAAGAGCAGCCGCCGGCCAAATCCATCAGTATATGTCCAACCATGAGCTCTGAGCCCCAACAATCCGGCTTCAGATCTCACCACAGCACGGAAACCGCCCTCATTAAAATCACCAATGATCTCCTCATTGCTGCTGACTCGGGCCGTTTCAGTATCCTCATCCTCCTGGACCTCTCTGCTGCCTTCGACACTGTCTCCCACACCATCCTCCTCAACCACCTCTCCACCCACCTGGGTGTCACTGGTACAGCCCTCAGGCTCAAGCTCCCCCCCAGCCCCAGTCAACCAAGGCATTCCCTAAGGCTCTGTACTAGGACCCCTCCTCTTCACCATTTACATGCTCCCCCTCGGCCAGATCCTCCGTCGTCACGGCCTTAACTACCACTGCTACGCCAACGATACCCAAATCTACCTCAGCTCCACCGCATCCTCTCCACTCCCCCCCAGTCCCTCATCAACTGCCTGCTCGAAATAAAAACCTGGATGACATCTAACCTCCTCAAACTTAACACCAAGAAAACAGAGCTCATGGTTGTGGCACCCAAGGCGCTGCTCCGGAAGGTTGGGGACTTCGACGGCTGCTCCATCTCCCCATCCTCCGAAGTCCGTAACCTGGGTGTCATCCTGGACTCCACCCTCTCCTTCCAGTCCCACATAAAATCCATCAGCAAATCCGCCTTCTTCCACCTCAGAAACATCTCCAGACTACGACCTTCCCTCACTGACTCCGTTGCCGAAACCCTCATTCACGCCTTCGTCACCTCCCGTCTGGACTATTGTAATGGAGTCCTGTTCGGGGTTCCCAACAATGCCCTGGACAGGCTCCAGTACGTGCAGAACTCAGTTGCCAGGGTCCTCATCCACACCAAGCCCTGGCAGCACATCACCTCCACCCTCATTCACCTCCACTGGCTCCCGGTCAAGTCCTGCATCACTTACAAAATCCTCCTCCTCACCTACAAATCCCTCCACGCCTGCGCCCCCCAGTACCTAACTGACCTCCCCCAGCATACCCCTTCCCGGAGCCTGCGGTCCGCAGACATGGGCCTGCTATCCAGCCCCCGCACCAACCTACGGACCTTTGGGGACAGAGCCTTCAGCGTGGCCGCACCTACTCTCTTGAACTCCCTCTCCACAGTGATCCGCAATGCCCCCACCCTGGACTCCTTCAAATTAGCCCTCAAAACACATTTGTTCTCCAAGGCCTTTGGCCCCTAGTCAATGTTTCAGTTTTGCTTTGTTTGTTTTCTGTTTTGTCTGTCTGATCATTCCCTTGAATTGTAAAGCGTCCTTGGGTTTTTTGAAAGGCGCTATATAAATTAAAGTTATTATTATTATTATTATTATTATTATTATTATCTTTCGACGCAACATGGGCTAAAATTACAGGAATGCCATGTTGCCACGCTGGCACAAATATACTATGCTAATAATGTTAGCACCACGCAGGCAGGCTTAGCATATTTATTCATTTTCATTCATTTAATCTTTATTTCAGAAGGTCCCTTGAGATTAAAATAATTTTTTCGAGGAAGACCTGGCCAAAAGCACACCAGTTCAAGTACAAGTTTACACGATTGGAAAATAAAACATAATAAAAAGGGACGAGAGATACATATGATAGAAAATCCATTTTAACTGTCTACTAGCACTCTACTGCACTCTACTGCACTCTACTGTCACACAATTAATCAGAGCTTTGAACTCCCCCAGGGAGATGAGATTATTAACACTACAACAGCCATGGGTGGGCTCATTTGACCTAGTAAGTAAAAAAATAATTAAACTCACTGTTATGTATTGAAGTGTAATTTTGAGTGTGAACCACCGTAGTTGGAGTGATAAAAAGCGTATAGGTAACTAGTGTTGCCCAGGCAGGAAGGCGGAAGTGATGCTATGCCTGTATACCTGCGATGTGCTCAGTAAAGCTCCGGATATAATCAAAGTGTTTCGCCGCCTCTGCCTCCATTCTTTATCGGGAATTATCGATGTTATTGTCTACATACATAACAAAACAATTGGCGACGAGAATCGACGAACTTGTGCGGCGGTTTTGTTTCCCCCTGGATTACAAATTATCACCGGCGGGAGTCATGATCAGGGCGGTGTGCGTGCTGTGAAGTTCGGGAAAAGAGAAACTCACACTGCGCATATTGGAGGAGAGTAAACAAGTAAGTGAAACGGACTTACTTAAAGTGGGAAAATGCCGATGACTGGAGCATTTGGACAGTTTGATGACACTTTAGAGACTTGGAATGCTTACACTGAACGGTTTGAGTTTTTTGTTATTGCTAATGGCATTAAAGATGACAAGGTGGTGGCAACCTTCCTCAGTATAATAGGAGCTAAAACCTTTGGCTTGCTAAGGGACTTACTCCAACCAAACAAGCCAGGTGCCTATTCTTACAAGGACATTGTGACAACGTTAAATGGACATTTTTGCCCAAAGCCTTTGGTGATTGCAGAGCGTTTCAGGTTCCACAAGAGGAATCAAGAGGAAGGTGAATCCATTACTCAATATGTAGCAGTACTGAGGAAATTGACTGAACATTGTCAGTTTGGCACATCACGGTGTGACACTCTGCGTGACAGACTTGTGTGTGGATTAAGGAGTGAGGCAATACAGAAGCGCCTGCTCACAGAGGAGCACCTCACATTTAAGACAGCTGTGGATATTGCAATATCAATGGAGCTAGCTGCCAGGGAAGCACTGCAGCTAGGGGCTGCCTCAAGAGTGCATGGTGTAGCAGCCACACATGATAGACAGAGAGGGGGTACCCTGGAATGTTATCGTTGTGGGAAACGTGATCACCTGTCATCAGAATGCTGGGCGAGGGAGCTCCTATGCCATCACTGTGACAAGAGGGGACACATTGAGCGGGTTTGTAGAGCTAAGAGAGAGAAGTCAACAAAGGACACCTTTAAAGATAGGAAAAAGTCAGACAAGGCAAACACAGACAACTGGCGGTCAAAGAAGAAACTGCACAGTGTTAAGCAGGGACAGACAAGCAGCAGTGGAACAGACTCAGAAGAGGAGTTACCAATAAAGGTGTTAACTGTAAAAGGAGGCTCGGCAGCCTATAGTGTCACCCCGTTATTGGAAGGACATCCCATTACGATGGAAATCGATACTGGAGCCGCTGTATCACTAATGTCAGAGACACTGTTCAAGAAAAAACTGAACCATATGCCATTGACTCAGGCAAAGCTTATTCTAAAAACATACACAGGTGAAACCGTCCCCATGGTTGGGAGGGCTAAGGTCCTAGTTGAAATAAATGGACAAAAAGTCAGGCTTCCGATCTATGTGGTCAGAGGGGACTATCCAGCACTGATGGGCAGACCATGGCTGGAGGTGATGCGTCTGAACTGGAGAAAGGTGAATGCAGTATCAGAAGATACCACCGGCCTATCAGCAGTGTTAAAGCGACATGCAGCTGTGTTTAAAGACGAGCTGGGGAGCATGAAATGCATCACAGTCAAGCTGCAGGTCAAACCTGATTCCAAACCACGCTTTATGAAAGCCAGGACTGTTCCCTATGCACTCAGGCCAAAGGTCGACGCTGATATACAGAGGCTGGTGAAGATTGGGGTCATTGAGCCAGTACCATACAACGACTGGGCCACCCCCGTGGTCCCGGTAATCAAGAGAGATGGATCAGTTCGCCTGTGTGGTGACTTCAAGGTAACTGTTAACCCGGTGCTGACTGTTGAACAATACCCTCTTCCAGTGATTGAGGACCTGTTTGCTGGGTTGGCTGGTGGTAAGAAATTCAGTAAAATCGATCTGAACCAGGCCTACCTACAGATGCATGTTGAAAAAGAGTCACAGGAGCTCCTCACCATCACCACCCACAAGGGTCTCTTTAGATATCACCGTCTGCCGTTTGGCATCACCTCCGCCCCGGCAGTGTTCCAGAGGGCCATGGATCAGGTCCTGAGTGGTCTCTCTGGTGTGCAATGCTATCTGGATGATATCTTGGTGACTGGAAAGGATGATGAAGAACATCTGCTGAACCTGGATAAAACTCTGGGAAGACTTGAAGAATATGGCTTACGTGTTCGCCAGGAAAAATGCGACTTCTTCAAGGCAGCAGTGGAATACCTGGGCCATGTCATCGATGCAGACGGGCTCCACACAGCGCCCTCTAAAGTGACCGCCATTTCAGAGGCTCCTGCTCCCGAGAATGTGAGCCAGTTGAGATCTTTTCTTGGGCTTCTAAACTATTATGGCAAGTTTATTCCACAGCTGGCTACGCGGCTAAAGCCGTTGCACGAACTACTGAGGGAGGGCAAAACATGGTCATGGTCAAAAGAATGTGACGCAGCGTTTAACATAGCCAAAGCAGCATTGACCGACAAGAGGGTGTTAACACACTTCGACCCGTCCTTGCCTCTCCAACTCGCATGTGACGCGTCGCCATATGGAGTGGGCGCCGTGGTGTCCCATATCACACCGACTGGAGAAGACAAACCCATCGCGTTTGCGTCACGTACGCTGAGCACAGCAGAAAGGAACTATCCACAGATAGAGAAAGAAGCATTAAGCATTATCTTTGGAATTTAAAAGTTCCACACTTACCTGTTCGGAAGGAGGTTCACCCTGCTGACCGACCATCGTCCTTTGACAACCATCTTGGGTCCGTATGCAGGGATACCGACCCTGGCAGCAAGCCGCATGCAGCGCTGGGCACTGCTCCTCAGTGCTCACAACTATGACATTAAGTACCGGAGGTCAGGGGCACACGCCAATGCGGATGCTTTGTCACGCCTTCCACTTCCTGATCACCCTAAGAGCAAGGAGCAAACCATTTTCTACTTTGACATGGTGGAGAGTGCCCCGGTGACTGCTCACCGTGTCAGGAAGGAAACAAAGGGGGACCCCATCCTCTCCAGGGTGTTTGACCGTGTTATGAGAGGGGATCTGTCACAGGTTCCTGACGCACCACCGGATCTTCAGCCTTACCTTTCGCGGGGGAAGGAGTTGACGGTGACGGCTGGATGCTTGCTCTGGGGCATGCGGGTCATAATCCCGACAAAGCTGAGAGAACCAGTCCTGAGAGAGCTACACTCAGGCCATTGTGGCATCGTCAGGATGAAAGAGCTTGCACGCAGTTACTTCTGGTGGCCTGGGCTAGACTATGACATTGAATCTAAAGCCAGATCATGCCCATCATGTCAAGTCATCAGAAACACACCAAGCCTGGCTCCGCTGCATCCTTGCAGTGTTTCCTCCAGGATTTTTGACATTGGTGGCGGGGGGGTCCTCATTCGCTTTTTTTCTTCGCGTGCACGCGCATAAAACGCGCACGCGCGCTCAAAACAAAGACGTAATTTCACTTTACCCACGCAATACCCACTTAAACATGTGTGAGGATACGTAACGGCGTTTTGTGACAGAACTTTCACTTTCATTCATAAAATTCACCCCGTCTGTGTTACGAAGCACTTGACTTTTGGACCATTGGGACTGACTATAGCGTCATATACCATCAAAAGGGGGGAGATGCGACATGAAATATGTCAAAATGCAGCACTATCATGCACAGATCAGCCTTATAACCTTATAACATGTAATGTTAGATATAACGTTAGACAGGGAGCGCAGATGTATTTTTATGAACGATATGAGGCTGGGAGGGAAAAATCACAGTATACCCACTAGAAAACACTAGACTACACCACTGAAGTAGGCCTACATGAGAGTACACGCACAAAACCGGCTAACGTTACTTATTAACTGTTTACACAAGTAAAATCACAGTGTGACAGTCAGATGGAGCATTCGGTAAACAACCAACAGCAAGGTAATGCATCAGTTGAGTTAAAGAAAACCAACTCTTACCTTTGATGACACCAACATGAGACCTGCTTACCCGTACCTCCGCCGTTCTGTTCGTGATGATTTGAGAGGCAATAGATTATTTTTGCACCGCGCATATTGCCCTGTAATTAGACCACGCGACCACAGCTCCGTTGTGTCTCTTATTGTCCAAATGTTCCCTGAATTTTAGCTGCATGTTTTTCCAGCATGTAAATCCGTTGTCAATAAAAATTCGACTCCCCTTCTTTCCCCTGCCAATACTGTGTCGTTTGTGACATTTACCAACGTTTATGCTATCAATAGTTCGAAGCTAGCGTTAGATGCGAGGCTGCTCGGGAACATTATTTGTTTCACAAAATAGCCTGATTTAGTTGACCATGAACATCAGCGACTAGACTACATTACGAATGTTCATTTAAAATACTCTATACTGAGCACTGGTATAAGAACATGAACCAGAGAACAGCAGTAAATGCAATAACCCACAGTCGTCGCTGATGATGTTGCATTTTCGATTAGGATACGGGATTAAAGGCACCGGCGACGGGCGAAGAGAGAAATCCGTTTACCGGCTTTTTACACGCACATGAGTTGTTGTAAGACTCATAAATGTTTCATTTCCACGGCAAAACAAACAATACACAACGAGGGTTTAGTACTACCACCGCACGATACAGCTGCATGTCATAAACTCGTGTAGAACAGCTGGGGAGTCTGAATATGTTTTCATCAAGGCAACAACTCTGCTTCTCACTCCATTGAGCTACGACTGCTAAGCTAACTAGCTAGATGAGTGTAAGGTTGAGTTCGTAAAGTCGCTCTGAGAGCGCTGGAGCGCACACTGGGCCCGACGTCATAGAGAAACCGAGTCATTTGATTGGACGAGAGGCATTCCACGAGTGCTGATCGGATTTCCTGAGTGAATTTACGAACGCAGCCAGTTTTGAAAGCGCGTCGCCTCGCGCCGCGCGCCTGTTGAGAGATTCAGTCTCGATTGCAGTGCGAACACAAACGACGAGGTTAATTGCAACATTGTGGCAATGGTGGCGGAGGAAATTCTTTGGTGGCGGCCCGCCACGAATAAATGCATATAGAGGAAACACTGCCTTGGGACTGGCCAGCGTGTCCCTGGCAACGGGTTCATCTGGATTTTGCAGGACCAGTTGATGGAGCTATGCTGCTGGTGGCCGTGGACGCACACTCAAAGTGGCCTGAGGTGGCTGTCATGTCCACCATCACCTCGGGGAAGACCATTCAGATATTGAGGGAGATGTTTGGTCGATTTGGACTCCCTGAGCAGATCGTCACTGATAATGGGCCATCTTTTGTATCAACAGAGATGGAGGACTTCCTACAGAACAATGGAATTAAGCACATCCTTTCAAGTCCATACCATCCATCCAGCAACGGATTGGCGGAGAGAATGGTGCAAACTGTAAAACATGCCCTCAAAGCATCCAAGAGTGAGGCTCCCTTGAAGCAACGCCTTGATACTTTTCTACTCAAGTATCGTAATACCCCTCATGCAACGACTGGGACCTCGCCAGCTTACCTTCTAATGAAGAGGCAGCTTCGGACACGTCTTGATCTGCTGCGACCTACCTCAACGGAAACATCAGTCCACGAGAAACAGCAGGAACAAGTCAATCAGCGAGCTAAGCGGTCTAAAGACAGACAGTTTGATGTTGGAGACTCTGTCCTCGCACGCAACTACACTACTAAGGAGAAATGGACCCCTGCCACGGTCCTCCGGAAGACTGGACCTGTTTCCTATCATGTTCACACCAAAGACAATCAGACATGGCGTAGGCACGTGGACCAGTTGTTGCCTAGAGAGCTAGGAGTGACCAGCCCCACATCCGGGGCATCAGGATTCGCGTTCACGGACGAGCTGACACCACACCTGAGCATGCCGGTACCTGCAGCGGCCACACCTTCGCCGCCTGCAGTAGAGCCAGCACCTCCAGACCCCTCGGTGATCGAATGCCCTGTGATCGAGCTGGAACCCAGCCCTTCTCCGGTGCTGAGGCGCTATCCCCCAAGAGACAGGAAACCTCCTGAGCGCCTGGTGCTAACCCTGTCTACCATCTCTCCCTAGTTGACATTTAATGTGTATGATGCTAATGTGGACATTATCATTTAAGGGGGGAGGAATATGTTATGTATTGAAGTGTAATTTTGAGCTATGTGAACCACCGTAGTTGGAGTGATAAAAAGCGTATAGGTAACTAGTGTTGCCCAGGCAGGAAGGCGGAAGTGATGCTATGCCTGTATACCTGCGATGTGCTCAGTAAAGCTCTGGATATAATCAAAGTGTTTCGCCGCCTCTGCCTCCATTCTTTATCGGGAATTATCGATGTTATTGTCTACATACATAACACTCACCTTTTCAGGAACCACCTTTCATGACTTTTCCTAGATGCGTTCTACCACCCAGTATCCTTACATTTTCTAAATCTACCTTTTATAAAGCTCTTTCTACAACAGGGTTTACCCAAGTTACATACGCAATAGTGATAGGATATTGTATGTCTATGTACAGACAATTATGTTTTTTTTTTTTTTTAATTTTGTTTTTCAGATTTTATCCCTTTTTCACCCAATTTGGTAGCCAATTTAACCCAATTTAGCATCCAATTATCCCCTGCCTATTGCATTGGATCCGCCGCCCGACCCCGTGGCCGGCAGTCCCAGAGGAGGGCGCCAGGCAGACTAGGCTGACTGGCTCCTCGAGCCCAGTACCGTTATTCCGGCACCCCAGGGGGCGGTGTTGCGCGACGGATCCTAGTCCAGAAATACTCCTATACCCCCCCTCGGAAGCGGCCGGCCAATATGCCGCTTCCCGTGTGCCTCGGCCATATTCTGGATCTGGCGAGCCGGGATACGAACCCCGTACAGACAATTATGAATGAGAGACTGTACAGTAGCTTTCCCAGTTGAGTGTTGCACGCTATAGCTACCGCAGCAAAGTAATTGCAACAACCTACATTTGATTGTCTGTAATCGTCAACGAATTTCCATGCAACATGGAACTAATAAAATTCCATTTATTATACAGTATCATGTAATCAAGTGTATTTTCGCAGCTTGAGTGTGTGTGTGCGTGCGTGCGCGTGCGTGTGTGTGTCTGACATGGGTTTCAAACGATTTCCCCGGTACCTCCCCGCTCCAACATGACAGGTTGTCGGGTCAACAAGGTTCGGGAAGTAAGCCTGTTCCGCTAGATAGTATAGGTATGTAGATAGTATAGGTATATAGATAGTATAGGTATGTAGATAGTATAGGTATGTAGATAGTATAGGCATGTAGATAGTATAGGCATGTAGATAGTATAGGTATGTAGATAGTATAGGTATGTAGATAGTATAGGTATGTAGATAGTATAGGTATGTAGATAGTATAGGTATGTAGCTAGTATAGGCATGTAGATAGTATAGGTATGTAGATAGTATAGGCATGTAGATAGTATAGGCATGTAGATAGTATAGGCATGTAGATAGTATAGGCATGTAGATTGTATATATAGGCATGTAGATAGTATAGGTATGTAGATAGTATAGGTATGTAGATAGTATAGGCATGTAGATTGTATAGGTATAGGTAGGACTTATAGTCCAGTGTGATTTATATGCATTTTTTTCTTCATGACGTATTTCTTAGTGGTGCGACTTATACTCCGGTGCGACTTATACTCCGGAAAATACGGTAGTATAGGTATGTAGATAGTATAGGCATGTAGATAGTATAGGTATGTAGGTATGTATAGGTTCACTTCCCAGGGGGCTAACATCAAAATACACACATCCCCGTGTTTACCAGGACCAGGGGAATCTAACAGGGGTGGGATGCAAATGGTGGGTTGTTCCAATCGAATGCGACACATGGGTGAATGGGTGTATGGAAATAGCGTTCCACGCACCCGGAATATTTGCATATTCATGACTATTGTTTTTTAATAATGATAATCAACTACTTCTTCATCATACATGCAGCCACTACCCGTGATAATCTGCTACCTTAATCCTGTATCAGGGCACGATACTTGTACAAGGTGCAGAGGTTTATCTCTCTGAGAGACATACTTAGATAGAGAACACTTTTATCTATATCTTTTTATTCATTGTTTATTATCTTGTTAAATGTTTATCTATTTAATTTCTCTCTCTATTTTTTGTTGTTGTTACTATCCTCCTCTTGCTGTATTTTTTTTAATGCTGTATGTAAAGCGCTTTGAATTGCCCCTGTTGTATCAAATGTGCTATACAAATCAACTTGCCTTGCCTAAACGTATATATTAAAGTTAAACTTGCCTATGTAACCCTGTATATGTTCCTATTCTTACAGACCAGCAGAGCTCCAACCCAGGTTCAGACAGCGAGCCCAGCTCCACCACATCAGGAAACCATCAACAACACAGGAGCTCAAGGCGGAAGAATTACCATAAAACACACCCACAGACTTACACAGGAGAGAAGACCTACCGTTGCCCACTGTGTGGAGATAGTTTTAGTAAAGCAGGAGACCTGAAGAAGCATCAGAGAATACACACAGGAGAGAAACCATACAAGTGCTCCCATTGTGGGAAGAGTTTTAGTGAAGCAGGAAACCTGAAGATTCATCAGAGAATACACACCGGAGAGAAACCATACCAGTGCTCCCAGTGTGGGAAGAGTTTCATTGATGCAGGAGACCTGAAGAAGCACCAGAGAATACACACAGGAGAGAAACCATACCAGTGCTCCCAGTGTGGGAAGAGTTTTAGTCAAGCAGGAAACCTGAAGACCCATCAGAGAATACACACCGGAGAGAAACCATACCAGTGCTCCCAGTGTGGGAAGAGTTCCATTGATGCAGGAGACCTGAAGAAGCACCAGAGAATACACACAGGAGAGAAACCATACCAGTGCTCCCAGTGTGGGAAGAGTTTTAGTCAAGCAGGAAACCTGAAGAAGCACCAGAGAATACACACAGGAGAGAAACCATACCAGTGCTCCCAGTGTAGGAAGAGTTTCATTGATGCAGGACACCTGAAGACGCACCAGAGAATACACACAGGAGATAAACCATACCACTGCTCACAGTGTGGGAAGAGTTTCATTGATGCAGGAAATTTGAAAAGACATCAGAGAATGCACACCGGAGAGAAACCCTACCAGTGCTCCCAGTGTGGGGAGAGTTTTAGTCAAGCAGGAAACCTGAAGAAGCATCAGAGAATACACACAGGAGAGAAACCATACCACTGCTCCGAGTGTGGGAAGAGTTTCAGTCAAGCAGTTCACCTAAAGAAACACCAGAGAATACATACAGGAGAGAAACCTGTCTAAATCGAGCAGATTCCCTGAAGGGCCATCAGCAAACACACACAGGAAGAGTTTCAAGCAGACAGGAAACCTAAATACACGCCAGAGAACACACACAGGAGAGAAACCGTACCAGATTTCTGTCAAGAGTGAAAGGTGGTTTGGTTCTATTTGTAAATATGCTTAACGTAGTTTTTCTATTTGTTTGATTAATGTATAGGCTCTTTGTCCATACAAAGCTTTTGCTGTGCATATAGTATGATATGCATTGTATTTTTTTTTTTGCAGGGCTCCCCACATGGTTTGTTCTCATCTCTTACTTTTGCCGCTTTTCCATTACAGCGCCAAAGCAGGCCAGCCCGGGCCGGCCCGCTTCTTTTCCCCTTTTCCATATGTCGTTCCGGGTCGGGTCAGGTCGGGTCGGGTCGCTTCTTTAGCTCCACATCGACCCCAGGGTCTAAATTTTCAGATCCGGATCTTTTTGCCAGGCTGCGTGTGACGCTGCACACCGTTGATTGGTCAATGGAAATCGTCATCCCATGTTCATAGATTTCTTAACTAACCGCCATCTTGAAATACCACATTCGTTCTTGGAAAATGTCACTAGAGTTTCTGTAATAGCTTATTAATAAAGATTAGAAAAATTATGCTGACCATCGTATTATCTTAGTTTAATGTCATTTCAATGCATCATAGAACTTTTATTTACAACAAGGATAACACAAAAATCGCTATTATGCACCGTCTTTGCCCGTGAATAACACCGGCTGTGGAGGTGGTACAAACACAATACTCCTTTGCTAACTTCACCATCTGTCTACGGTCATTTTGAGCCCTTAACCACCGCGCTGACACCCTGAGAAGTTATGCTTTTAACCGTAAACTCGATGAACCGGGAGTTCACCCGGCCGCTGCTGCTCGCAGCACCGCTTGTCCAGTTGACAGCGGGGGCAGAGAATATTTCTACCCCGGAATTCCATTCAAATGCCCGCGTCAGTCAGCCTTTTCCGTAGAAATACATCGCTCCGTTATATATCTAACGTTACATGTTTTAAGGCTGATCTGTGCATGATAGTGCTGCATTATGTTGATCTATTTATATCGATCTATAAACGCGGAGATTGGAGTCCCGCACCAGCAAGACAGCGCTGCACTCGTATCTATCAGCCTGTCTGTATAATGATGTCGTTGAATGCCGATGCTGTGGTACTGTGCTGATGAACCATTCGCTGACTGTCTTTATAAATCAAGTACAGAGATTCCAACCCGTGTTGAACATTCTATTTCCTTGTCAAATCGTGTATGCTGTCATTGCTGTGCACCTAATCTATCATGAGATGACAACGCATTTAAGATCACAATCCTCAATAGATTGATTCCATCGTTTTACCGACAAGAAGATTCTACAATCTATCAGCCTTTCCGTAGAAATACATCGCTCCCTGTATAACGATATATATCTAACGTTACATGTTTTAAGGCTGATCTGTGCATGATGGTGCTGCATTTTGACATAATTCTTATCGCATTTCCCTCATCATTTTATCAATGAACGTGGTATTATACATATTTACATATTACATATTTGTTGTTATTTATGGAAGTGTCCGGTTGCTGGAGGAACCAGGACGCCGGCTACACTGCACAGTTTAGCCCGAAATATATAGAGAGAGTGCAGCACCGCAACTCTCGTTGACAGAGAATCGTTTTACCAGGGAATTCGCTCCGCGCTGTGTCGACGGTGATAGGAGAGTAGGATCGACTCCATTCGAATGGTTTTGGATTCCATGTCTTCTCCCCTATCTGGACACGTTTGAATTGTTATCCTAACCCACGGTAAACCGAAGTTATTAACCCACTTTATTAAAACACTTTGAATGGAATAGATAGGACTTTCCATTCAATGAAGCATTGAACTGAAATCGGCAGGTAACAGGCACGTAACATCCATATGCTGTATATATACATACATATATTTGACTACCAGCAAGACACCGGAGCACTCTATAAACGCGGAGATTGAAGATTATGTGTAGAACAACATATGTGCAGAACAAAATCCAATAGAAATGATTCAAACATGCAGACAATCAGGCAGTAGCCATCTCGCGCTGTTATGACGCGTAACTCCGCCTACTATCGTCTTCTCCCCCTACTAGCTCCGGGTCTGTGTCTGTGTGTATAATGGAAAACCAGAACTGTTCAAAAGCGGGCTAAAGTGGGCTAAAGTGACCCGACCCGAGCTGGGCTGGGCTGCTGATGGAAAAAGGCCATTTGTGTATTGGGTAAATCACTTTGAACAGTCACAAGCTCGCTTTTCCAACAGTGGATGCCCTACCCATGTGCTTTGCTTTTGCATTGCATTAAGTCCAATTGCTGTTTAGGTTCCACAGCTTCTGTTTAATGGAAACTTGCTGAAGCTTATGTATTTTTCTTTTCGTTCACAATGAATTGTGCTTTTCAAATAAATTCTTAGTGATTTAAAATCAATCGCTTTTGCACCAGCTGCAGTTGGCGGAGCAGAGGCTGGTCGATGCCAACATACAGGGAGTTGCAGGAATCCAGCCGGGTTGTTATGAAGGCATGGATCACCTTCTCTTGGTCCTTCTCCGGAAGATAGGCCCTTGTCTTAGCGAGGAGTCTGAGGTGAAAAAAGCTATTTTTGACCACAGAGCAGACCTGCTTGGTGAATTTGAAGTAATTGCAAAAATCACTGTGTTGTCTACCCTGAATGACTAGTCATTGAAATGTTGCTTGATTGTTATTAAAATGATCATCTTTAATGAACAAATTCAATAACTTATATTTGAAAAAGATACTTTTCTTTGGGTGGTTTTGTATTCAATTGTATACCCATAATGCATTACCGTTTCATCATCAAATTACTGTAGCTTTTAATACTGTGAATATTAGCTTCAGCATGGACACAATCTGAATGGGCTATCCAAGTGGTTGCATATGTGCAAATACTGATCCTGTGACTGGGAGATTTACTTATATTTACATGATTTATTTTATTTTATTTGATCTAAAGTGAGTTGCATTTACAAATAAATACATTTGTCTAAGTAAGTGAATTGTCTATCAATCAGCATCACAAGACAAAAACATCTCTGCTCGGGCCAGGGGCCATTGGCAGTCATAATGCTGGAGGAAGGAAGATTTGTTTAATGATTACAGTAGAGAAACTGTACTGGGGGGTTTGGGCAGGGTCCCACACTAAGGCTTGTTAGTGCATTTTATGTTCGGACAAGTGAAATTCCTCCTGCAGTTGTCTGACGAATGTAGAAACAAAAATAAATCAATGTGATGGCAGCTGGTGTTTGGAGCTACAGGCGCAGAATATAAAGTGGTCAAATCGGTCGTCAAACTATTTATGACCTAAAAGTCAGATTTTCAGGGTTTTTTACAACACACAACAACGTTTTGAAGTACCCACTCAATATTTTTTTAAACAATTTCACGATAATTATATATGTACTTGATCAGCAAAATAAGCTTATTTTTAGCCTGATTTCTCCCGGCTTGGGGGAGGGGGCGAATGGTTTCATTGTTTTGTTTCATTGGTCGATAGATGTGTGTACGGCTGACCTATAGGAGGCAGCAGGCAGCATGCTCTTCGTTTACTCTGACTCCACAAAGAAAGTTTCTACCAACGGCGATCTCATAAGGTAAGGGTCTTCTATGTATCTACATAGCGCCTTTGTTAGTTAGTTGAAACCAGTGTGTTCGTGTATTTAGACATTTCTTTATTATTTACCCACTAGCAACTAACTGAAACCACAATGTTCAGTCTAGACTAAGCTAGGCAACGCTTTTGTTTGTTAGCTATATTAGCATTGTTGTAGCTACGGTACGATTGTGGTAAAGTATGTTTACGTTGTAAAAGTTGCGTGAGCGCATTTATATGACGTCAGGACCAGACCATGCTGCGAAAGTCGCTTATGGGGAGCACCGATTTAGGGATCACGGGATCACCGATTTAGTGCAGCTGTTGGTTGAGTACTGTGTTTTCAATCATGTTCATTGGAGACTCGCGACCGGCGGCAGTAACTCAGTTTCCTGAGAACGAAAGAGGTAAGCGGACAATTTTCAGCTGTCACCCAGCCTAGACGGGTGCCTTGCTCTCTATGTTATTCTGATACCACCTAATTGATTTAACCGGTAACATGACGTGGAGGTCGACATGATCCATTTAAAAATATTAATACAATGAGTAGGACTAGGCCAGTTACACACAATGAGGCAATTTCATGTTTTGACAAGTTTTCTGAATTTAATTTAGCACCTGCCAAGTTGAGATCTGACAACTAGTGAAAAGACAGATCTATCCAGGGGCCGCGGGTGTAATTTCACTTTTATTCCTGTGGGTTATTTTCGTATCGAAGGGGCCCCATGGCGAGTAAATCAAAAAAGAATATCTTAAATGTAACAGCCCAAATAAATGTAATTAGAGGAAACGTGTTAGCCTATAAGCCTACCACTACGATGAATGTAACTGCATGCAAAAAGGTGTGTATTAAAAAACAACAACATTGTTTTGATAATGGAATAATGCTGTAATATATAGCAGCCAATACTGTAATTTTTCCATTTTGTTTCTGAAGAAAATAAATGTGGGCCTTTGATAGCATATGGGTAGGCTCTAGTGAAAAGACAGCAATCTCTATCCAGTTTGTCGGTGCATACACATTTATAATGCTCAAACGCACTACCAATAGAGCAAGTAAAATTATCTCTGACCCCTCCCACCCTGCTGACTCCTCCCACCCTGCTCACCACTTGTTTCAACTGTTGCCCTCTGGACGGTGCTACCAATCCCTGGCCATCAAAACATCCCGTTTCAAAAACAGTTTTGTCCCCTCTGCTATAAGGACTCAACACCTGACTCACTGCACTAACCCTGCCACATGTACTGCACTTTAAGTTGTAAATATTGACTATGATTTTGTCTTGTGGTTATGTGTGTACATTGTCCATTGTGATAGTCATGTGTAATGTGTGTATGTTTGATGTAATTGACACTGCTGTATTGAGCTTTCCATCTGTACTGACAACAAATTCCACGACCTTGGTCGTGTGGTCATTAAACCATTCATTCATTCATTCAATACATAGCATCTATCTATCTGTCTGTCTGACAGAGCTGTCTGTCTAACTATCTGAGTTAGAGCTGTCTGTCTAACTATCTGTCTATCTATCTATCTGTCTATCTAGCACACTATCTATCTGTCTATCCATCTATCTAGCACACTATCTATCTATCTATCTAGCACACTATAAAATGATCTATCTATCTATCTATCTCATAAAAGGTGGGAACTAATATTTCCAAAAAGACACTTGACCGAACTGTTCGGGATGTAGTTTCCGCCTGTGAGACATTTTTGACACACATCTTACTTAAACCAGACCGTAAAACCTGGTCGCTAGCAAATTATTTGAGCCACATTCATGGAACGGAACTCGAGCTGAAATTATCGCGAATTATCAAAACTAGTCTATCTTAGCTCTAATCGTGCTTGGAGGAACAGCCCCTAGTCCGGGGGAAAGCTGGGCTTTTACATGGCCCAGGAGAGTCTTCTCCAAGACCTCCATGGGGCCGGACGTGAGCAAAGTTAAGAAGGGCAGTTATTTTTTGACAGCAGAGGCTTCTTCCTAGCAACCCTCCCACGAATGCCATTTTGATTCGTGTTCTTCTCATTGTTTAAGCATGCACAGTTACCTGAGATGCAGCAAAATATTATGTTTGAGTTGGTTTTTACCAGATTTGGGGGCGGGGGGTTTGATTGATTGATTGATTGATTGTACTTTATTGTCCCCGAGGGGAAATTTGTCTTGGGCATGGTACTTTCATGCTTCAAGTGCAACAGTGACGATACATACAACATACAGTAGACAAAGTAAACAACAGGACAGCAACAAACATTGAGTGACATTGGCAGCAGTTTCCACCTGGACATGGCATCATTTGGTATAAATACAAACAGATAGTTTTTTCCATTGTTCCAAGATGGCCGCGCGCTTAGTCGCCGCAGCTCGGGGGGCTACCACACTGGTGTTTCATTGTGTTTTTAAGAACATTTGTATGTTCACTTTTTTTTTAGTACTTATAGGGAACAGTTATGTATATAGTACCTACAGCAGGCTCGACTTATTAGAAGTCGGCACGAAAAACGACAAGATGGCGGATTTCCTGGAGCAATACAGAATTGACAAGGACATCGCCAGGCTACCGGGAGAGCACTGGTTCACAGTCCCCTCCCTGAGGCGGAAACGCCGGCGGCGAGACCGTAAGAAAAGGCTAGGCCGCCGGGGAGGCCTGCTAGCAAGGCTGAGGAGAAGCCCAAACAAACCAGCTTTGCCAAGCATTTTCCTCTCTAACGTCAGATCCCTGACGAACAAGATGGATGAACTGAGACTACAGGTGGCCAAAAACAACATCGTTGGGGATAGCTGTGTGATTATTCTGACTGAAACCTGGCTAAATGACAACATTGTGGACGCTACTGTTAGCTTAGAGGGGCGCACGCTACATCGCGCTGACCGAGCGGAGCTTAGCGGGAAGTCAAGAGGAGGTGGGATCATAATATCGACGAAGGATAGCTGGTGCTTAAACACGAAAACTGTAAGTAGCCACTGCTCCCCAGACCTGGAATACTTGACTGTTAAATGCCGACCCACATACCTCCCTAGGGAGTTTAACGCGGTGCTAATTACATGTGTGTATATAGCGCCTAGCGCAGACAGCAAAGTAGCATTGGCACGACTATATGAAGTCATTAGTAGCCAACAAAGCACTGATCCACAGGCTATTCACATCATAGCGGGGGACTTTAATCATGTCGACCTGAAGGCAGTACTACCCAAGTTCTATCAGCATGTAAAATGTGCAACGAGAGGAGAAAAAACACTGGATAAGGTATACACCAACATCAAACGTGCTTACAAAGCTAGTCCGCTAGCTCATCTAGGCATGTCTGACCATGTGTCAATCCTCCTGATTCCTGCATACACTACAATGGGGAAAAGTGCTCCCATCACCACTAAGACTGTCAGAACCTGGCCAGAAGGGTCCGCTCCACTGCAGATCTGCCTAAATGACACCCTATGGCAGGAATATGAGCATGAGGACCTGGAACAGTACACGTCGTCGGTTCTGAACCACATAGTGAACTGCACCAACTCAGTCACCGTGGACAAACGGGTCCGGGTCTACCCCAACACGAAGCCATGGATGACTGGGAAGGTCCAAAAACTGATAAATGAGAGGGACAACGCCTTCTTCGCAGGGAAGCGCACACCGCTGTACAGCTCCACCAGGGCCAACCTAAAGCGCGGCATCAAAGCGGCCAAGGCAGAGCACAGAGAGAAGATTGAGGAATGCCTCCTGAGCAACGACTCCAGGCGGATGTGGCAGGGGGTTCAGCAGATGACAAACTTCAGAGCCAACAGGCTCACAGCCGCAGAGGACGACCCCCTGCTGGCGGGAAAGCTGAACACCTTCTACGCCCGGTTCGACGAGGGGCGAACGGAGGTAACCACAACACAAACACCACTCTCTCCAGCTCTCAGCAGCCTCACCCTCACAGAGCATGAGGTGAGACGCGTACTGAAGGCGGTGGACCCCAGGAAAGCCTCGGGGCCGGATGGCGTCCTGGGACGGGTGCTGAGAGACTGCGCCGACCAGCTGGCCGGGGTTTTCACCAACATCTTTAACCAGTCCCTGTCCCAGGCCACCGTCCCACCCTGCCTGAAAACCTCAACTATCATCCCAGTCCCGAAGAAAAGCACGGTGAGCTGCCTAAACGACTACCGCCCGGTGGCACTCACACCAATCATCATGAAGTGCTTCGAGAAACTAGTCCGGGCCCACATACTCACACGCCTCCCGCCCAACCTGGATCCATACCAGTTCGCCTACAGAGCCCACAGGTCCACAGAGGACGCCATAGCGACGACTCTCCACGCCACTCTATCCCACCTGGAGAGGGGAAACAGCTACGCGAGACTGCTCTTTGTGAACTTCAGCTCCGCCTTCAACACCATCCTTCCAGACAGGCTAGTGACCAAACTACTAGACCTGGGTCTATCACACTCTATATGTGCGTGGATCAAGGACTTCCTGACCGACCTCCCCCAGAGGGTGCGGGTGGGCCCCCACACCTCCACAGCCCTCAGCCTCAGCACTGGGTCCCCCCAGGGCTGCGTGCTAAGCCCCATCCTCTACAACCTCTACACCCACGACTTCACCCCCGTCCACCCCAGCAACTACATCGTAAAGTTTGCAGACGACACCACCGTGGTGGGATGTATCTCGGGGGGGGACGAGGCGGCGTACAGGGATGAGGTAGAGCAACTGAGCAAGCTGTGCAAGGTTAACAACCTGCTGCTAAACAAGTCAAAGACCCAGGAATTCATCGTAGACTTCAGGAGGAAAAAGTCAGAGATCCAGCCCCTGCTCATCGACGGAGAGAGCGTGGAGAGAGTCTCAACCCTCCGATTCCTGGGACATCACATGCGGGATGACCTGGCCTGGAAGGACAACACAAAAGGCACCATCAAGAGGGCACAACAGCGGCTATACACCCTGAGATGCCTCAGGAAAGAACACAACAAGCAGGAGATACTGGTGGCCTTCTACCACGGCGCAGTGGAGAGCATCCTCACCTACGGCATCTGCAACTGGTTCCACAGCTGCACAACAGCGGAGAGAAACGCGCTACAGAGAGTCGTGAGAACAGCACAGAAGATCACCGGCGCTCCCCTCCTCTCTCTGGAGGAGCTGTACAACACACGCTGTCTCAGGAGGGCCTCCAAGATCTCCAGGGACCCGACCCACCCTGGGCACGTACACTTTGTCAGGCTGCCCTCGAACAGGAGGTACAGGACCCCGGCCGCTAAGACAAACAGACTGAAGAACTGCTTCTACCACAGGGCCGTCAAGGCCCTGAACACAGAAAAGGCCTAAGTTCTGGGCCCAGGACAGTCCGGACGGATTGTATGGCAGCTAGTGCTGAGGCACAAACATGTACATTTTCAAGCCTGCAAACTGTGACACTTTAAAATAACGTGAAAAAATACTTTTGTGCAATATGACAACCCTAGTTGACTATCTGTGCAGTATAGTACAGTGGATTGTGTACATAGCCTTTATTGATGTAAACCAGCTCCTTACCTTCTTGTGATTTTATGCTTTTATGCTTTTTCTAAAATGTTTTTTTTTCCCTTTCCTAACACCAGGGGAGCCACCCCTCCTAAATTTCGTTGTTTGGTACCTGTACTGTAGCAATGACAAATAAATAAAGTCCATTCCATTCCATTCCAAAGCTAAACCCTATTGATATGAAGTCTACTGGGAACACGAGAGGATGCCGTCAGTATTGCATTACTGAGTTAAGATTTGGTACTGAGGAAAGGTCAGCGTTTAGGGGTAACTGGATAGCACTTGGAACACCATCCGTGTTCCATTTCTTGGTTTGACTGTGTGTATATGTTCTGTTTGTAGTTCCTCATAGGTAACAATTGTGTGTTAACACTTTGCCATCTAACCCTAGGTTATGAGGGAATCAAGTACATGTGGTTGGTGTCACAATTATGTATAACTAATACACAATCTATGCTGAGTCTTTCAGGCTTCATGTTAAGTATTGCATAAATCACAGATGTAACATTCATAAATGCTAGAGATCATCATTTGACTCACTTCATCAGTCAGTTCTACAAATCGGAATGTTAAACTCAATAGTTCAATGATAAACTCAATAGAATCCAACTGGATTCCCTCTTGTAAACAGTATAGAAACAGGTATTGGCGATTTTTTTGGAGGAGTAAGCATTATGTCACACGTGAAATAGACTTAGCATTGAAGGCCAAGAAGGTGAAGGTGAAGAAGGCCAGCTCTGTGGTGGGGACCGGGCTGGACAGCCTAGAGGTGGTGGCAGAACAGAGGATGGGGAAAAAACTGGCGGCCATGCTGGCCAATCCCTCCCACCCGATGTACTGCGAGCTGGCAGGGATGAGGAGCAAGTTCAGCCACAGATTTGTTCTCCCCCGTCAAAGTACAAAAAGATTTGGACAGTCCTTTATTCCAGCTGCACTCCGACTCTACAACCAGGCCCTGCAGGGTGGGGGAGACCTGGAGATGGAACTTTTGGAACTTTTTACTTATTGAGCCTGCACTGTTTTATGTTTTTTTATTGAATGTTTTTCTGTTTTCTGTACTGAATGTTTTCTGCCCTAACTGAGCTGTTTGACAACAAAATTTCCCCATTGGGGACAATAAAGGTTTTCAATCAAAAAAAAATCAATCATGTCTTGGTGGTTTACAAAAACTTTCACTGATTGTGTGTATTGAATGTTCAGCCATGAGAGAGCATCAATCGTTCATGAAGGACATAGTATATAAAGGAGAATGCCAGTTGTTGGGTGTTTTCCGTCTAGGTGTTTCCCACGCATGATTGGCCATGAGGAAATGCATAAGATCTTAGGTGAGTTCCATAAAATGCTCTGGGTTCTTTCGTCTGCTAGGGGTTTACTGTGTAACCACGGGAATGGTCTAACATGTGGCTTGTGTTTCTAGAAAGACTGAAAACTAGATCCTCTTTTAAGAGAGGGTAAAAACTAGACCACTGAAAAGCATCATAATGCTAGTGTTAGGAGTTCCCCTGCCACTTATTTATTTTGTTGTTTCTTAAATGAATTATTATTATTATTAAATGTCTAAAATGTAAAATAAAAACGTAAATAAATGGTGTGGCAGTTATCGGGGTACATAGTTAGTTATGTTCTAGAAGCATCGTCATAGTTTTACTGTAGCAGAGCAATTTTTTTTATTTGTATTATTTATTTAGCTATTTACTGGACAGGAATAATACACATAAATCAACATATCAGTTTACACATCGATGTAAATGTGTCTGACCTAGCTATGGCGCTAATAATAATAATGCATTCATTTGTATAGCGCTTTTCTCAGTACTCAAAGACAATACATTCCACTGAGAGAACAATAATAGTATCTAAAATTGGTTAACGTTTTGATGTGATTTAAATAGAAAACAATTAACTCTAATAACTAAATTGTAACAACGCAGCCTCACAATGTTGCGTTGCAGAATAAGTGTGGAAGTCCCGACAAGCATGCAATATCACACCTGAGCGCTCGCGGAAAGGACAGGTGAATGTTCATATTCTAGTTCGATCCTCTTAGACCTTTTCAGATTGATTATTATAACTGGTTATAATATAATCGAAATACAATATAATATATAATATATATTAATATAATACAATCGAAAAGTTATATTTGTATAACTGGTTAATAGATGTATTTCGATAACATCGAAATATATTGTATATATTGTAAATGTATTTTTAAATAATGTATGTAAAGCACTTTGAATTGCCCCTGTTGTATGAAATGTGCTATACAAATAAACTTGCCTTGCCTAACATAACGAAATGGGGAAATGTATTTATAAAGATAAACACAAGATAAAACTGATAACAGTTAAACATTGATTATTTGTGTTGTTGTTGTTTATTGAAGAAATACGCTCCTCAATGTCAATGAAGTGTTTAATGACAAAGATGAAAACGCCCTGTAAATATACAAACAATAGAAGCATGAATTGAGATAAAGTATAAGCAGGGTAAATGTAAATATATAACTTAACCAGAAACATTAGAATAACCAACTTACAGGAATTAGGTGGGCAGCTCGATAGACGGCCACCGTAACATGAACGTCTGACTGACACTAAACAAATAAACATGGCCGACTCCTGACTGAGCCGGACAGCATAGCAAACGAGATACTGCCACCTAGTGGACAGGCGGTATACCCTTCATCCCCCCCAGTCCGGAAAGCTATAAACTGAAATAGGTAACCGGACTCAGTCCCGCGTCCAACGGCCTGTTTCGGGCTCGTAGTGCTTGGGTGGCTCCCTTGTACGGCTAGGCCGCGTAGGACGGGGCAGCGACATAGGCGACTGCGACACTAGAAGCGAAGCGTTCGGGGTGGCATCAGTGGGTACAGGGTCGCCCTCGGACCCGAGGCCAGGGGCCGCCTCACCAGCAGACGCCGGCAAGGAGGAACCCAGGGCCGCGCCACAGGGTCCATCCGCCAGCTGCTGGACGATCCCCTGGGGCACCACCGGGCACGGTTGGACAGGTAGGGAGCGGCGTACCAGGGGCGCAGGTGGAGGGGACATAGCAGCTGGCTGCTGAGGAGCATAGGGGGTGTAGCCACGGAGGAACCGCCGGTTGCGTAAAGTCAGGCGTCCAGACCCATCAACCTTAACCCGATACTGATCGTGATCACGTGACTCCACCACCACCCCTGACCTGTCCCACTTGTTAGGGCTAGGGCCCTGCTGGTTCTGGAGGAACACCCTCTCACCAAGTGCCAATGGGCGGAGTGGCTTCGAGTGAGCCTGCAGGGACTCAGTGGTACGGGACATCCGGGTCCGAAGGGCATCCTCCTTTGCCGCCCATGCTTGGCGCCAGAGCGGTCGGATATGTGGGTTCGAGAACTTCTCAAGCCTGTTGACGAAGGAAAGCGAACCTCGAAGGGGGTGACCGAAGATAATCTGCGCCGGTGAGAGGTTGCAGTCGGGGTCAGGCGTGTTGCGTAACTGTATCATGGCACGCAGAAAGCGGTCATGATCGAGACTGCCAGTCGGGCCAGTGTTGGACATCAGGAGGCGCTTCGCAGACTTCACTGCAACTTCCGCTCTTCCGTTTGACTGTGGGAAAGCAACAGAGGACACACGGTGTTTGACGCCCCACAAACGGAGGAAGTCCTGTGTCTGGCCTGCTGTGAACTCCGGACCACCGTCGCTCGAAAGTTCCTCCGGCACGCCAAAGGAGCCAAAGAACGCACGGAGGTGGCGAACCAGCCCAGCTGAGCCTCCCATATCAGTGCCTGCTGTGGAGCATAGGACCTCCACCCAGCCCGATAGTCGATCTCCGATAACTAGGAAGTGACGACCTCCATAGTCAAAGAAGTCAGCAAACACCGCCTCGAATGGGGTGGACGGTGGCGAGGATGGTAGGGGGGGCGTGGCTGCTTGTGACGGAGCGTTCCGGTTACAGTCCGCACATCCGTACCTGGCGGCTCGGATGTCCTCTGACATCCCTGGCCAGTAGACTATGGCACGGGCCTGTTGCCCCATCGCCGAGATCCCTTGGTGGGCGGCATGGAGGTGTCGAAGGACGCTGTCGCGGAGGGATGGAGGGACCACGACGCGGTCATGATATAGCAGGACGCCGTCCTGTGCGTAAATGGACTCACAGACTGGTGATAGACTCGCCAGGGCGGGGTCGTTCATATCAACCCTGTCCCCATGTTCGATCAGGTGCAGAAGGTGGCTGAGGCATGCATCACTTGCTGTTTCACGTGCAAGGACGGTCCAAGAGACGGCTCCGAGCTCTTGTGCATCGGCGCGGATGGAAGCCATAAGTGCTGACTCCACGGCGTCAGGCACGCCCGGCAATCCCAGTGAGAGGCCGTTCGCTGAGCCTGATGGAGACGGATGTCTTGAGGTTGCGTCAGCGGCATAGTTGCTCTTTCCAGGCAGGTGCACAATGTCGAAGCGCCATGGGAGGGTACGCTGCTTGAGTCTAAACAGGCGTGAGTTCTTTATCTCATCTAGCGTACGGTCGCCAAAGATCTTCACCAGGGGCTTATGGGTAACTACGACGAGGTTGTCGCTCCCCTGCGTGAAGTACCGTGCTTGCTCCAGACCCCAGGCCACGGCTAGGGCCTCTCCTTCGATGGCCGCATAGCGCTGTTCGGCCGGGGACAGGAAGCGTGAACCAGCGAGGGTGATCCTCCATCCTCCCGGGCAGCAGTCTGGTATGCCCGAGACGCAGCTACAATGTTGTTGGAGCAGGAAGTAACCAATACCGCGCTTGGACCAGTCAGGGCGGAGGCAGGTGCGCTTCTGCATGTCGTAGATCTCCACGCCCTCACGGATAGCCCCGACAATAGCACTTTTGGACGTTTGGAAGGCTTCCTCCAGTTCGGGTGACCATGAGAATTTACAGCGTGGGCTGAGGAATGGCTTGAATGGAGCCATTGTGTCACGCAGCTGGGCATAGTTCGACACCTGGTTGACAAGGCCGAACCAGCTCCTGACATCCGTCGTGGAGTCCGGGGTGGGGAAGTCTCGGATAGCGTCCAAGTACTTGGGGAGTGGCTCGATAGTAGTGTCCGACACCCTGAAGCCAGCGAACTCGACGTTCCTCTCCGCAAACTGGAACTTGTCCGGGTTCAACACGATGCCTTCCCGGCCGACACGAGTAAGGAAGTCGATGGTCCTCCACCAGTGCTGCTCCAGGTCGGTGTCATAGTGGATGGTGTCATCCACACAACGTTCCGTACGCTCATAGTCCGAGAGGACCGCATCGAAACGGCGGTTGTAGCCATCCCCCGACGATAGGAAACCTTGTGGCGCCCTGGTGTAACGCCAGCGGCCAAAGGGCGTGATGAATGTAGTCAGATGACGATCCGATTCACGCAGGGGCACACTGTGGTAGCCATTCCAGGCGTCCGTGACAGTCTTCCAGGTGTCCTTTGGGATACGACGTGCGAGGTGGAATGGGGACTCGGTGGCGAAAGTCTCACGTAGGCAGAACTTGTTGAGAGGTGAGAGGTCCACGGTCCTGCGGGGGGAGCCATTGTGCTTCCGAGTGACCACCATACGATGGCACCATGTCACTGGTTCGCCGTATGGCACACGTTCAATGACACCGAGGGCCTCATCCCGGAGAAGGTCATCGTGGACTCTCTGCTGCCAGTGTAGAGGCACAACGGCCGCGGTGTGGCATGCTCTCGGCGTGGCTGCGGGGTCCACATGCATTTCAATGGGTGGCCCTTCCATGCACGGCAGCGCCCGATGAGGGCAAGTGTTGAATGTGGATGAGGCGTATCTCCCGAATAGCCAATCCTTCATCCGGCTGTTGTTCTCTGGTGTGACAGGGAAAGGTAGCGCCGTAGGGCGTTCCGGAGGGACCGTACGCTGGGGACATGAGCACTGGGCGCTGTGGGGGTTACTCGGGTCGCCGCAGCCGCCGTTGGTGGACCTCGTAGCATTGACGGACAGGGGCTGGTTTGGCGTGTAAGACCCACGCTCGTCGTTGGGCCCCCCTACGATGTCACCTGATGGGAAGTCCATAGACAAGAGGCCGAGGTTGAGCAGCGACTCGTAGGATAGGTACATGGCCCGGACTGAGCTGCTCACGTACACCATGGAGCGGCAGGACGCCACTCCACCGCTGCTGGAGGCTGTCGAGAGTCTAGCGAAGAATGCGCCTTCGACAGCTATGGGGGAGCGGTTGGCGGCCGACATGCTGAGATGGACGGGACGCAGGTCGTCACGTGAGAATCCGCAGGCAATGAACTCCTCTAGGGACCAAAGGTCCGACTGTGCACCAGTGTCCGCGATGGCGGATACCCTCGCCCCGTTGACCGAGCCACGGTCGCCGGTGCCTGCACTCGGTCCGACAGGCATGTCAACCGAGATAGTGATCAGCGCTCAGGATGGTCTCTCAGCCTGGCCCTTCTCCATTCGCCCTTGGAGAAAATGTGGTGCTCAAGTCTGATGGGCGTGGGGGCGTGGTGTTGGTGGTGACTCCCACGACGTTGGCCAGGGCGGGCATCAGACTGAACCGACGAGATCTGGGAGATCGGTTCTGACTCCACGGCGGCCTGTTGACTGCTGGCAGATGGCTGCGGTCGCCCCTTGCGTCGGCGGGCCCTATAACAGTCGATACAAAGCTGGTGGGGCTTGGTATTCCATCCGCGGGATCCCTCTGTGAAGACATTAAAGGTTCTCTTACACTCTGGGCACGGGGCTCGTTTAGCCACGTCCGCTGGGCCTGGGGTCGGGGTGGGGCTCGCCTGTGGACTCTTTGTCAAGCGCTGGAGTGACGACATGGCCGAAAGGGCGGATGACGGGAAAGCGTTGCGGGCCATCTCTTTATTTTCGACGAGTGCAACCACGTCATTCACTGGCATTTTAAGGATGTCTGGCGTCCCTAGTACCTCTCAGCGAATGTCCGAATCAGAGATGCCATTGACTAGAATGTCGCGGATGATGTGGTCGGTATAGTCCACATCCTCGCCACACCCACATACTGTAACATAGGCGCATGTCTCCGCTTTCCCCCGTACTCTGGCAGTGAAGGCGCGGAATGTCTCATCACGCTCCTGGCGTAGCTGGAGCAGCTAGGTGCGCAGGACACATGTGGCGACTGGGATGACTGCTAGTGAACGTAAGGCGGCAATTAGGTGTGGCAAAGGTTCGGAAGCGGCGTTGGGGTTGACTTTCAACAGGCTGTCACCAAGTTCAGGCCCAGCGCACTGAAACAACTGGAAAGGGGCCTCGGCGGCTCCTATGCCTGAGCCAGTGCAGAAGACGTCCCAACGACGGATGAACACGTCCCATTCCTCAATCGATACGCCTACGTCGACTTTAGGCCGATCCAGTTTCGGGCCTCGGGGGGTCGGCGCGGCTGTGACAGGCGATGTGCGTTGATGGGCAAATCCATGATTAGTCAACAGGGCAATGGCGAGTGCTTCGGACACGTTTTCAGTTCCGAAAGCGCAGCCAGGGACAGAGCATGCAACGACGACCATGGCTTCCTGGAAGAATTCCTGGCGTTTTCATGAAGAAATACGCTCCTCAATGTCAATGAAGTGTTTAATGACAAAGATGAAAACGCCCTGCAAATATACAAACAATAGAAGCATGAATTGAGATAAAGTATAAGCAGGGTAAATGTAAATATATAACTTAACCAGAAACATTAGAATAACCAACTTACAGGAATTAGGTGGGCAGCTCGATAGACGGCCACCGTAACATGAACGTCTGACTGACACTAAACAAATAAACATGGCCGACTCCTGACTGAGCCGGACAGCATAGCAAACGAGATACTGCCACCTAGTGGACAGGCGGTATACCCTTCATTTATCATTCTTTGCGTGCGTCGATTGTCTAAAAGGAGTTGGATTATATGACGTTCCTATCAGTGTTAATCAATCGAAAAGGTCTAAGAGGATCGAACTAGAATATGAACATTCACCTGTCCTTTCCGCGTTCGCTCAGGTGTGAAAGTGTGTGCTTGTCGGGAATTCCAGCTTTCACTTCGGAAACAAGTGTTCTGGTATAAATGTCCTGGACAGACGGGAGCATGGCACAACTCATTTGGAAAGCAAACCGCTCAAGAACGATCCTCTTCAGCCTCGTAAGCCTTTGCAGCCTGCTTTCTTTCATTCCGACCAAACAAGTGAATTCGGAGAGTCTCTATCGGAGCCGGAGGTTACCTGTTGCTCTAGCGCCAGTTGTGGACAGATAGAGAACTACAAGTATGGAGTCAGCCAAGCTGTGGATGCTCCTGGTTCTGACCGCCTGCGGATGGAACGCTGCCAGCGGATGCACTTGGATGAAGACGCCGAGCAGGGGGTCTCAGAGCATGTTCCAGGTGTTCAGTAACCACACCATCACCATGCTGGAGCGAATGGTAGGGTCACACACACACACACACACACTCACACACACACACACACACACACACACACACACACACACTCACACGCACGCACACACACACACACACACACACACACACACACACACACACACACTGCCCACACACAACTGGTATCTTATCTGTTTAATGATTGTTAGGGTTAGGGTATTGTAAAGTCTGGTTTCATCATATGGAATATGAACTATGGTGTTGTATAGTCTGGTTTCAACATATGGAATATGAACTATGGTGTTGTACAGTCTGGTTTCAACATATGGAATATGAACTATGGTGTTGTATAGTCTGGTTTCAACATATGGAATATGAACTATGGTGTTGTATAGTCTGTATTCAACCTATGGAATATGAACTATGGTGTTGTACAGTCTGGTTTCAACATATGGAATATGAACTATGGTGTTGTATAGTCTGTATTCAACATATGGAATATGAACTATGGTGTTGTACAGTCTGGTTTCAACATATGGAATATGAACTATGGTGTTGTATAGTCTGGTTTTAACATATGGAATATGAACTATGGTGTTGTACAGTCTGGTTTCAACATATGGAATATGAACTAAGAACTAAACTTCAACTACAAACCTGTTTTGATTTTTCGGCATTTTAGGGTGATGAGGTCCCACGAGATACAATGACAGATTTCCCTGAGAAGCAATACAGCCTCGTCCTTCATTCTGCGGTAAGAAACTCCTTCTTAAGACACTCCTTATAGACTATAGAACAATAATAATAATAATAATAATAATAATAATAATAAATATAATAATAATGATAATAAGAGTAATACTACTCTTAATAATAATGATAAAAATAATAACGATAATAACAATAATCATAATCATCATAATGATAATAATAATGATAATATTCATATTCATATTCATAATATTAATAATATCCCTCCCTCGTCCTCCAGGCCGAAGACAAGACCATCTTCATGTCTCAGACTCTGACCGCCGTGATGAAGCTGTACGGCAGCGGCCGGTACACGAGCAGCGAGGCGGGGGACGACAGACAGATGGACACGTTTGAGAACGCCCTCTACCGGCAGACCTCGGAACTGCAGCAATGCGTGAGTCCACCTGTCTCAACCACAACACTCTGGTATCACCCTGCCTACCAGGCACTCATGCAGAGAGGAGTCAGAATATGAAATATGACTCATTAGTGTGTCTTTCCAACACAGGTAAAGGCTCTGAAACGAACGTCATCAGCGTCTGTCAAAAGAGCGAACAAGAAGATGCACGTGCACTTCAAACACCTGAACAACAGTTTGAAAGACAAGGTGAGAAACCTTCAGCTAATCAGCTAGTTTATAAATACATTACTCACACTGTGACTCCCCTTCCTCCTCCATATATATAAACGTATCTGAAGCATTTCTAAATGTAACTGTTGTATTTGACCCAAACAGGAATACAGCGCGAGCGCGTGGGATGACGTCAGGACAGTGGTGCTCGCGCACCTGCGAAGACTCGACCTGCTGGCGGCAAACCTCAGATCTACCAGCCAATAACGTGTGTGTGTGTGTGTGTGTGTGTGTGTGTGTGTGTGTGTGTGTGTGTGCGCGCGCGCGTGTGCGTGCGTGCGCGCGTGTGTGCGTGTGCGTGTGTGTGTGTGTGTTGAGGACTATTTAATAATAACTATTTATTGAAACATGTTTTACCTTTATTATATTTATTGTTGCACTAACTCAGGACTATTTATTTATTCATTAATCTATCTATTTATTGATGCCTCCAGTATTTTTTGTTAACATTAGCCCTATTTTATTGCCAATAATGTCATCTTTTCAGTGTTAAAAGCTTTACAATGTAAAATGATTTCATGTTATTTATTCATTTATTAAACTGAAATGGGTGTGTCTGTTACCATGAATATATTTATTATTGCAACATTATCAAGTACTGTAATGTCTCTTTAAGTTGTTGTGAAGATGAGAAATTAAATAAATGTGCTCTTCTACTTAAGATTTGAGTTCGAGTTTTATGGCCAGAAACATACAGATAAGGAACATTTAACATCACTGTAATGTAATGTAATGTAATGTTCTCCTTGACTATGATTATTATGACTCCTAAAGAGCTCTTATGAGAGCAGAACAAGTGTTGCACCTCTTCATAACCAAAGCAACAAGGACTCTTTACTGTGTGGTTCATGTTTTTGTTAACCAGAGATTTTGTAAACAAATGATGTATGCAGTAGCTTGGAATCAGAACGTTGCTCCTGGAATTCCAGGAATCTCGTCCTATAAAGGATAAGTTATGATGCAAGCAGCACTGATAGAGTTAACGCTGATGAATCCTATGGTAAATATTCTAGGGTAAACCACTCTGCAATACTGCCTCTTTAGAGATGTAGTTCAAGAAATAAAGATATGAGTACACCACGATATGAGTTAAGTGATTATTTTATTGCTCGCAAAGCAAGAGACAGACACAAAACCGAGGTCAGACAGAGTTCAAGAGTCGGTTGAGCACATGTCTGAAGACGCAGCTTCAGAGTTCCCCTCTTATAGGGGAGAAGAGTATGCAGTATCTTGACTTTAAAGAGTTTGGTTGAAATAGATCACGAGTAAAACTTCAGAGTTTTGAGACAATTTATTAATCCAAATTACAATTACAGATGACAGCCCTTCTCTCTGATGGTCCCTTGGTGTTTTGTCCTCACCTTTGTGCCCCCAATGACCAAGGTGTGGAAAGGGGTCAGGCTACACACAGTGTCACTCAGGTTAAAAGTCACAGGAAGATAGGCGGCCATTTTGAAATGAGCATGTGGGGACAATGCAGTGGTGTAGTGTAGTTTTTTCTAGTGGGTATACTGTGATTTTTCCCTCCCAGCTTCATGCTCACCCGTCCCAGAGCGACGTGTCCTGGAGCGACACCCGTCCCGTAGCGACACCCCATAAGCACCACCATACTCACTTATGCATACAGTATGCATCTACACATATATGAGAGCATTCTGAACGACTGGTTATGTGTTTACAAACATTTCAATTTATTATAAACAAAACAAGACTTTAACAACCAATGGCATTAACAGCAGGGGGGTGGACTGATTTTCTACTGTTTAGTGTTAATCACCATCACTACAGTATGTACTCTCAGCTTAAATGCAAGAAAGAAAGAACTGTTACAAGAACTGCCACAAGAACTGCTACAAGAACTGCCACAAGAACTGCTACAAGAACTGCTACAAGTCAAACGCTTCAAATAAGAAAAAAACAAACAGCCTGGTAGTCTACAAAGCTTTCCAAATATGCTTGTACTCGGCCATCTGAGGTTTGCATTGCCTCCTTGCTTGTGTGGCAGAACGATGGCTTCTCAACCATGTTGTGATGTACTTCCTTGGCTCAAAAAGCCTTACAGGGGGCCCATTGATGCTGATCATCATCAAATGACTGACATTGGACAACAACAGTGTAGATCTCTTGTCCGTGCATATATTGTTCATGAGACTGAAGCCCCTTTCACATTCGGCAGTGCTGCAAGGGATGGTCTCTCATACCATTAACTGCTTGCGCTTCACAAAGATTGAACCGCCTGCACAGTCGCTTTACCTGTGTCTCACCATGCCGTATGCCAGGTGTTGATGGCCAGTTTCCTGTATCCAGAACATTGAGATCAACACGGATATGGGCTCAGCTAGACGCAGAGCCTGCCAAAAATAGCTTGAACTCGTAAGTGTTCCTCTCCACAGAAGTCTTTAGTAAAAGGCGAAAGGCTTGTGCGTTTTTTGTGGGTAGTGGTGGTCTAGTGGATAGTGAGTTGGACTTGTGATCGGAAGGTTGTGAGTTCGAATCCCGCCTGAAGCCACACCACTACTAGTGTGCCCTTGGTTAAGGCACTTAGCCCTCAGTTACTCCAGGGGGAATGTCCCTGTAATTCGTAATTGTAAGTCGCTTTGGATAAAAGCGTCTGCTAAATGGCAAAATTTAAATTTAAATTAAAATAAGAAGCATTTCACCTTCAAATGAGAGGCGCTTCTCCATGTTGTTGATCAGACTTTGGAGGAACTGCTTTGCATTGATTGGTGTGAGCTTTGCATTTGACTCCAGGGGAACTGATCCCAAATGTCCCAAACCCAGTGCTGTCAGTGCCTCCTCTGTTTTCTCTCCTGGGGTGTCTTTGAATGTTGCCAGCACTCTGATGGTGCGCTTCAGAAGCTGGTTTGCTCTCAAGAGTGTGGTTGAATGGGCCTGGAGTTGCTGAGATAGGGTTGCAAGTTCAGACAGTGCATCATACATGAGTCCAAGGTCACACAGGAATTCCTTGCTTTGCATACGACGTGCCAGGCCTCTGTAAGTTTGTCTCTCTTTGCTGTTTCTTGTTTGGTCTTCTGCAGCATTTTCAAAGTGCCTGTTGAGTGCTTCATACGACCTCCACACAGCCTGTACAGAACGGAAGCTGCTGGCCACCCATCGTGTACTTAAAACTCTGCCAATTTTCAGGACTTGTGAGCCCACTTCTTGTGCTGCTTCCAGAAGCTCCCGTGAATATTTATTAGACTGACTGTAGAGATTGTGGATCTTCTCCATGAACGCTTTGAAGTGGTTGATTGCCTGAACCTCATCCACAGCATCAGATACAGCCAGTTCCAAACGGTGGTTCATGCAGTGCCATGTGAAGAGGTTAGGGTACCTTGCAGTCAGCCTGGTTGCCACACCAGACTTCTTGCCTAACATGACACTTGCTCCATCAGAAATAAATGAGACCCAGTTCTTTTGAAGCCACTCTTCACTGAAGCCTGCAATGTCCAAACAGCTCAGTAGAGCTTCTTCTATGCCCTCTGCCCTTTGGCTCTCCAGCTCAACCAGCTCCAGGAACAAAAATTCAGGAGTAGCTCCATCTACTGAGGCTTTCAGGCTGACAATCATGGCAGATTTGTGGCTGAGAGATGTAGCCTCGTCAATGAGAACAGACAACTTGCTTGAAGATGACACAAGACTGTGAACAATTTTTTTCTGCATCTCTTTTGCTATATGTTCCACAATTTTTGTGGAACTGTACCTTGAGTGCAGACTAGTACCCATGTTGACACCATTTTTTTCCTGAAGCTCAATGAGATCATCATGGTCAGTGAAAGGTCGGTTCATCTTTGCAAGATAGTGTGCTGTTCTGAATACAGCATCTGTCTCAGCCAACACAGTCTCTGACACAGCTCTCACCAAATTTCCAAGCAAATCCTGTCCACCCTTTTCAGTGAGCTCCTGGGCTATTGCGTGTGCCCTGGACGTCTCATGTCGTCGAATCTTGTTCCTCAAAGAGGTCAGAGCCGTTGGTCTGTCTGTGTTTAAAGACTGGATCTTAAAGGACACCCACTCCTCAGATATGGACACTCTTTTTTCTGTAAGGATGGCAGTTGATTTTATGGACCTGCTAATAGCACAACCTGGAAGTAAACAAAACCACGACTAATTAGCATCATCATACACGTTTTGTATCTATATTAGCAATAACATCTGCTGAACAGGGCCAACATTTTAATTAAATTAAATCTAAAGTATTTAATAAACTGTTTACAATCTTCACACCATGGCTAGCAAATGCTTGAAAAGCAGATGAAAGGAGGAAAACATTACACTCTTTCAATAGCTAATTATCTGACAACTATTGATAACTAACATTACAATATAGTAATTGAATGGTAAATGTCTTAAATTAATGCACATTAAAGATGACCCTGAATTAACTCTCATTTGCATAGTCATTGACTTTATGAATTTCAATTGTTTATATCAGCTTTGCCTTTTCATGTGCTGATATTACCTAATTTTCTGTCCCTCCACTGTAACCAAGGATGCCTTGTTTTAAATTCCTTAGCCTGACTTTCAGTCCACAAGGCTGGCCAGGAGTTCTCAGTTGTCTCATCGTCTGAAACAAGGAGATATAAACATCATATTCTGTTTGTTTTCTACTGCACACAGACACACACGCACATGCGCACACACAGTATCTAAGTTCTCTCTCCCCTTCCCCCGCATTTATTGATCCATCATCACACTACTATTCTGACAGAGAATAACTATACAGAGAATATTAACGCAGCTAACGTTAGTGAAGTTAGCTAGCTAGTTCTAGATACAATTCAATATACCAACAATAATACCCTGCTGTTACAGTTTACGTTAATGATAACGCATATCATATGGTACTTTCACTTACCACCAGGTGACGTTACGATGGCATCGGGTTGGTGCTGGATAGCATTAGCCTCATCATCTGGCTCTTTTTCTGTAACATTCATGTCAGTGTCAGTGTCACCAGAAGCGGCAGTAGCTTCAGGGGAAGGCTTACTAAAACACTCAAAAAGTGTAGTTTGCTTTCTCTTCATATCTGGGAAGTTTGAAAGTTCTGTCACAATAAGCGTTATGGTGCGGCACAGGTGTGTATTTGGTACAGCTAGCGGAGTGGTTAGGCACGACGGGTAAAATATACAAACGCGGAGTAATACAAGATGTGTCAAGATTCCAGTTAGCCGGCCCGTGCGTATATCATGGATATTTGTACGGCTGGAACTCAAACTGACCAATAGAGACATGAATGGACCGGATCTATCTGTTGTATACAGTGATGCCGGTAACGCGATACTAAGTAACGTGTTACTCTAATCTGATTACTTTTCCCAGTAACGAGTATTCTATCGCGATACTATTTCCAAATCAGTAATCGGATTAAAGTTACTTATTCAAGTGACTGTGCGTTACTATTGCGTTACTACCTCATAACTTAGGCTAAATGCAGTATTTCTTTGTAATGTTCGATAGTAAACAAACATTTATTGCTTTTCTCGCGTCTTGGGGAGTGACGTCAGTGATCACGTTTTCAACACGAGGTGCAGCAGAATCGCTCACGTGTATCACCACGCTGATTGCACAGTGTAAACAGAAGCGTATAGCCTACTACACAATGGAGCGAGAACAGTTAAATAGCTGGAAATATAGGGATTATTTTGAGTTTGTGTCAGCAAAGGATGACAAGAACATAAATGTTCGTTGTACACTCTGTGCTGGAAAGAAAATATTGTCCTGTGGTAAAACCACAACATCAAATTTAAAGAAACATTTGGAATCTCAGCACAGCTCAGTCAAGCTCGCGGAGAAAGTCCCAGAGACCGCGCCTCGACTTCTGCGGGAGGTCCCACACCGCTCAAGCAACAAAAGCTGGACTTCAGTAGGCCTACAAAATCACAACCTGTAAGTGTGGGAGAGTTGAATAAATTGGTCGGGCGGTATGTTGTAGAGGAAATGCTGCCCATAAACACAGTTGACTCGCCCTCTTTCCGTGCCATCATTAACAAGATCCCCACTACTACCAATGCCGAGCTACCTCACAGAACATCTTTTTCTTCGTACTTGGAGAAGGAGTATGCAGAGATGGAAAAACATCTGAAGGCTGCGCTGAACGAGGTCGACTATGTGTCAACTACAGCGGACATTTGGACAGCTAACAATAGGAGCTATATATGGGAGTAACGCTCCACTGGATTAGTAGATCCACATTAGACCGCAACAAGGCTGCATTGGCGTGTAGGAGAATCCGCGGTAGACACACGTATGATGTTATTGGTGCAGAAATCGAAAACATTCACTCTTCATATGGACTAATCAACAAAGTAGTAGCAACAGTGACAGATAATGGATCTAACTTTGTCAAGGCATTTCAAGTCTATCAGCCTGCTGTCACAGAGTCCGATGATGAGACGGTGGAGGAGGCCACGGATGATGTCACTTTTTTAGATGTGTCAGAAATCCTATCAGCTGAGGATGATAGTGATGGCCAGCTGATTCTTCCCCCGCACCAAAGGTGTGCTTCACATACCCTCAACCTTATTTCTACAAGTGATGTGGAGAAGTACATCACTTCCAAACCAGAGAGCAAGGCTGTGTATAGGAGCAGCACAGCAAAATGCACAGCTCTCTGGACGAAAGCAAGCCGATCTACCGTTGCGTCAGAAACGGTGGAGGAGGTTAACAAAAGAAAGCTCCTGGTACCGACATCCACAAGGTGGAATTCCTTTTACGAAGCCATAAAGAGAATCGCAGAAATCCCCATGAATGAGCTGACTACTCTGTGCAACAAGCTGGGAGTGAAGTGCTTCAAAGACCAGGAGTACCAGTACCTGCATGAGTACTGTACCGCCATGAAGCCTCTAACTATAGCACTGGATATCCTACAAGGTGACTGTCCGTATGGGACTTTACTGCCCACACTTGAAGTCCTGATGCAGAAGACCCTTGCTGTGAAAGACACCCTATCCAAGATGACTGCAGGCCTTCCAGATGCCATAGTGCAGGTATGCTATGTTGTTCCATCTTAAAGATAAATAAATACATTTTCATTGCACTATTCATGAACATGGAGCAGAGTCACACCATACTGCAGTATGTAGGTTGTCAGTTGCACAAACTAATTGCATACATAATTAGTAAATAAAGGTATAAATAATAGACCTTATAGGCTACAACTAGATAATAATAAACATATCAAATTAGATCTTTCAGGCTATCCAGACTCGTTTTGCCAGTGTGCTGGACAACAAAGATGCCCTTCTCGCAGCTGCTAGTTGTCCAAAATTCAAACTCCGATGGCTGAGAGATGAAGGTAGGAGGGAGCAAGTAAAGGAGCTTCTCACAGCAGAATGTCGCAAAACTGCTCCTGCAGCACAGAGCCCTGCCAGTGTACCCACCACGACTGCCAACCAAGGCGAGATGGACTTTTTTGCTTTTGAGGCGGAGCCAGAGGAGACCTACTCGGCAGAAAAGGAAGTCATGGACTACTTGAGGTCAGGGCATGAGCTTCAGATTCTGAATCAGTATCCAAACATTAAGAACATTTTCTTGAAGTATAACACTCCAACCCCATCTAGCGCTCCTGTAGAGCAGCTCTTTAGTCTGGGAGGTTTGGTGCTCACGCCTAGAAGGAACAGACTTTCTGACAAGAGGTTTGAGAAGCTTCTGTTAATGAGATACAACCACTGGTTTACTCGCCCCTTTCCACTGTTTCACTCATAGTGTGTTCATGGCCTCCATAGCGTGTTCATGGCCTCCATAGCGTGTTCATGGCCTCCATAGCGTGTTCATGGCCTCCATAGCGTGTTCATGGCCTCCTTCCAGTCTTGACAGCTGAGTTCACTCTTCATTGATAAACTCAGACTCACCCAGTTTAGGATTAGGATTATATTAGGATCATATCTGAATGGTCAGGGTAGGTTTTAGGTTTTGTGAAACCACTCCTTGCTAGTTACTGTGTTAAATAAAGATTATATTTATTTTATTGTTTAAAAACAAGTATTTATGTTGGGTGAGGCAAAGAAAGACTCTTTATTTTGTTGTTTTAAGTTATTGTTTAAAGTTTAATTATGTAATTTAAGTTTCTGTTAAAATAAAGTGAGTTTTGGCAAAACCAGTTTTCATTTTTATGTTGCGGGGGGGGGGGGGGGGTCGGGTGCCTAGGCAGCTGCCAATAGTAACTAAAAAAGTAACTAGTAATCTAACTTAGTTACTTTTAAAATCAAGTAATCAGTAAAGTAACTAGATTACTTTTTAAAGGAGTAATCAGTAATCAGAATACTTTTTCAAAGTAACTGTGGCAACACTGGTTGTATATAACACCTTTACGTATCCTCACGCATTTTTAAGTGGGTATACGTATCCTCGCGCATTTTTAAGTGGGTATACGTATCCTCGCGCATTTTTAAGTGGGTATACGCAAATCCTTGGCCGTTCCTAGTGGGTATACGGCGTAGACCCGCGTATCACGTAGACTACACCACTGGGACAATGTGGTTTAGGACAAACGGATGACCATCATGAAACCCCCCTTTAGGAATGCAACAATGGCCTAAAAAAGGTGTAACCCCCACAGGCATGAATGTGTGTGCAATAAGACAAATTCTACAGGCCTATACAGTATATACAGTTTATGAGTGTGTGTGTGTGTGTGTGTGTGTGTGTGTGTGTGTGTGTGTGTGTGTGTCAAAATATACCACAAGTACATTACAGGTCACGGTTCAACCCATATGTCATACGGAGGGGGTACGAGGAACCAGACATGCAAGTGAGAGGCGAGGCTGCGAAGTAAATCAAGTCAGGTCAAGTCAGGTTTATTTATATAATGATAATAATAATAATAATAATAATAATGCATTTTATTTATAGGCGCCTTTCAGAGCACTCAAGGACACCTTACAGAGCATCATTTAAAAACAAGCAACATATTCAAACAGGTTAAAACAGTGATTCAAACAAACAAAAACAACCAAAACAAGACAAAACAAAAGACTTAAAAACAACCATCAATTAAAAATACACCAGTTTAAAAAGGTGGGTTTTCAGGCAGGTTTTGAAGGTGGAGTGAGACTCAATATTGTGGATGTCTTGTGGAAGAGAGTTCCAGAGAGACGGGGGGCAGAGTGGCTGAAGGCTCTAGACCCCATAGTGGTATAGCACATTTCCAACGACAAACAGCAGACCAAAGTGCTTAACAGATACAACACTGTAGTCAAAAGAAAACAAGAAATACAAATATACAAAAACAAGGTGCAATACAGAATAACAACAGGTGCAGAAATAAAAGTGCAGAAAAGTGCAGTATGTTGTTGGGAGGCAGGCTCAACTGAGGTCAAAGGCCATGGAGAAGAGGTAGGTTTTAGCTAAGGTTTTAAAAGCCTCTACGCTCTGGGCAGATCTGACGTGGAGGGGGGGAGGCTATTCCAGAGTGAGTAAAGTGAGTGCTCTGCCTCCCTGTATGAGAGTCACTCCCCCACCAGCCTGTGTCAGGAAGTCAAGGCCGTCTCTGCACCTGCACTAACAAAGACCGACAGTGAGACAGAGGGAGAGGGAGGAAGACAGAGACAGAGGGAGTGACAGAGGGAGAGGGAGAGGAAGACAGAGACAGAGGGAGTGACAGAGGGAGAGGGAGGAAGACAGAGACAGAGGGAGTGACAGAGGGAGAGGGAGGAAGAGAGGTAGAGGAAGACAGAGACAGAGGGAGTGACAGAGGGAGAGGGAGGAAGAGAGGTAGAGGAAGACAGAGACAGAGGGAGTGACAGAGGGAGAGGGAGAGGAAGACAGAGACAGAGGGAGTGACATAGGGAGAGGGAGGAAGAGAGGGAGAGGAAGACAGAGACAGAGGGAGTGACAGAGGGAGAGGGAGGAAGAGAGGGAGAGGAAGACAGAGACAGAGGGAGAGGGAGGAAGAGAGATTAGAATACTGCTGATGAGAACAAGACATACGTGGTTCATGCGGCTTTATTCATCTTTGTTTGGCCACCTGATACACAAGTAAAGCACTTCGGGTGTCTTGAGAGGCACTATATACATATAAATATGATCAATTAGCCTAGTATTCATTATTAGAGGTCTCCCTGGAGGAAAATATCACTATACTTGATTTAACTTTGTCTGCAGGCCTGTGATATGCTGTTGCTTTTACTGTAGAGGAAGTTGTGTTGCCCACAGCAGACAGCCGCACAGTGAAAGTGAGTGACGTCACAGCAGACAGCTGCACAGTGAAAGTGAGTGACGTCACTGCGAAATAGAAAACGCAGAGGTGAGAGGAAGTCGCGCGCGGTTCTGACGTCACGTCTCTCATTCACTTTCCTTTTTCTTTCTTTTTTTTTTTTCTCAGATTTTAGCCCTTTTTTCACCCAATTTGGTAGCCAATTGAACCCAACCTAGCATCCAATTATCCCCTGCCTATTGCGAGGGATCCGCCGCACGACCCCGCGGCCGGCAGTCCCAGAGGAGGCCGCCAGGCAGACCGTTATTCCAGCACCAGACGGGGGGCGCTGTTGCGCGACGGATCCTTGTCCGGAACTACTCCTATACCCCCCTCGGGAGCGGCTGCCCAATATGCCGTTCCCCGTGTGTGCCCTGGCCATATCCGGGTCTGGCGAGCCGGGATACGAACCCCGGCCCCGGTGGGCAGCATGCACTAGTGGCCAGTGCTTAGACCGCTACACCACCGCGGGGCCCTCTCATTCACTTTTCATTCGTTTGTTGTTTGTTTCATTCTGGATTGAAATCTGAACGAGACTCGCTTAATCATCTCTAAACCGAACTGCATTCTGCTGAAGTGTGAAACGGGTAATCGACTTCGAGGAGGATTTGTGTTGTTGTTTTGTTGTAGAAAAGGAATGAGAACGATGTGAAAGTGTGGTTGTGACCAGAGAACACGGAGCTGCGAGACTACCGTCTTTGTCTCGCCACACCTCCACTGAAAGCAGATGTGGAGACAGTCAGATATGATTTCAGTGGGAATATGACAGTCAGATATGGTTTCAGTTGGGAATATGACAGTCAGATATGGTTTCAGTGGGAATATGACAGTCAGATATGGTTTCAGTGGGAATATGACAGTCAGATATGGTTTCAGTGGGAATATGACAGTCAGATATGGTTTCAGTGGGAATATGACAGTCAGATATGGTTTCAGTGGGAATATGACAGTCAGATATGGTTTCAGTGGGAATATGACAGTCAGATATGCTTTCAGATGTGGAGACAGTCAGATATGGTTTCAGTGGGAATATGACAGTCAGATATGGTTTCAGTGGGAATATGACAGTCAGATATGGTTTCAGTGGGAATATGACAGTCCGATATGGTTTCAGTGGGAATATGACAGTCCGATATGGTTTCAGTGGGAATATGACAGTCAGATATGGTTTCAGTGGGAATATGACAGTCCGATATGGTTTCAGTGGGAATATGACAGTCAGATATGGTTTCAGTGGGAATATGACAGTCTGATATGGTTTCAGTGGGAATATGACAGTCAGATATGGTTTCAGTGGGAATATGACAGTCAGATATGGTTTCAGTGGGAATATGACAGTCCGATATGGTTTCAGTGGGAATATGACAGTCAGATATGGTTTCACTGGGAATATGACAGTCAGATATGGTTTCAGTGGGAATATGACAGTCAGATATGGTTTCACTGGGAATATGACAGTCAAATATGGTTTCAGTGGGAATATGTTGTTGTATTCCTTTCGCCCGGTCCGGAGCCAGAGGACGGGACACGGACGGTGTTCCTGCCGCCTTGCACCGGGGGAAACCGGGGAAGGGGAATCAAGGACCCCAATTGAAATAAGCCAGTGGCTTTCTTGGGTTTTTATCCTGTTAGTTGACCTTGTATGTAATATGTACTTTCATGTACCTACTTCTGCAAATCTTCTAATAAAGTTTTCAATCAATCAATCAATCAAGGGAAAGTCTCCGCCCCGGTGGCTTAGTTGGGAATTTCTCCTCTCCGTTTTACTGATCTATTGTTGTTCTCTCCGTGGAATGTATTATCTTTGAGTACTGAGAAAAGCGCTATACAAAATGAATGCGTTATTATTATTAGCGCCATATCAGACTAATTTACATCGATGTGTAGGCTAAACTGATATGTTGATTTAAGTGTATTGTCCCTGCCACTAAATGGCTAAATAAATAATACAAGTAAAAAAATAGCTCTGCTAAACTATGCTTCTAGAACATATGAACCCTGATAACTGCCACACCATTTATTTAGGCTATTTATTTTACATTTTAGACATTTAGCAGCTGCCTTCATCCAAAGCGACTTACAACAAATAGGCCTACATTTGTCTAAAATGACATTTTGTCTAAGTAAATGTATCATTTATCCATCAGTCATGATATGAAAAAACAAATCTAGGACCAGCGGCCATTGGCATTCACAATGCTAGAAAGACGGTATTATTATTAAGAAGTATTATTATTTATTTATATATATATATATATTTATTACTAACAGAAGAGAAACTGTACATGGGGGTATAGTGGGGATTGTCTACGGCGGAAGCTCGTTCTACCAGCGCTTGGTTTAAAATAATAACAATGCTTGGTTTAAAATAATAACGATAATAATGATAATGCATTTATTTATATGTTATAGATTTAGAGCAATTCAACACACTGTATTTCGGTTACGACTTCGAAACATGACTCATTGACAATGTGTGTGAAATAATGTAGAATATGATATACACAATAAACATAGCATATTCATGAGATAACTGCATTATTTCACGCACATTGTAAATCAGTCATGTTTCATTTCGAAGTGAAGTCGTAACCGAAATACAGTGAGTTGATAATAGGCTATTGGTCCCAAGACCACAAACCATCACCGCTTCCACTGTACTCCCCCTGAGCAATAGACGTCTTTTCAACCTCGCGTCTATGCTTGGCCATCATATAAACCAGCTATATTACGGCTATATTTTCTACTTATCTTAAATGCATTAAAACCGTTATTAAACCCCTCTAAACTGTCAGAATACGTCCCAGACGTCATGTAGTATGAGATTCATATAGTCTAGCATAGTTATCCTAGCAGAAGTGGTGGTTTAAATTGCGTCTATACGTCGCTGTCCTTTAACCCAGATAAATGCGGTCTGTGTCTAAACCTGTTTTAGTCTAGCAGCACGTTGAGTTTAAATTAATACCCTAAACGCCTGTAGATTGTCAAAATATGTACCAGACCGTCATTTAGTCTGAGATTCCATGTAGTCTAGCTTTAACCCAGCTAAATGCGGTCTGTGTCTAAACATATTTTCTACTCATCTTAAATGCATTAAAACCGTTATTAAACCCCTCTAAGACGAGTTGATACATCCACACACGCACGTTTGACAGCTGACCCCACAAAACTTCTCTCTGGTGCAAACAATATGTGTGCTGGGCTGGCGCTGGCAAAAAAGTATCAAAACTCGAAAGGTTCGATACAATTGGATGTATCAACTCGTCAGGGACGTATTCTGACAGTTTAGAGGGATTTAATAACGGTTTTAATGCATTTAAGATAAGTAGAAAATATTAATGATTCATGATTATTATATTTGGTTATCATTTCCACCTTAAGAGCTAAGCTGTGCGTAATATCACCTGCCACCTTAAGTGCGCAGTGCATTCTGGACCGCATTGATTCAGATCGGAGAATAAGTTGCAAGCTTCCATCAAGTTTCTCGTGTTACAACTCCAACCAGTTAGCATCGTTGTGCAGCATTACAGTGTCAATGTGCGTCACTGAACTACTGTAAGTACAATGTTTCACCCAGTATTTAGGTTGTACATATTTGTTGTGTTGATTTGGATACTGCCGTTTTCTGCACTATTAGCACTAGCAATTAGTCTGGCCATGTGCTTTCTATGGGCGCCGCTATTGCGTGCTCTTCAATGAAGCTCGTTTGGCGCAGTTCACGCCCCAGAGATTGTTATTCGAGTACTGTCTTAAGTTGGTGTTATAATTCAGATTAGTAACAACATGTGTACTGTAATACCTCTTTCTGTTTATTGCAAAATTCCCTAACCCTAAATAAATACATGTTCCTATTCATATTTCCTTGTCATAATTTACTTATTACTCATGAAAATTGTATTTGTCTACTTATACTAAGTGTTTAAACGTCTAGGCTATAACAAAGCTAAATTGATGTGAAATTGGAAATTGAAACGTCTGTTTAAACTGCATTTCAACAGCTATATATAGTCTGCCGTTGAAATGCCTATAGAAACAGTCGTTTCAATTTCACCTCCATTAGGCTTTGTTTTAGCCTAGACGTTTAAACACCGGTGTTTCAATGTCTAGGTTATAATTAAGCTAAATTTAGGCTAAATTGGAAATTGAAACAACGTCTATGTTTAGACGTTGAAATGCCGTTGAAACATAGAAAGGGAAACAACGTCTATGTTTCAATGGCATTTCAACGTCTAAACATAGACGTTTTTTACATTTCCAATTTGGCCTATATTTAGCCTCGATTTGGCCTAAACGTCTACGGGCCATTTAGACGTTGTTTAGACGTCTAATCAACGTAAAATTGCTCACTGGGCTGCTTCCAGTTTCTGTGCGGAAAGAAACGAAAAGATCTATTATTGAACAGGGTTGCCAGATGGGATTGACAATCTGAAAACCGCTAAATCCACCAAAAACCAGCCCAAAACCTATAATATAGGTGTCTACTGACGATGTAATAAGACACCTCTCGGAAAACAGAAATACGTCAAATTCGTCTTCAAAGTATTTCTGACGTAAAACTCAGATTTTCGTTTTTTCAGCTAACATTCAACTTGAAGATGTGAAGTACCCACTCATTATTTTTCCGAACAGTTTTACGTTCATTAAATAACTATAATCTAGCAACAAAATAGGCTTGTTTGTCATGCTTGTGGCTGAAATAACACGAGGATCACACTTGGGTGTGATTGGCTGTTGAGCTCAAGGGGGAGGGACAAAGGAAGCCCTGTTTTAATGTTTACAATGAGAATGTGTTCTGAGTTTGTTCATAGATGAACACTGCTTAGCTCATCAATTGTTCAGTAATGACTGAAGGCACAAAGAAAGTCCCCAAGAAATGAAACGTTACTAGGACAACATACGGATTTCACGGGATCAACATACCACAACACGTTCTGCTTTTGGGTGAGTAGCTACAGTCCTTTGTTTGTGTTGGGCTAGCCGCGTTAGCTAGCGAACATTAGCTAGTACGTTCTGTGTCGTCGTATTGCCTTTTAAAGACTTTCTAAAACAATCGCATAGTAGCACATTATGCTGTTCTTATAAGTTGTGTTGTTGCTACTGTGTACAGTTAGTTAACTGTTTGTCTTTTGTTACTTGGGTTGGGCTAGCCGTGTTAGCTAGCTAGCATTAGCTAGTAAGCTATGTGTGGTATTGTGCAATACTTTGTAAAACAATCGCATAGCACATGTTCTTATAAGTTGTGTTGTTGATACTGTGTACAGCTAGCTAACTGTGTTTATTTTTGTCTGTTTCAGCTTTGATGTCAAGCCCCCCGGATCTGGCCAGACAGAAGTATCTTTTTGATCAGAGAATTCTGTTCAGATGAGGCAAAAGACACCACATGCCCACCAGACTCCACAGCACCTTTACTTTAATTCATTACTTACTTTACTTATTTACTTGTGATTATTGTGATGATGGTATTGTTGTGATTATGTACCTTGCTGCAAAGCTAATGTTGAAGAACCACAGTCAAAGATATGTATTATTGTGTACTGTAAATTAAATTCTGATTCTGATTCAAGACTTTTTTGTTTCATTAAAAGAATAATAGTTACAACAACCATAAAGCCTCCATAATGACAAGCTGGCTAATTAGCTTAGGTAATACCTTGCTAGGTAATAATGTTAGCTATACTGTAGCTGTCTGACCCAGTGAGTAACACTGACAGATATTGACAGCTGAGTGGTTGGGGGCGGGGTTAACCAGACATTGTTACCGCCCATTACCTGGCTGTGAAGGTGAGAAAAAAACAACATCTTCGAAAGGCATTTTCCATGCTTAGTGATTTCAGGTGTAGCAACTTTCAAATACTCATGTCGTCTTCAATTTGTTTCCAAAAACCGCTAAATACTGGGCAGGTGCCCATCTCCTGCCCCCTAAACTGTATGTCTGTTACCAATGATGTCAGTAAAATAAAATAAAAACATGCACATCGTATGTAGCTACTATGTGTTTTAACTTAACTATTAATCCAGCCCAACCGCTCGGATGCTTTTTTTCCGGCCCAAGTGTGATCAAAAGTAGCCCATTCGGCGGTAACCCGCCCAACCTGGCAACCCTGTTATTGAACAGTTATCTGATGTGTTCTCGCTGTGTTTTAATGACGTAACTGCTGTCTTGTGTCTGTCATAACGTCTGTCATTAGTCTGTATTTGGTACGTCTGTGTCTTGTTACCTCCCTGGTGTATACATATGCTGTCTATTATACACCAGGGAATATATAATAATATAATATATAATAATATAATATTATATATATATAATAGTAAAGTAATATACAGCATATATACACCAGAAAGTAGACAGCATATATACACAGACAGACTCCGTTTTATTCCGTCCTCGTGAACTGGGACGGATGGATGGAGGATGTCAGTTACCGTATCTGGGTCGGTTCACTGTCAGGATGTCAGTTACCGTATCTGGGACGGTTCACTGTCAGGATGTCAGTTACCGTATCTGGGACGGTTCACTGTCAGGATGTCAGTTACCGTATCTGGGTCGGTTCACTGTCAGGATGTCAGTTACCATCTGGGACGGTTTACTGTCAGGATGTCAGTTACCGTATCTGGGTCGGTTCACTGTCAGGATGTCAGTTACCGTATCCGACCACTAGAGGGCAGCACGGGTTCACAGACCCAGTACAAGATCAGAATGAATACATTGACATTAAATGTTGAAATCAAATGTTGTCCTAAAGCTTTTATTTTACATTATTGTTTTCGAGCGGAAACATCTACGCTATGCTGAGCTCGCCGCCGAAGCACAACACCGCGGCTGGAACACTGAAGTCCGCCCAGTGGAGGTGGGGTGCAGAGGGTTTGTGGCAAGATCTACCACCAGATTGTTTACAGACCTGGGAATCAGAGGCCAAAGCCTGCGTTCAGCCATCAAAGCTGCATCGGAAGCAGCCGAAAGAAGCAGCCAGTGGCTTTTTATGAGAAGGAAAGATCCCTGCTGGGCCCCGAAGTAGCCAACCAGAAGGTATGCGGTCAGCTTAGGCCTGACTCAGGGAAAAGGACGCCCCTGCCTTGCATAGTCTCATGAGACGTCAGCCATTCTCATGACGAATTAGGATTGACGCAAGTTCGGGGCTGATCCCCCTGAGCTGGCCACCTCTGGCGAGGGTGTATAGTGTGATGGCCGAAACACCCCATGACCTGGAGGAACACTACTGATGATGCGTCCGAAATTAAACCTAACCCCAGCCCCCCCCGCATGAACCACTCACCACCAAGACGACACACACGCACACACACACACACACACACACACACTCTCACGTACGTGCCTGCACAAAGGAATTTACATCTTATCCTGTGTTTCATAAATCTTACATTATTGTAAAATATTTACATTATTGTAAAAGCTGTGAAAACTCTTTGTTCATTTGTGTAAACAGTCAAAAATTCTCCAAGCCAAGAAAGTCGATATATCTGTTTGTTTTCTTATACAGAAGCAAAGACTATTATTATCAACAAAGCCAAAGAAATGCAACTAGAAGGAAAAAACGTTTTAGTATGTTATAGACACTGGAGAACAGAGAAACAGTACAAGGGGGGCAGTAGATCCATCCAGTAGTAATAATAATAATAATAATACATTCGATTTATATAGCGCTTTTCCGAGGCTCAAAGACGCTGACAATATGGGCAAAACGGAAAACACAGAAACAACAAGCAACAGATAACATGAGCACATAGAACACAGAGGTAACGAACGGGGAAGGGGAGGTTGTATGCATGTCCATGGGGGGAGGGGGGTGGCAGGGTGAGGGGAGATGGTTAGGGATAGGGGAGGTTGTATGCATGTCCAGGGGGGGGGGCGGGGGTGGCAGGGATGGGGGAGATGGCTAGGGGTAGGGGAGGCTGTAGGCGTGGGAGAACAGGTAGGTTTTGAGGTGGGATTTAAAAGTGAGGAGTGAGGGTGAGTCTCTGAGTGGTTGAGGGAGAGAGTTCCAGAGGCGGGGTGCGGCTCGTGAAAAGGCACGGTGACCGAAGCCTTTGAGTTTTGAGGGTGGGACAGTGAGGGGAACAATGGATGAGGATCGGAGGGTACGGGTAGGGCGGTGGGGGAGAAGGAGGTCAGTCAGGTAAGGGGGGGCCAGGCTGTGGAGGGCTTTGTATGTGAGGATGAGGACTTTGAATTGTATACGTTCTTTGATGGGGAGCCAGTGGAGAGAGTGGAGGACAGGAGTGATGTGGTCACGGGAGCGGGTGTTTGAGAGGAGGCGTGCAGCAGAGTTTTGGACCATCTGGAGTCTATGGAGGGAGCGGGAGGTGATGCCGGTGAGTAGGGAGTTGCAGTAGTCGAGGCGGGAGGAGATGAAGGCGTGGATGAGGGATTCAGCAGCGGGGGGGGAGAGGCAGTGTCTGATTTTTGCAATGTTTCGGAGGTGGAAGTAGGATGTCTTGACAATGGAACTGACGTGGGGATCGAATGAGAGGGTGGGGTCCAGAATGAAGCCGAGGTTGCGAGCCAGGGGGGAGGGGGTGATGGTAGTATCGTCAATGGTGAGTGTGATGGGTCCGGTTTTATTGAGGGTGGATTTGGTGCCGATGAGGATGACTTCGGTCTTTTCACTGTTCAGTTTGAGGAAGTTGTGTGTGAGCCAGGTTTTTATTGCGGAGATGCAGGTTTCGATGTGAGTGAGGGGTGGGTTCTGGGTGGAGTTTGTGGTGATGTAAATCTGTGTGTCATCAGCGTAGCAGTGGAAGTCCAGGTTGAATTGGCGAATGATGTGACCGAGGGGGAGTGTGTAGCAGAGGAAGAGCAGGGGGCCGAGGACTGAGCCTTGTGGGACCCCCTGTGTGACAGAGGAGGAGGAGGAGGTGTGACCGGAGAGGGAGATGAACTGGTGTCTGTTGGTGAGGTAGGAGGTGAGCCAGTCCAGGGCGGTGCCCTCAACACCCAGTTGACGCAGCCTTTGAAGGAGGATGGAGTGGGACACTGTGTCGAAGGCTGCGCTCAGGTCTAGTAGAACTAGGATGTTGAGGGCACCTGAGTCTGCAGAGGTGAGGAGATCGTTGATTACTTTGACCAGGGCTGTTTCAGTGCTGTGATGTGGGCGGAATCCAGATTGAGGGGGTTCATACAGTTTGTTGGATTGGAGGTGGGAGTGAAGTTGGGCAGCGACAACGCGCTCAAGGGTTTTGGAAAGGAATGGTAGGTTGGAGATGGGGCGGTAGTTGGAGAGATTGGCTGGGTCAAGAGTGGGCTTTTTGAGAATGGGGGTAACAGCGGCAAGTTTGTAGGTTGAGGGGACGTGGCCTTGGGATAGTGACTGATTGAAGAGGGCAGTGAGGTGGGGGATGAGGGCAGGGAGGCAGGCCTTGGTCAGGGTTGTAGGGAGGGGGTCGAGGGAGCAGGTGGTTGTTTTGGAGGCGGTGATGATAGTAGTGATGAGGGAGGAGTCAATAGGGGAGAAAGTAGTGAGAGGAGTAGGGGGGGGGTAGTCAGGAGGGGGGAAGATGACAGCAGGGGGGGCGGGGGTGGTGGAGTTGGAGATGGAGGCAGTCAGTGAGCTATTGATGTGGGAGATCTTGCTGTTGAAGGCGTGGAGAAAGGAGTTGCAGAGGTCAGGGGAGGAAGTTGTGTTGTTGTCCGGGGGTTGGAGTAGTGTCTTGACAGTGGAGAAGAGGGTGCGGGGGTTTCGATTGGAGGTGTTGATGAGGGTGGAGTAGTAGGCAGATTTGGCAGCTTGGAGTGCGTCACGGTAGGAGGAGATATGTTGCTTGTAGACTTCGGCATGGACAGTGAGGTGGGTTCTATTGTGTAGTCGTTCAAGTTGGCGGCCGGTCTGTTTCATGGTGCGTAGTTCAGGGGTGTACCAGGGGGAGGAGGTGGTGAAGGAGACAGTGATGGTTTTCAAGGGGGCCAGTGAGTCAAGGGAGTCAGAGAGAATGGAGTTGAGTAAGGTGGCATAGTCTTCCGGGTTGGTGGGAGTGGAGTCAGTGGGGAGGGCAGAAGATATGGACTGGGATAGAGTGAGTGGGTTAACAGATTTTATGTTACGGAAGGAGATGGTGCGTTTGATGGGGTGGCGCGGTAGGGGCAGGGGGGCAGAGAAGAGGATGCAGTGGTGGTCAGAGAGTGGGAAAGGAAAAGGGTGGGGGTTGGATATGGGTAGGGAGGCAGAGCAGACAAGGTCGAGTGTGTGGCCTTTTACATGGGTGGGGAAGTTGATGTGCTGGGTGAGGTGGAAGCAATCAAGGAGAGAGAGGAAATCAGAGGTGAGGTTGGAGTTGGGTTGGTCGACATGGATATTAAAGTCACCGGTGAGTAAGAGACGGGTAGAAAGGGAAGAGGCAATGGTGAGGAGTTCAGAGAGATCAGACAGAAAAGAGGGGTGTGGCTTCGGTGGGCGGTAGAGTAGAAGTGCAGTTATGGAGTTGGGGAGTGAAAAGGCGAGGTATTCGAAGGATGACATGGGTGGGAGGTTGAGGTCCAGTACAGTGACAGTTAGGGTGAGTTTGTGGAGAGCAGCGAGACCACCCCCTCGCTTGGAGAGGCGGGGTTTAGCGATGTAGGTGTAATTAGGGGGGGTGGCCTGGTTGAGTGAGTAGTAGTCCGAGGGTTGTTGCCAGGTTTCAGTGAGGAGAAGTATGTCCAGGTTGTTGTCCAGTATCAGTTCAGATATGACAGGGGATTTGTTGGAGAGAGAGCGAGTGTTCAATAGTGCAAGGGAGATGGATGGGGGAGCAGGAGGGAGAGAGCGGAGGTTTGAGGGGTCAGCGGTGCGGTGTGGGGTGATGACAGGTGAGCGAGAGTTAGTCCAGAATGAGGGGATGTTTGTGCCTTCAGGGTGGTGTAGAGTCCGGTGTCGATGTTGCTGGGGGCCTCGGTGGATGTAGCGGCGGCGGCGGAGAATGCCTGCCTTGGTGGCGGCGGTGGCAGTAGTAGTCATAGGGGACACAGTAAAGAGGAAAAGCGGGTGTCTCAGGAGACGTAGTGCTGGGGGGTGGACTGAAGAGTTAGATCACTTCAAACCCTGGGGGCTGAGAGGAGCAGAGAGGGCTGCTGGAGTAGCCGTGTTCCCTGTGGTCCATGTCTCAGTGAGAACCAGGAAGGATCACTTACATGTAATAAGAATAATAAGAATAATAAGAATAAGAATACATTAGACTTATATAGCGCTTTTCTAGACACTGAAAGACGCTTTACAAACTGAAAAGATCGAGTAGTAATAATAAAAAGAAACAAAAGGTAAATAGAAGAAAGTATAGGGGCCTAATTGAGGTAGTGCTGGGGACACATGGGAAGGGGAGGGGGGGAGAGGGTTAACTGGTGAAGGCCAGCTTGAAGAGGTTTAGAGGGCCTGTTTGAATGTTGGGAGGGTGTTGGCCTGTCTGATGTGGTTGGGTTTTGTTGTTGAGTTTCTGCTGCTATTCTGTTTTCTTTTTCTTTTCTTCTTCTTCTTCTTCTTCTTATTATTATGATTATGATTATGATTATTAATATTATTATTATTATTATTATTATTATTATTATTATTATTATTATTATTCTTATAAGTAGTAGTAGTCGTATTGCATTGCATTGCACTGTTAATTGTTCATTGTTATTGTTGATTGTTGAGGAGTTGCTTGCCGTAAAGTATTTGGTCCTTTGTGTCTGAGGACACCAGTCTACAGTTTTCTAATCTTATGTTACGTAGTGTTGATAAATAATTAATAGATACAATTAATTTGTATCAGCTTTAGTTTTGTAATCATTCTGAGACGTGTGTTTATTTTCCGCTGAATGTGCCTATCCCTGTGAAGAAAGTGAAACGCCCATCGATGACGTCATCAAAAGACGACAGTGTTTGTGTTTTTGTCAGAGCAGCATTTTCATTCTATCTGATCAAAGGTTGATTCCATTCTCCTTATGCAAGACAGCGTATGCAGCTCGACGCTCCCGGAGTGTGATTAAATAAAGCATCGCGTCGCAGGTAAGGACAACTAAGATATTAGCCAGATGAATAATAACTTTAACTGGCCAAAGGCAAATGCGTTGGTTCTTTTGTAGCCTATTCTAGTAGCGTCCAGTATGGCGCATGTTAGCCCCGGTGGCGAATTTGCGAAACCTAGGATGGTAGGGGAAGGCAGGGCAATATTGGGCTAACGTAAACGTTATGTGAACCAGCTTCATAAAATAAACCAGAAACACTCATTCTGCAGTCTGCACGTTTTATTCTGATATTAACCAGCTTGTTAACATTCAATTTGTCACATTGTATACCCACAAACCATATTACTGCATAAGCAACCACACAGGGGAAATACAGTATCAAAGTGCTGTTATACTGTATATCGGAATGCCTCTTGTCCAAGGAGGGAATTGTTCACAGAGGGTGGAATTCTACATCTGCGTGTGCCGTAGGATTCCACCCATAATTGTTCTTCCAGAGCCTACATCCCACTGTCCACACTTGGCGTGCTGTTATTAAGTGGGCACGGCCAGCTCGCTTCGTACTCGGTTTTGATTGATTGATTGAAAACTTTATTAGAAGATTTGCAGAAGTAGGTACATGAAAGTACATATTACATACAAGGTCAACTAACAGGATAAAAACCCAAGAAAGCCACTGGCTTATTTCAATTGGGGTCCTTGATTCTCAATTCATCGTTAATATCGGTAGTGTGCGAGTGTTGGACATTGGGACGTAGACTCTATAGCCTTATGCATATTGTGTATGCATGTCAAAACACAGTGTATTTGTGGTGTCGTAGTGTATGTGTGTGTGTGTGTGTTTCTGTGTGTGTGTGCGTGTGCGCGTGTCGAATGGCTTTGAGCGAAGGATTTTAGTCAGGCACTGGTGTATAGTGTGCTTGTGTGTACGCATGAGCATGTGTATGTGTGTGTGTGTGTGTGTGTTATGAAACCCATGTGTGAGGGATTACACACACACACACACACACACACACAGGCCTGCCGTCTCTCTGTGAGACAAAGCACAGAGAGACACAGGAGCTTGTTGTTGATTGGTTATTCGCCTCAGGCAGTCGCCACAGACGTCATAATAATGTCATTCAGGCCCACCAGTGAACACACACACACACACACACACCCTTAACCACATTACTGAAATGTGTTGATGTGGAAAGCTTCGACTGGCTGGCCTAGAGGTTGTTCCTAAGTACTGGTCTGGTTTCGGCGAATGAGTGTTTCTGGTTTATTTTATGAAGCTCCTCCCGATCAGAATGATTTCTATGATATTCTTGAGGGGTGCCTGGATGACGCTGACTGTGTGGAAAAGATTCTTATTGGAGATTTGAACACGGACATGCTCAGAAATGAAGCATCCATTTTCAAATCCTTCACTAGGTTTTCTGAATTACACGGTCTCCGTCAACAAATTACCAAACCCACTAGGGTGTGTATTTCTACTCAAACCACCATAGTAGAGATGCTCCGATCAGGGTTTTTGGTGCCGATCACCGATCACTGGAATCAGTGATCTGCCGATCCGATATCACCGATCACCGATCACAGCGTCGAAAATGGCAATTGAAGCATTCTATTTATTGTGTAGCATTATTTATGTTTTTAATTATTCTTAACACCATTGACATTGTATATTAAGTATTCAAATGAAATTAGGAGATGAGAAAGTATCATGAATTGACGACCATCTGTTTTATTGAATTCACAACCACCTGTAGCTTAGGAAAAACAAATAAAATGTGAAAATAAAATCATAATAAATAAAATGTACACTGTCACATCAAATGTGCAACATTCCACTCGAATGAGAGGAACTAGGGGCTCTTAGAGAACTTGGAGCTTATACTGTAGCTTTCCTGAGGAACAATAAACATACCCAAACTAAACTGCAACATAAACAGGTAGGGATGCTCCGATCTGGATTTTTGGGGCCGATACCGATCACCGATTTTTTTCCTCAAGATCAACCGATACCGATACCGATACCGATTTTTTTTAAAATACATAACTGTAGGCCTACTGACTGGATAGCCTACATATTTTTTGCTTTTTAGACAAAAGTTTTGATCCATTAGGCACCAAGCAAACGCAGACCCATTTTTATGGCATAGTAAAAGTCTGGCCTATCACCCAGTTAGGGCCTGAAGCCCAAGTCAGTCGATATGGCTGTATAAAAGACATCATAAACGTGGCCTTCATGGTTTACATACTGTTACGTCCTCCTATGTTTTCTGTTCAGTTATCTGTCTTCCCCAGGGGGGGGGAAAAAAAAAAAAAAAAAAAAAAGATCGGTTTTTGCGATCGGCCATTTTTGCCGATCACCGATCGAGTCATTTGGAGTGAAATCGGCCGATTTAAATCGGTGGCCGATAAATCGGAGCATCCCTATAAACAGGCTATAGCCAAATATAAAATACTGTTTCAAGTCAGTCAGTTTCAAGTCATATTTAGGAGGAGATAAGACAGCAAGTCAGCAATAATCAATAAAACAAAAAAACAAAACATTGCACCTAAGGAGATTTCAGACTCAAACCTTACTTCTGATTAAGCAGCATCACTGGCAGATTAGCCTTGAGAAATACAAGCATCTCAGCGTTTTTGGCACTCAGCCTGTTCCTCTTATCATCTAAAATATGTCCTGCTCTGCTGAAAAGTCGCTCGCTATCTACACTTGTGCAAGGTGCACAGAGGAAGACCTAAAACTCACGCGCTAATAGTTGTTATCCGCTTGTTAAGTCTGACGTCAAAAGTGACGTTTAGCCATTTCCGGGTTCAAACCAAAAATTCTCCGCACCATCGTACCTGTAAACTACAGCGGTAGAATGACAGTTTAATCGTTTTTTAGACTCGGATCTATTCATACAACAAGGGACACAGCACTTTCCCGTTTTCTCCATATTGTCAGGGTATTTGAGCCTCGGAAAAGCGCTATATAAATATAATTAATTATTATTATTATTTCTCCATTTCGAAGACAGCGCCTCAGCCAACTTTGGCCCCGGAAACACGTCACGACTTAACAAGCGGATTATGGGCCAAGTGACTTCCTGCTCGCGGGGTCACATGACGTCGCTGAACACTACCTACACTACGCTCGTGAAGTCGCGCTGAAACTCTGACCAGCACTCGTGGAACGCCTCTCGTCCAATCAAAGCACTCGGTCCCTTTATGACGTCGAGCCCAGTGTGCGCTTCGGCGCTCTCTGAGCGAATCGACAAACGCAGCAAATGCCGTATGATATTCGTGGTATTGAAAGACCTTGCGTGGGTTCCTCCCCGAGGTATTTCTTTTGAGCAGACATTACAAACGGCATATTTGTTGTCTCTTTCCGACACTGTGTAATATTTCCAGACTGGCGACGCCATTTTGTAAACTGATCGGTCGTGTTTGATCGGCCGTTTTGAGAACTCCGATCAAAACCGATCAAGGCCATATCGGCCGATACCGATCGGCGCCGATCAGATCGGAGCATCACTACACCATAGATCTCATTCTAACATCGGATGAGTCCAAAATCTCCAAGAGTGGGGTTATTGTATGTGGGCTAAGTGATCATTACATGATCTTTTGCACTCGTAAAAAACATAAACCCAAGGCTGGCGGTCATAAAACTGTAACCACTAGATCCCTTAAATCCTATTCTAGTGAGGCCTTAAACCATATACTGGAGAATCAAGACTGGTTAGATGAACTAAAATGCACACAGGTTGAAGAGGCATGGCTAGGTTTCAAAACCAAATTCCTAAATATTATTGACAGTATAGCCCCCATGAGAACCACCAGGGTTAAAGCCCGATCGGAACCATGGATGAATTCGGACATTCTAAATGCTAGGAAAGTCAGAGACCTAAAATGCTCTGAAGTTCAAAAATGCAAATCAAAATTAGTGAAACACTTAAACGAAGATCACAAACCCAATTTGAGAAAATTAAAAAACAATGCAACAAACTATGCAATCAGGTAATTACCATGACCAAATCTGCTAAGAAAGAATACCTCGATAACAAAATCGAAGAAAACTTAAACAAACCACGTGACCTTTGGAAGCTACTTAATAGCCAACTAGGTTGCAGTCAAAAACTCAAAACCAGGTCTACAAACATCAGCATAAAATCTGGTGATTCTCTCCTTACAGACAAGCTGGATGTGGCTAAGTGCTTAAACACTTTCTTTACAACCATAGCCACTAAATTAGTTAACAATCTACCACCCCACTCAGGGCGTTATGGTGTAGAGCACATCCGTGCGTTCTACAATAAACTGGGTGTACGCAATGATGATTTTAAACTCTCCATGGTGTCAAACGATGAGGTGTTTAAAAAGCTAGGCGCTCTACACTCAGAAAAGGCCACGGGCCATGACAATATTCCAGCCAGATTTCTAAAAGACTCAGCTGCCTCCATTACCCCAATCATCACCCACATAATAAACCTCTCCATCAAACAGGGACACGTCCCCCTTGACTTTAAAATAGCAAGGGTAACCCCACTGTATAAAAAAGGAAGCAAATTAGACCCAGGCAACTACCGACCTGTTTCTATTCTTAATTCCATCTCGAAACTTATGGAAAAAATAGTTTATGAACAGGTTGATAGGTACCTTACCGAAAAAAATCTGATGTATGAATTTCAATCAGGATTCAGAACATCCCATTCCACTGACACATGCCTTCTCTATTTGAACGACCACATCAACCATGAGGTGGACTCGGGCAAGTACTGCGGCATGGTCATGCTGGACCTCCAGAAGGCCTTCGACACAGTAGATCACCACATATTGTTAGATAAACTGAAAGCAATTGGGTTCGATAGAACATCGGTGAGCTGGATGCAGTCCTACTTAGAGGGGAGGGAACAGGTGGTTAGTGTGAACGGAACACTGTCCCAGTGACCTGCGGCGTTCCACAAGGAAGCATATTGGGACCTTTACTGTTCCTAATATATGTGAATGACATGTCATCAGCATGTAATTGCAATTTGTTCCTGTTCGCGGATGACTCGGCTCTGCTGGTCTCTGACAGGGACATATTGCAGGTGGAAAAAGCGCTAAGCACTGAACTGAGTAGAATCTGCATCTGGCTAGCTGACAATAAACTATCAATACACCTAGGTAAAACTGAAACCATCCTATACGGATCCCCATCTAAACTCAGAAAGGCTGAAAATTTTAAAATAAAAGTGGGTAACATTAATATCACAAGAAAAGAGGATATTACATACCTGGGCTCCATCTTAGAGGCAAATCTTTCCGGAGATAAAATGGCAGCAAAAGTAATCAAAAAAGTGAACCATAGAACTAGATTCTTGTACAGGATATCCTCACTTGTCAGTAAAAACACACTGAGGACCCTATCAGGAGCTCTCATTCAATGTCACTTCGACTATGCCGTAACATCATGGTACTATAGAACCACAAAGGCCCATAAAACAAGACTCCAGACAGCCCAAAATAAACTGGTTAGGCTTCTGCTAGGCCTCAACCCTAGGACACATCTAACCACTGCTCATTTTTTGAGCCTTGATTGGCTACGAGTAGTTGACAGAGTGCAGCAGCTTGCACTGGGCCTGGTCTTCAAGATACGCTACACCACAAAGACACCCAAGTACCTGTCAACATACTTCCAAAAAGTGAACAACGTCCACACATACAACACCAGAGGAAGCTCCACGAACCACGTTCAACCGCGTTGCACCACAAACAAGGGGTTAAACTCGTTTGCAAACTATGCAGTAAAGATGTGGAACGCCCTTCCTATAATCTTAAAGGAGTGCAAAACACTGCCCACCTTCAAAACCACTCTCAAAAAACATTTACAGGAGGCTGCAATCCGTAACTGGACCCTCTAAAACAAAAATCAGATTAAAAGACCCGAACTACCCACTGTACATACTTTGTGTTTTGTCCCCCGCCCCCACCTGTGGTGTATGTCCCCACCTGTCCTACCCGCTGTACATACCTTATGTTTTGTTGTATTGTTCTTCCCATGATGGATGTACGTTTATCTTGTAGATAGTAATAGTTATTTGTCTGTATTATCTTGTAGATAGTACTAGTTCTTTTCTTATGTCTGTCTTACATGTAACGATGAATTGAAAATCAAGGACCCCAATTGAAATAAGCCAGTGGCTTTCTTGGGTTTTTATCCTTTTAGTTTGACCTTGTATGTAATATGTACTTTCATGTACCTACTTCTGCAAACCTTCTAATAAAGTTTTCAATCAATTTCAATCAAAGCTGGTTCACATGACCAAGGTCAGGCTAGTACTGTATTTACACTGTGTTGCCCAATCAATAAACATGTTCCCTTATGACTTCTAACTTATCTAGCCCAATAGTGCTAGCTTATAGCAAGGAGTCTGGCTAATTAGATGGTAGACTCGCCAGCCAATGAGGGGGCTCATCACGAGTGCTTCGCCAACCAATCAGGTAGCGGTATTGCCCTGCCTTCCCCTACCATCCTAGGTTTCGCAAATTCGCGCCCCGGTGTGTGTGTGGAACTAGAGGCCCTAAAGGCCACATGCACTAACATACACCTTTTACTGTATGTCACATGTTATTTATTCATGTTAGCCCCGGTGTGTGTGTGGAACTAGAGGCCCTAAAGGCCACATGCACTAACATACACCTTTTACTGTATGTCACATGTTATTTATTCATGTTAGCCCCGGTGTGTGTGTGGAACTAGAGGCCCTAAAGGCCACATGCACTAACATACACCTTTTACTGTATGTCACATGTTATTTATTCATGTTAGCCCCGGTGTGTGTGTGTGGAACTAGAGGCCCTAAAGGCCACATGCACTAACATATACCTTTTACTGTATGTCACATGTTATTTATTCAGATCTGTTTAGGAAGAATTAACGTAATGTAATGTTGTGTCATCGCAGGACCTCGTTGTATTAGACGAATCACATTGAACCTTGTGTTAGAACCCTAACCAGTGAGCAGAAGCAGGCAGCTGCCCACCCTCTTTAGCTACGTTAGCTGCAGCTATGACAAACAAACCAGGTCATGCAAATTGTGCTGTTTTAACAACCGAGGTCCATCCCAAGTCAGTCCCGATCTTCCAATGTGCAGCTGACTGTATTATTATGAATGAGGCACAATCAATTCTGCATTTTCAGGAAGGACTTGATACGCGCAGCAACTCCTCCTATTCAAGACCCAGCTGCAGTTACAACAGCCAATCAACCAACAGTAAGTAACTGGATTGAGACATGAAATTAAACACATTTGATCATTTCGTTGCTAGGTAACGCTAGATAACTCTAGCTAGCTGATAACAATGACGGATGCTAGTAGCGGTGGACTAACCAACACAGCCAGCAGTTCTTTACCAAAGCAAGTTCGGGGGCCAGGTTTTGCACGCTTGGTTGTTACACAAGTAACCAGCTTGTTGTCGAAGCACAAACTGGTTAGAACGAGGCTAGGATTTAGCCAGTATGATTTGAAGCCTGTGTGCTGACTTATTTAAGCTGTAGTGGTTTTATATCATGTTATACTGAGAAATGTAAGTCTCTCTGAAGTAGGGGCAAAATCTAGCACTCAAGGAAAGCCCATTTCCTTCCTGAAAGGGATGTGCCAAGATCTGTGGCGCAGTGAACAATTCTGACTATGGACAAGGCCCATAACTTATGTAATCACAGATTTGTATAATATGATTGGTTCCCAAGAATAGTGACCTCATGACCAAGGACAGTTCTATATATATGAGTCCCACCCATCGTTGGGGGCTTTTTGCTTTCTGCTTGCTTCTTGCTGCTGCGCTCATGTAAACGTGGCATAATAAAAGGCCTCTTTGGAGACAATTGATCTAAGCTCTTTGTGCTTTGTAAGTTCTACTAAATCTATTAAGAATCAATTATATCCACAACAAAGCAATATCACATACGTACTGTTATACTGAATATCAGCACGGCTATGATTCGGTCGTAGGTATGAGGCAGCAGAGTCTAATGTCTCGCAGTGTTTCCTCCAGGATTTTTCACATTAGTGGCGGAGTGGTTGTCTTAAATAGCGGTTAAGTCATTAAAGCCGAGCAGTTGATTTTATATAGAAGGTGATCAAATACCAATATTGTTATGTACGACAGTATGTCATTGCAGCACTTTGTTGCACTTTACGACGTCACGTTCTGTTAGAGCTTTACGACTGTGTGTGTGTGTTCAAACCCTGGTGGCACTTGACAGTAAACGGAGCTCAGTTTGTATACCTGTGTGGATCTACATTTATTAGCATAACACAAACATAATAATTTAGATAGAACAACCCTGTTCATTAATGTTCATTAATGCTTGAGTTCATGTTCGCACTGTTACTGTGTTGTGTGCCAATGCACCCCTGTGATTGGTGGAGGTCACGGGGGGAGGGCTGGGGGGGGGCGGGTGCTGTGTGTGTTATTGAGACCGTTGGCAGAGAGAGCTCGGGTGAACTAAGAAAGTTGTGTATGAGATAGTTTACAATTAAACGCACAGATTACATGAGAGAAGCTATCTGTCATTATTTCAACCACTGTCCAAGTGGGGACGTTACAATACTTTCGTTTTAGAACGAAACGTTAGCCGCTAGCAGCGTTTAGCAGTCACCATTCTTGAGCAAAACATGATACAAACAAACATTCAAATACTCGTGTCGTCTTGATTTTTTTTTCGATTTCAATGTATGACGCATCATTTGAAAGCTTACCATCTGTAGTTTCAGACTATGTAAACAAATGAAAAATTACGTAACCAAATGGTTATTATTTATCTGGTATAGATACCACTTCTGCGCCGAATGTACCGCCCCCGGCACAAATCCGCACCCGACATTGTAATTACCGTAATTTCTAAACGGTTTGTGCTATCGAAAAAAATCCAACTGTCCCTGAAAGCTGAGATGTTGCACTTCAACCAACATATAGGGTATTACGGTAAAATGTGACGTGAGGACATTCTCAGAGTCAGTTTACTCACAGTGATTGGCGGAGCGTTCAGGGACGCATGCTTTTTTTCTGTTCTCCGGTCAAAATAACTCGCTGCCTTTCTGCGCAGCCTGAATCAAAGTGGACTGTCTGAATCATTTGGTGGCGGAGGAAATTCATTCGTGGCGGCCCGCCACCAATAAATGCATATAGAGGAAACACTGCTTAGGGCAGGAGCCTATCTCCTGTTTCCGTAGCATGTGGTGGCTTGATACAAGTACACCCCCTGGACATTACCCTGGTATCCAACCCTTAATGCTGAGTGCCAAGCAGGGAGGCATCGGGTACCATTTTAATAGTCTTTGGTATGACTCGGCTGGTGATCGAACTCACAACCTCCCAATCTCAGAGTGGACACTCTATGGAGTAGCTGGTTTAAATGAGGTATTTAGGCATGGGCCTACTCTCCACCCCCCGCACCAACCTACGGACCTTCGGGGGCAGAGCTTTCAGTGTGGCAGCTCCCACCCTCTGGAACTCTCTCCCCACAGCAATCCGCAATGCCCCTACCCTGGTCACTTTTAAATCAGCCCTCAAAACCCACCTGTTCTCTAAGGCCTTTGGCCCCTAGTCTAGTTTTGTCAGTCTCGTTGTCTTTGTTTCTTTGCCAGGGCTCGACAGTGCGACTGTTTTGGTCGCATTTGCGAGTGAATATATTTCTGTGCGACTATTGAAATACATTCAATCGCACCAGTGCGACTAAAAGTGTCATGCGCAGTCAAACTTATGTGTATAAGCGATGAGGGAATGAAAACAGTGAACAGAAACGTGTGTCGCAGAAATGCTTCACGCGAGTCCTATATGCGCTTAAAATGCGCTCGTAGCGCTGTGTTTTGTTAGCCGCTAGCAGCGTTTGCTTCCGGTTTCATTACAAAGAGGTTAACCCTATATGTGCCTGACGTCTAACATTCAAATGACTCTAACTTCATATTTTTTCGGATTTCAATGTATGACACATCATTTGAAAGCTTATGATCCGTAGTTCCAATCCACAACACGTCACATTTGAAAGTGTTTATGTATTTTTTTTACATTTGAAAGTGTTTTTTGTTTATATATATTTATAATATACCAGTCATATTCTGGAATTTGTCTAAATGTTAAAGTTCCATAAGTATAAGCAAAATAAAGTAACAGTTTGTAAATAAATAGTAGCATTAAAACATTTAAAAAAACACGAACCGTGAACCGTGACCCAAAAACCGAGGTTCATACCGAACCGTGGGGCAACTGAAATTATTATTCTACTTCCCCTTTACATTGTGTGAGTCTCCATTTTTATTACGGCCAAGAGCCGGTTATGATCATTTTGATATGTTATGATTATGATAATTTGTTGTCGTTGTTGACGAAAATTGCGCAATTTTCATTGTGCTACTGAAATTCTTGGTGTGCTACTAAATTTTTCAACATGGTAGCACAGTGCTACCTGGGAAAAAGGTAAGCGTCAAGCCCTGTTCTTTGCTTTGTTTTTCTGTTCTGTCTGTTTGACTTTCTGTCTATGAAATCTGTTAAGCGTCCTTGGGTTTGAGAAAGTAGGCTGTGATCTGGGGCTCGCGATCCGGCGTGTCACTCACGTGATGACAACAGTAGTAGTCAGTGTTCACGGGCATGAGTTGGCTAGTAGCTACCTGTGTGTAATGAGTCTGACAATGTCATGATGCTAGCTGGTGAAATCATAAACCATTTGTTTACGTAATTTTTCGTTTGTTTACATTGTCTGAAACTACAGATGGTAAGCTTTCAAATGATGCGTCATACATTGAAATCGGAAAAAAATTCAAGACGACACAAGTATTTGAATGTTTGTTTGTATCAATGTTTTGCTCAAGAATGGTGACTGCTAAAAACGCTGCTAGCGGCTAGCTGCTAACGTTTCGTGCTAAAACGAAAGTATTGTAACGTCCCCACTTGGACAGTGGTTGAAATAATGACAGATAGCTTCTCTCATGTAATCTGTGCGTTTAATTGTAAACTATCTCATACACAACTTTCTTAGTTCACTGGAGCTCTCTCTCCCAACGGTCTCAACAACACACACAGCACTCGCCCCCCCCCCCCCGTGACCTCCACCAATCACAGGGGTGCATTGGCACACAACACAGTAACAGTGCGAACATGAACATGAACTCAAGCATTAATGAACAGGGTTGCTACACTATGTTTACAAGCCAGGTATCACTTACCGGTAGCCTCTGGCAACAGTGAATCCAACCCACAGATTATAAGTATTATAATAATATAATATAATATAATAATATAGTAGTGATCGTTAAACTGTTGTATATTATATCTAGTGGTACTTTAAAACTTCCAAGTTGCCTGTTATGAAAAAAACTAAAAGCAGATATTGTTGACACCCCTTTGATTCTGGGACTGGTTTCTGGTCTCACCAGCGGGTTTCTGGTCTCACTAGGCTACACTTTTAAAAAGGGTGCTATAATTGATTTGCCATTTGTAAGAGAAGATAAATAGAATAAAAACATGAAGGCACTAAAACTAGAAATCAGACAGTAACTCTTTTTTTTTTACAATGCTGAATGCTGCAGTTTAAATTGTTTTAACTTTAAACCAGTTGGTCACTGAGTACTGCAGAGTACTGTTTTTGTTGCTTGAATAAAGGCTGGCAACTGTTGTTGTGGACTATATACTGGGGAAGTATTTGTTATTATTCAGGAGTTAAACAATAAATACAAATATCGGATTGATATCGGTATCGCAGATACCTGAAGCCCAGGTATCGGTATCGGTAGTGAAAAAATGGGATCGGGACTATCTATCACAGTTCGACTCTACTGAGAAATGTTTCCGCCTATTTGTCATCTCTCCTTCACGGGCAAATGTGGCCGCGTCCCCAAGAGATCCTCTTTCTACGTTTTTGACCACGACTATGATGGATTGATTTTTGGATTCTTGACGACGAATTGTTCTGAGAAAGGCGCTTGGTTACGTGATTTTTGGACAACGCTTTATGACTACTGATGGACTCGTGTGTATGTGGTGGCTGAGGATTGAGTCACGGGTATCTTTGGAGGAACATTGTGCGCTGACAGATCTGGTTAATACTCTGTGTTTTGGTTGGAGTCATTCATTGTCATTATTGCGATGTCCACAAAAAAGACATCGTTGACGGAAGAGACTGAAAAAGGAACGTCTAAACACTACAGTGTGTTGATAACAAACGAAAAAAGATACTTATAGCACACGCAACAGAAATAAACACAGCTGAAGAAGGCATTGCGAGATGTGAGAATTCGCCGGCAACATAACGCGTCACCCGTACCGCGTCTATTTAAACCACTGTTGATGACGTAGCCGCCGTGAAGGGCCGTCCCAATTCATAGGGGTAGATTTCAAGGGGTATGGCTTGTGGCTCTGTTCGAAGGCCCTGGCTTCGAATCGAGTCACACTCGAAAACGAGCCATAGGGGTAGAAAAGGGAATCGGGATTGGCCCTAAGTGTCTGGTTAGAAGGGTTAAGTGTCTGGTTAGAAGGGTTAAGTGTCTGGTTTAGGGCTGGGACGACCGACGTAGTCGACGTAATCGACTACGTCAATACGTCGACTTGCGTAATGTGCGTCGGTGCGTCGCAAATAAACAACATGGCTGCGACCAGTGGAAACATGGAGGAGGCTACTAGCTAATGTTACACAAGCAATGTAGCTCACCACAGTTTGTATGTCTTGTCTTCTGGTTTTTCCTGCATAGAGAATTATGAGGCGGCTGCCTCCGTCATATTTCTAGCCACCTCCAGTTCTCGACAAACTGACGGTCGTATTTTCTACAAGCGTTGAACTCGGTGGATTTCTGTAAAACAGCAATTGCGGCACTGCGCCGACGTGGTGGCGGGGGCGCTGTTTCGCAAATAAGTTAGCGTTCGTTTTTACTAGCAAAATAGCTGAAAGTTGATGTTGGCTGCTCAAGGAGAATACATGTGTCGACTGACGATGTAATCAGCCACCTCTCGGAAAACAGAAATACGTGAAATCGCTCTTCAAACTATTTCTGACCTAAAACTCAGATTTTCGGTTTTTTAGCTAACATTCAACTTTAAGATGTGAAGTACCCACTCGTTATTTTTCCGAACAGTTTTACGTTCATTAAATAAGTGTAATCTAGCAACAAAATAGGCTTGTTTGTCATGCTTGTAGCTCAAATAACACGAGCATCACACTTGGGTGTGATTGGCTGTTGAGCTCAAGGGGGAGGGACAAAGGGCGCCGTGTTTGTTTTCATTGAGAAAACAAACACTGTTTAGAACATAGTTTCTCAACGGGGGCGTTCAGACAACATCGGGGGGCGCTGGAACAGATATTTTAAAAAGGGGGGCGTTGGGGTGTTCTTGGGGGGCGTTCGCGCATTAAGTATTTTTCTCATGAAAAACAGCTGTCAGCAGTGTTATTACGGGTCATTTCGCTCGGACAAACCGTCTTTTCAGTCAGAGCACCCATCTCTGAGCGCTCCCAGAGCGCAGTGTTCTGAACTTGGCCGGGCTCTGTGACGCAGACACACGTAGCGCAGCGCCCACATTTTTTTAAAGTGAGAGTGTCAACAAGAAGATGAAGCTAAAAACTCGGCTAGCAAAGGCAGAGCTTTTGATAGTTTCCAATGTGTCTGGGTAAGCTGCATTGTAGAAGAATCTTGACAGTTCATGTACAGTGCAGAAATTGCAATACTATGCTAGTCTACAATAGAAAGAACCCCGGTTCATCCCATCTGTAATGTCATGTTTCAACCCTTGCCATCCTTTTCTTGCATAGCACCCGCAAATGAACACGGATAGGAGTGGAATAGGCTATATATAACTGTAAATAGTTGATTGTCTTTGGATTTAGATTTATGAGGAATAGGCTATTTAATTTGTGTTGCTCATCTAACAGCGATAAGGTGTTGTTTAATTTACGGTCTTGTTTAATTTCTATGAGTGTTTTCCTTGTAGGCTATGCTTGAGTGACATGTGTTTCAGTTTGTAGGCTCATTGTAATTGTTGGCTATAAGCGAGAGAGAATATTTCTTATGTTAGTTTTGATACTGAGTCCATGTCCCCGCCGGTGACGTAAGCCTGTCGTGCCAAATACTCCCTCCCCGTGTATACACACTACCCTCTGCGTATACACACTACCCTCTGCGCTTATGCGTTCGCTTATTTCAATACAGCTTATTTAATTTAGTTAAAATGAGTGCTAATACCATACCACCATACCAGAACATCACAGCAGGAACAACCTATCTCAAAAAAGCGATCGTATTGTAATAAACCAGTCCGGAAAGTATTCTGTCGCTTACCAATAATCTAACCTGGAGAAATCAGCTACAAATGTCCCTTCCCCTCGCAGGTTCATTACAGTATATTACATAAATGTATTACTGTTAAGTGTTGTTATCCCTAGTGCCATTCTGAGGTTAGCATTGCGATGTGGTCGTCTTAACGTTTACAAACTAAAATATACGATCGCTTTTTAGTGATATGTTGCTCCTCATGTGATGCCCTGGAAACGAACACATAAGCACTCTTGCTATAGGAAACCACTACTCTGCTGATCAGCTGTCAGCAGTGTTATTACAGGTACATTCGTAAATGCACGAACGGTCAGTTCGCTCGGGCAAACCGTCTTTTCAGTCAGAGCACCCATCTCTGAGCGGTCCCAGAGCGCAGTGCTCTGAACTTTGGAACTGTGTTAACAAAGTCTAATAAAACAAGTATAAATATTAGCATCATAAAACAGTCTGTTTGTATTCTCTGATGTTGTCTGAGTTTGTTTAACACTCATAAACAGCATTTTTATTCACATTCACATGGCTTTTCTGCTCTCTGGTAAACTAATGATAATGATATTCCAACTGCCCAGTTAAATCAAATCCATTATTTGGCATTCAGTGACATGCTTTTTAAATGATATAACACAGAATATTAGTCAACATTAATATTCAGGGAAGAAAAAAAGCCATTTTTTTTGATGGGGGGCGGTAAGAGACCTGGATAATGGACAGGGGGGCGCTGGCCCAAAAAAGGTTGAGAACCACTGGTTTAGAATGAACACTGCTTAGCTCATCAATTGTTCAGTAATGACTGAAGGCACAAAGAAAGTCCCCAATAAACGAAACTTTACTTGGACAACATACGGATTTCACGGGATCAACATACCACAAGTAAGTAGCCTACAGTCCTTTGTTTGTTTGTTGGGCTAGCCGCGTTAGCTAGCGAACATTAGCTAGTATGTTCTGTGTCGTCGTATTGCCTTTTAAAGACTTTCTAAAACAATCGCATAGTAGCACATTATGCTGTTCTTATAAGTTGTGTTGTTGCTACTGTGTACAGTTAGTTAACTGTTTGTCTTTTGTTACTTGGGTTGGGCTAGCCATGTTAGCTAGCTAGCATTAGCTAGTAAGTTATGTATGGTATTGCGTAAGACTTTCTAAAACAATCGCATAGCACATTATGCTGTTCTTATAAGTTGTGTTGTTGATACCGTGTACAGCTAGCTAACTGTGTTTATTTGTGTCTGTTTCAGAAGACAGAATGTATCTTTTTGATCAGAGAATTCTATTCAGATGAGGCAAAAGACACCACATCACATGCCCACCAGACTCCACAGCACCACAGAAAACTGTATTACTTATCATTACTTACTTTACTCATTTACTTATTATTGTGATTATGTACCTTGCTGCAATGCTAATGTTGAAAACATTAGGACACAGGAATTGCACACTACCTGACTACTTGAGAAATACCTGAACACTTTCATTTTCATCTTGTTGAACTTTGCACAGCATGTTACACTATTGATTGCACTTTAATTCTGCTGTAGTGCGACTACCATCACTTATCACTTTATTACTTATCATTACTTACTTTACTTATTTACTTGTGATTATTGTGATGATGGTATTGTTGTGATTATGTACCTTGCTGCAAAGCTAATGTTGAAGAACCACAGCCAAAGATTTGTATTATTGTGTACTGTAAAATAAATTCTGATTCTGATTCAAGACTTTTTTGTATCATTAAAAGAATAATAGTTACAACAACCATAAAGCCTCCATAATGATAAGCTGGCTAATTAGCTTAGGTAATACCTTGCTAGGTAATAATGTTAGTGATAGCTATCTGACCCAGTGAGTAACACTGACAGATATTGACAGCTGAGTGGTTGGGGGTGGGGTTAACCAGACATTGTTACCGCCCATTACCTGGCTGTGTGAAGGTGAGAAAAAACAATATCTTTGAAAGGCATTTTCTGTGCTTAGTGATTTCAGGTGTAGCAACTTTCAAATACTCATGTCGTCTTCAATTTGTTTCCGATTTCAATGTATGATGCATCATTTGAAAGCTTACAATCTGTAGTTTAAGCACATGTAAAAAACAGAAAAATGATTTCGCCTACAGGTATCCCTTTTCATTGTCAGTTGTCACATATTTGAAAGTACAGAATGCCCGAGAGCCTTATATTGCATTATATTACATTATATTTTGAATGGTCATCTGGTGCCTGAATATTGTGTTTTCCTTTACATCAATAATGACATTTCCACCATAAATTGATGCAGAAAGGGCACAAATTGGTGCATATCAATTCACCAGAATTCAACAAATTAAGTGTTTGATGTTTAAGGACCCCCAGACAGCCCTGCTTCATGGGTCCCCCCCCCCCCCCCCCCCCCCCCCGATGTCAAACACCACTGGTACCACCTCCGCCTCATTTTGAGCCAGGAAAAACCCTGATGGCTAGCTATTACCCAGAGTGATTTATAAAGACACTGTTAAACAGAGAGAGACAATACAGCCATTATTTTGGGGGAAATGAAGTGATACATTAATCGAACAGCAAAAAAAAAAAAACGTTAGACTAATCGTTAAATTAGTCGTTAAAGTAATCGACTAACCGAAAAAATAATCGCTAGATTAATCGTTAGAAAAATAGTCGTTTGGGACAGCCCTAGTCTGGTTAGAAGAGTTAAGTGTCTGGTTAGAAGGGTTAAGTGTCTGGTTAGAAGGGTTAAGTGTCTGGTTAGAAGGGTTAAGTGTCTGGTTAGAAGGGTTAAGTGTCTGGTTAGAAGGGTTAGGTGTCTGGTTAGAAGGGTTGGGTGTAGGGATGCACGATATGCATTTTTTCCAACCGATACCGATACCGATATTTACCCGCTTCTCGTGGCCGATAACCGATATGATAACCGATTTCTTTCTTCTTTTTTTTTCTTTTTTTTTTTTCTAGCACCAGGGGAGCCCCCCCTCCCAAATTTCGTTGTTTGGTACCTGTACTATATCAATGACAATAAAGACCATTCAGATATTTCACAGTTGATAACCTGTAGTTCATGCACACCTGAAGGTAAGAAAGGCTATGTAGTGAGCAAAGATTGATGATTTTATATTCCATAGTGATCTCACCAAATCTAATTATTGGTGTTAACACAACAAAGAGAACACTTCTGACTCTTCAAATGTTCATTTATTATTTCCTCTAACAAACCGAATCTGTTATAGACAGTGCACAATGCTTTTTTTAGCCAAGATCTGGCCTCCTTTTATGAAAACAAAAAAGGCTCACCTAAGAGTAATTAGATGCGTTGTGCGACCCTCCCTCATCATTGTCCGAGTCTCTCCTAGGGTCATAGCGAGCAGCGGTAAAGCTGTCAATTCCCTTGTCACCCAGTACCGGGAAACCGATGTCAGGGCTATGTGGCACTAATGGTACTTTTCCATCTGGGTCCCGCTTTAGTGCAGTTCGGATCACTTCGGGGTCAGGTCGGGTCACTTTTGATCTGTTCTGGTTTTCCATTATACACACAGACCCGGAGCTAGTAGGAGGAGTAGACGATAGTAGGCGGAGTTACGCGTCATAACAGCGCGCCATGGTGGTGACGTATATTTCCACGAGACAGTTTCACAACACACCACAGCACCAACAATAGCAGCATGGAGGAAGTTGCAGTTATCCTATGCCTGTGGTATATCATTAAACATTGTATTTTGGAAGAGAGAATCCAGAACACAGAAGAGAGAAGACGGAAGAGGGAATCCAGAAGACAGAAGAGACTTTACAGAAGACAGAAGAGAGAAGACCGAATGAAGGATGCTCTAAAGAGGAATGCTGAAAAGAGAAAGAAACGTGGGCTGTCGTAAGGAGCTTTGATCGTCGGCGTAAACAACAAACACAGGTGGGTTTTGTTATCCTTCACGGCTATTTCTAGTATATGACTGGTTTGGGTTTATTCCGAATTGACAAAACACATTATCTCTGATCTATTCCAGATGCTTAATTTTTGGCGAAATCTTCGCAGCGCCCCGTCAGCGTGGGCCATCAACAGAGCTAACGAGTGGTGGGATTTCGTGGTCCCTTCTTTCACCGATGCTCTGTGGGTACAGAACTTCAGAATGTCGGAGGGAACATTCCTGTATCTGTGCCATAAACTTCGACCAGCCATGGAGAGACGAGACACAGCCTTCCGTTTGTGTGTCCCCCTCAACAAAAGAGTAGCGATGGCACTGTGGAAATTGGCGACCAACTCCGAGTACAGAAGTGTATCACATCTGTTTGGTGTCAGTATCACAACTGTGTGGCGGTGTGTGAGAGACTTCTGCGCTGCTGTACAAGTGATACTAGTACCAGAACTCATTCATGTTCCAACCCAGGCAAAGTTTGAGGAAATGGCTGACTACTTCGAGCATAGATGGGGGGTTCCACAATGTGTTGGTGCTATTGACGGATCTCACATCCCCATTTTGGCACCAAGAGAATACCACTGTGACTATTTCAACCGTAAGGGCTGGCACTCAATCATCCTGCAAGCCGTTGTAGACGGAAAGGGATTGTTCTGGGATGTCTGCACAGGGTTTACAGGGAGTATGCATGATGCCCGTGTTCTCCGTCGGTCCGGGCTGTGGGAGCAAGCCAGCACTGGAAACCTTTTCTCAGGTCGCACAAGGAACATTGGTGGATGTGACATTGGTTACTACCTTCTAGGGGATGCTGCATATCCCCTGCACAGCTGGCTTTTGAAGCCATTTTCTGATAACGGACGACTGACTGAAGAACAACTACAGTACAACATGAAAACAAGCAGAGCAAGGGTTGCTGTTGAGAATGCCTTTGGCAGACTCAAGGGCAGGTGGCGTTGCCTTATGAAGCGGAATGACTGTGATCTGGCCCTGGTGAGATCAATGGTGATTACATGCTGCGCTCTACACAACCTTTGTGAAGCCCATGGTGAGGACTACAGACAGGAATGGAGTGTTCATGACACACCAGAACCATCCTTTGTGGCGCGGCCACAAAGGGCTGAGACTGAGGGACTGGGTGTGCGTCAGGGGCTGATGCGCTACTTTACCTCCCTGTAGCATCATTGTGATTGTCTGCCTGTTTGAATCATTGCTAGTGGACATTGTTCTGCACATATGTTGTTCTACACATAATAAAGTCATGTTTTTTGAACCCTTAAAACCACTGCCTTCACTTGTCTGCTTTATGAACTGTAGCAGCATTGTTATGCTCAGCATATGAGATGGCTACTACTTTAGGTCACTGTGGCATCATTGTTAGGTTCACACACACACACAGAGATTAGATCACGGTATTTATTAAGGTGCAAAGTGTAGTGAAATACAATTAAAACACAGCAAACGTGCAAAAACACAGCAAACGTGCAAAAACACTGCAAACGTGCAAAGTCACTCTCACATATTAGTAAATATTATTTACTAATATTTGTCAGACATAAGTCAAAAGTCAGTCTTTCTACTTCCTTGGGCGTCCTGCCATGACATTGACAAAGTCTCCAAAGACGCCCAAAAAAACGCTCTGGAAGGCTGCAGCCGCGTTATCCCTGGCATCCTCCCTCTGCTGGGAGGCCTGCTCCTTGGCATCCTCCCTCTCCATCAGCGCAGTGAGATGCTGCTGGGCGGCCTGCTCCTTGGCATCCTCCCTCTCCATCAGCGCAGTGAGATGCTGCTGGGCGGCCTGCTCCTTGGCATCCTCCCTCTCCATCAGCGCAGTGAGATGCTGCTGGGCGGCCTGCTCCTTGGCATCCTCCCTCTCCATCATCACAGTGAGATGCTGCCTGTTGCACTGCTCCGACTCCTTCATGAAGGCCAGGTGTTCAAATTGCCAGGTCCCTATTTTCCTTTTGGCTAAAATAAGAAGTACATTCAAGGTCACAAGTAATACATGAAGTACAGCACAGTGTTTTATTTGTACAGTATAGTAGCATAGTATAGTGGATAGTGTACATAGCCTTTATTTATGTAAACCAGCTCCTTTCCCTTCTAGTTTTTTTTTTGTTTATTATTATTTTTTCCTAGCACCAGGGGAGCCCCCCCTCCCAAATGTCGTTGTTTGGTATCTGTACTATATCAATGACAATAAAGACCATTCATACCTGAGCGATTATGGGTCACAGGACAGGGGGTGCTGGGCCTGGGCCTGGGGCTGGGGCTGGGCCTGGGACTGGGGGTGGAGGTGGAGGTACCCGGAGTATTCGGGATGCACTCGTCGTCCGTCTCCACCTGTGGGTCCTCTGAAAAGCACATTATATCAACACTAATTAATAAAACATCCCGTTAAGCAGGAAAAATAGAGTTAAGACGAGCTGCTAGCCAAACAAAGACTTGACAAACAATGGATGCTGTTGTTAGCTCGCTAGCAGATAGCACGTTGAGAAACAATGGCAGCTGTTGTTAGCTAGCTAGCAGATAGCACGTTGACAAACAATACAACAAATACAGTTAAGATAGTAGCTAGTTAGTAGTAGATTGGTATCATACGTCTATCATATCATACCTTGCTCCTCCTGGTTAGTACCGGCCATGGTGGCCTCCAGCAACGACACTGCCGGGACCATCGACGACGTCAGTTCTGTGCTTGCGTGATTCGGTCGTAGTCCGATCACGGCATCTATTGCGTCGTACCAATGCGAGGTTCGTGGTTCAACTCCACTGCGGCCGTTGTGGTCCTTGATTTTCTTGTAATTCGCTTTGAGTTTCTTCAGTTTATCTCTGCACTGCTTGGGTGTCTTGTGAACGCCAATGTCCAACAAACGGCGAGAAATTGCCTGGAAGATCTTCGCATTACGAACGGTAGAGTACAGATCTAGCTGGATTTGGTCTTCAGACTAAATACAGATGAGGGCCTGGACCTCGTTTGGTGCCCAACTCGAACACGATTCCATAATTAAAAAGAATAGTAGAAACAGTCAAATTAACAGTAAAGAACTAGTATCTAGTACGCTGTTGTATGTTCGGCTGCCGGCTGAGTTTTAAAAATGGCGGTTAGAGATTCGAGGTGACTCACATCGGATGACGATTGTCCATTGACCAATCAACGGTGTGCAGCGTCACACGTCACACGCAGCCTGGCAAAGAGACCCGGATATGACATTTTAGACCCTGCTCCGATGTGGGACCTGGGACCGAAGCGACCTGGAACGACGAATGGAAAAGGGGAACGAAGCGGGCTGACCTGGAGACATGTCCGCGTTAGACTGTGATGGCAGCGTTTCGGCTGCCCCACAGAAGCGGATCTTCTCCCGACAGGCTAGCCATGCGACTTAGCCGTCAGCGGAGAAGTTTCTTGGGGAACACTGCACAGTGGATACACTCATCGGTAGAGATAACAGCGGCCTGGGCGTGGATTAATCCCAGACACGCTGCGCACTTAGAGTGGGTGTCCCAGCTAGCCATTGACGTCTCGGCTGTGCTAGGTCCGCTAGCTGTGCTAGGTCCGCTAGCTGTGCTAGGTCCGCTAGCCTCAACGTTAGCCATTGCTGGCTAGGGGTTGTAGCCAGGTTAGCTGCTAGCAGGCCTCGCTACTTCACCCGTTAGCTTGTCAGCTATCAAGGGAAAACAGAGGGGCCAGGGGAGGGATATTACTATCTACCCGCTACAAGATGTGTCGTTGTGTTGTAACTCGTAGACCTTTGCCCTCCTCTCCGAACTTTTGTCGAACATGTGTTGCAAATTGCAAACGCACTATCTGCCTCAGAAACTCTGAAGAATGTCCACACCGGGGAAGCTCTCATGTTTCGCTCTGGTCTATACACTGCGTGGCTGTAAGCAGGCGCAGCAGCATGAACGCGACAACCGGAAGCAGAAATATTTCCGGCTTCATATTGAATGAATGAATAAATGGACTTTATTGTCATTGCTACAGTACAGGTACCAAACAACGAAATTTAGGAGGGGTGGCTCCCCTGGTGTTAGGAAAGGAAAATAAAAAATAAAAAAAATATCGGCTCTATATCGGCTAAAATTTTATAAAACCGATAAAAACCGATAAACATTAATTTCCCATTATCGGGCCGATAAATATCGGTGCCGATAATATCGTGCATCCCTAGTTAGGTGTCTGGTTAGAAGGGTTAGGTGTCTGGTTAGAAGGGTTAGGTGTCTGGTTAGAAGGGTTAAGTGTCTGGTTAGAAGGGTTAGGTGTCTGGTTAGAAGGGTTAAGTGTCTGGTTAGAAGGGTTAAGTGTCTGGTTAGAAGGGTTAAGTGTCTGGTTAGAAGGGTTAGGTGTCTGGTTAGAAGGGTTAGGTGTCTGGTTAGAAGGGTTAGGTGTCTGGTTAGAAGGGTTAGGTGTCTGGTTAGAAGGGTTAGGTGTCTGGTTAGAAGGGTTAGGTGTCTGGTTAGAAGGGTTAGGTGTCTGGTTAGAAGGGTTAAGTGTCTGGTTAGAAGGGTTAGGTGTCTGGTTAGAAGGGTTAAGTGTCTTGTTAGAAGGGTTAAGTGTCTGGTTAGAATGACAGGTGGAGGGAGTAGAGAGTTAAGTGTCTGGTCAGGGGTTGTTGTTGGTATTGTTTGATAAATATACAGTCCCTGACAAAAGTCTTGTCACTTATCCATTTTGTAGAAACAACAGTTTATAACCTGACTTTTAATTAATCCATTGGTTTTAGAAATGGCTCATATGAAAGCAAAAACCCTCCCAAATTATGTTTAATATACCAAAATAAATTTGCTTCACTGAAGAAAGATTGATCATTTAATGAACACAGAAAGGTCAGATTTTGGCAAGACAAAAGTGTTGTCGCCTACAGAGAGTAATGTGAAAATTGAACAAATAATTTACTTCAAATACTAAAATATGTTGCATAACTTCAGTGAATTAAGTAGTGGTGCTGTGAGCTCCATATCTAATATATTGTATGACTTCCATGAGCTTGAAGGACTGCGTCCATGCGGTTCGGCAATGATTCATACAATTTATTGATGAAGTCATCAGGAATAGCAAAGAAAGCAGTCTTACATGCCTCCCAGAGTTCATCAAGATTCTTTGGTTTCGTCTTCCATGCTTCCTCTTTCATTCTACCCCAGACATGCTCAATGATGTTCATGTCGTATGGTAGAAGTTCATTGCCTCGTCCACTTTAGTAAAGGAATGAGTCTTTTCCTGGAAGGTAATTAGAAGTTTAGCCGGGAGCGCCTGCTGCACCAGGCCATATCTCAGGGATGTCGCACGGAGAAGTGCCCTGATCGGGCCAAAGGCAGCTTGTTGACGGCGCAGGTCGTCAGGAACGTCCGGATAAACGCTGATCTTATCCCCCCGGTATGCCAACTGGCCAGCTTTCTTGGCCGCCAAGCGTTGGACTGTCGATTTAGTCTCCAGACTATGGAACCTGGCGATGAGCGGACGGCACCTCTCCCCTCGCGGTGGTCCAACCCGGTGCGCAATGGAGAGCAGGGGCGCAGGGCCAGTCCCAGCCTCTCCAAACAGCTCTCGCAGGAGGTCTTGGACAAACGCAGTAGGTCTCCCTTCCTCTATCCCCTCCTTACATCCGATGAATTTCAAATTGAATTTCCTAGAATGAAACTCCAGAGATGATGTTTTCTGGAGCAGGATGTCATTCTTTTCTTTGAGTAGTTTGCAATCTTTTTCGAGCGTATCAATGCGTGTGTCTGTGAGCGTGGCGGCATTCTCCAGGTCTCGAACTTTTACTTTGCATTCATTGAGAGAACCCTCTAGGCCATGGGTCACCAACAGGCGGCCCGTGGGCCAGATGCGGCCCACCGAAGCTTTCCATCGGGCCCGCCGAATATTCTTGTTTTTACGTTTTTTTTTAATGTTTTATTTATTATTATTTTTATTCGAAAATGAGGGAAATACCGTTTAGAACATATATCATAGATTCATATAGTTCTTACAATGCAGGAGGAGTCAGACCTACCTCATTCACAAAGCTGCAGCCTTGCTTCTGGTTGGGCACTAAATAGCAGTAGCGAAGCTGAAACTAATTCCCCTCTTTTATTAAATGGAATGCGGCAGACGTAGCGCAATTCTCATGCAAGAATGAGGACAAATTCATAGCTCTCATTTAACATTTCGTTGTATTTCATTTTTTCACATAGCCTACTCATAGGCCTATTTAACATTTCGTTTTATTTTATTTTTCACTCTTTGTTGCTCTTGTTTAACATTTCGTAACATTAACAGTGACTTAAATAACTAACTTCTCAGTCAGAAAATGAAAAAGATTAACATCACTTAAATAAAAAAAATAGCATGGCAAATGATAGGCCTTCATTGCCAGAAATGTTGTTTTCAAGTCGGTCAGTCAAACGTTCACCGCGGCATCCTGGTATCGCCTGGCATCTGTAGCCTATATCAAATAAAACGGTAATAACCAGGTCATTAAATTACACTTTAACAATGAATAAACCATGCCATTTAACATAGCAACAATAAAATCCTATGTCTGCAATACTCACATTTTGTTAATGAGAGAACTAACATCTCCCCTCTGACGCCAACTTCTTAAAATCAGGCTGGAGGTCCTCGTGAATGGCTTCAGATTCCAGCACAAACTTGCGGAACAGGCGATGCTGCGTACTGGAAGTTCCTCTGATGAAGTTAATTATTTTCATTGTTTTGTCCATAACCTCTTTCAGATCCCCACTTAGTTTGGCACACAGCACGCCAAAATATCTCGATTGCCCCCTGGTGGCTGGTTGGATAATAGGTGTCAGGAGTCTGTTCACACTGATAATAGGCTAATAATCATTAATAACATTAATTTAGTAAGAAAATGAAAATATTAAACAGTAATATGCTAATAGTACTATATACAATAGTATGCCTAAATAAAATAATTATATATATATATATATATATACGTATATATATATTAAAGTCCGGCCCCCACAGTGTATGCTTTGAAAAATTCTGGCACTTGGACAAATATAGTTGGTGACCCCTGCTCTAGGCGTTGCAAAGTCGCCTGGATAGGTTTTAAGCCATCCGAGATTTCCCTGCGAACAAGCACATTGGCATTGGAGATCTCCTTGCGAATGAGTTCATTATCTTTAGATAACTCGACAGATAAACGGGAGACCTCTTTGCAAACAATGTATCTCACAAGTTTAGCCATGGCGTCTGGATCCATTTGTTTGCTGCGGGTACACATTCGCGTCTAAGAATATAATCTTCGACTAGCTCTCGAATACGTAACCTACAAACAAACTATATAAACTTATGCCACGGCAAATTATAGGATTTAAGCCGTCAGTGATGATTTAAATCAAAGATTTTACGGAGCCTCATACAGGTGTCAAACCATTCAGTGCATGCCACCGGAAGTCACCTGTTTCCTGTTCCGAATCAAGCCTACTCTGTAAACGGCAGACTTGGTAGGCTAATTTCATTTCATTTCATTTCGAATAGGCTATCCACCTGGACGATGATACACTCTGCGGAGAACATTGCTCAATTTGTAGTGTGTGTGTGTGTATGTGTATGTGTATGTGTATGTGTATGTGTATGTACATGTGTAGGCTATATGTGTGTGTATATTATGACTGTGTATGTGTATGTATGTGTATGTGTATGTATGTGTACATATGTATATGTGTGTGTATACTGTGACTGTGTGTGTATGTGTGTGTGTGTGTGTGTGTGCGTGTGTGTGTGTGTGTGTGTGTGTCTGTGTGTGTGTCTGTGTGTGTGTGTGTCTGTGTGTGTGTGAGTGAAAGCTAGTGTGCACATCCGAAATGTGTGCATAAGTGTGTTTGTCTGTAGGCCAGACTGACACACCACATGAATGTATGGGCAATGATCTCTCCGTGTCCTGCCGGGGTGTTGAGAGCCACTTTATGACTATGCTGTCACCTTTATAAATACTTGAGTCACGGAGTGCCTTAGACAGGGGTCGGCCTGTTTTTGTTGTGGTCACAACTCCACTGTATTTTGTGGAGCAAGGGAGGGTCAAAGAACCGTGCCCCTTTTTCTGTTCTGAGGGGCTGACCTTTATGTCGTTTTTATTTTTACTTTTCACGTTGTTTTGTTTTTTTGGGAGGGTTTTCTGTGGGGGGGGCTATTTTGTTTATGTTAACTGTTTTGCTCAAGTCAAATCGCATGTAGAGACTACACTTTCATGTCTAATTTTTGAATTATGTCGTAGAGTAGGGCTGGTCACTTGTATTCTTCATATTAAAAGCATGATATCTATTAAAAGTATGTTATATATAATCTGGATAATATGCTTACTTTATGAAATACTCGCAATATTAATTTAAAATGAAGCCCTTAAACGGAGATATGAAAAAGTTGAAAATAATATCATTAAATGTTAATGGCTTGAATAACATAATTAAGAGGAAAAAGATTATCCTCCAGCTGAGGAGAGCTGGAGGAGATGTCCTCTTTTTACAAGAAACCCATTTAAAAAAAAAAGAACATGACAAATTGAGTAGGGGACAAATTTACTCCAGTTCATATGGAACACAGAAGAGGGGTGTTGCTATAATTATACAACCACACATACCATTTAAAGAAGAACAACATATATACGATAAAGAGGGCAGGTTTGTTTTAGTAATTGGTAAAATAGAGTCAATTACTGTCTCATTTTTAAATGTATACTATCCACCGGAATTAGGCCCAGAATTCATGTCAGAAATAATCGAAATGTTAATGACAAAATGTAAAGGAATCACCCTAATGGGAGGAGATATGAATCTTACAATAAATTCTAGGCTAGATTCCTCAAATAATAAACCACACAGAGCTGATAAAACATCATCAATTTTAAGAAGTGCAATGTCAGAATTTGGATTAGTAGACATATGGAGGATGCTAAATCCAACTAAAAAAACATATACATATTATTCTGGGCGATTTCCAACTTCCAATAGACTGGATTATTTCTTCATGTTTAAAAAAGACGTAGAGAGGATGGAAACATGCACAATAGGCACAAGGGATTTATCAGATCATGCTATGCTATCTATAACTATACATTTGGATATAAAGCAAGGAGAAAAAATATGGAGATTAAACAACTCACTTCTCCAAGATAAGATCTTTGTTGAAAAAATCAATAAAGCCATAAAATAATACATAGAGATAAATGACAATGGAGATACTAATCCAACTATTATATGGGAGGGCCTTAAAGCGGTACTACGAGGACAGATAATATCATATTGTGCATGGAAGAAAAGACAAACACAACAAAAACAGAAAATACTTGAACAACAAATACAACACTTGGAAGACAAATTAAAAAAGACAAATGAAATAATAGTTAAAAATGAATTAAAAAAGAAGTATAAGGAGTTGGATAAAATCCGTACAGAGGAAGTGGAGAAATTAATGACATACACCAAACAGAAATATTACGATGGAGGACCTAAGTCTTTAAAACTCCTAGCATATCGACTTAAGACACAGACTAAAAAAGCACACATTTCGAAATTGAAGACTGTAGAAGGCTCTGGAACAATAACGGAAAAATTAGCTGAAGAATTCGTAAAATATTATGAGAACCTTTATAAAAACACAGGAAACATTGACCTGGGACTAATGAAAGACTTCTTACATAAGTTAAACTTAAAGCAAGTAACAAGATCAAAAAATGAACAGCTCATTAAGGACATCACAGTAAATGAAATACAACAACAAATAAATAATCTTAAAATGGGGAAAACACCAGGTGATGATGGATATACTAATGAATTTTATAACACTTTTCAAAAACAATTGATACCACTACTTTTACAAGCATATAAGTTTGTATTACAAACGGGAAATTGGGCAACTACTTGGAACTCATCTATAATAACGGTTATACATAAAGAAGGTAAGGATGCTACTGAATGTTCGTCTTACAGGCCAATATCACTACTGAATACGGACCATAAAATAGTAACAGCCATTATTGCCAATAGGTTAAAGGACATCGTGCCAGATATAATAGACAGCGACCAATGTGGTTTTATACCAGGTAGGCTGTTGTCAGATAATATAAGGAGGACGTTAAATATAATGGACTACGCACAAAACAATGGTGCAAACCTTCTACTCTTAACACTGGATGCAGAAAAAGCATTTGACAGAGTGCTATGGCCATTCATTTTTGAAATTGTAAGAAGCTTTGGATTTCATGAGAATTTTAATAAATGGCTTCAAGGAATGTATAAAAATCCAGTGTCAAGAGTAAAAGTAAATGGCACAATATCCAGAAGATTTCCAATCTATAAAGGTACAAGACAAGGAGACCCACTCTCAGCAGTTATATTTGCTATATGCATGGAAGGACTAGCAGAAAGTATAAGGAAAAATAATACCATCAAAGGCATAACGATAAAAGAGGAACAGCACAAACTGGCATTATATGCAGATGACGTGGTTGTTTATTTAACATCACCAGCCCAATCCTTACCAAGCCTAATGGAAGCAATTACAGAATATAGTAAACACTCTGGTTATAAACTAAATGAAAGTAAGTGTGAAGTATTAACAATTGGAGAACAGATAGATTCGGAAATTAAGGAAAAATACAAGTTGAAATGGGATGCAAAGAAAATCAAATATTTAGGAATCTACCTTACTGGAGATATAACAACATTATACACCGACAATTATCAAGCCCTTGAAAATAAAATACGAGAAGATCTTAATAGATGGAAGATAACACCTGAATCCTTAATGAGTAGAGTAGAAAGCGTCAAAATGATGATCCTCCCACAGTTTCTGTTTTTATTTCAAACATTACCAGTTCAAAAAATGGAATACAATGCTCTCAAACTTCATTTGTAACTACAAAAGTAAACGGAAAAAACTTAGTATACTAACTCAAACCAGAGAAAAAGGAGGGTTTAATTTCCCTGATCTAAAGTCCTATTTCCATGCAACTCAAATAGATACAATAATGAAATGGATGAATAACTTGGTTCAAACCAAATGGAAAGACATAGAAAAACAAGCAATATCAATATCAATAGGAACATTACCTTTTCTGAGTCTAAAGGATATTCAAAAATATAGTGGAAATAACAGATGCATAGAAAATACCCTCAAAAATTGGAAAACTATTCGTAAAATGTATAAATGTGATGACAAATGTATTTATTTGAGAGAGATAGCCAGTGACCCAGACTTTTTACCTAATAAAACAGACAAAATATTAGAAGAATGGACTAGGAAGGGACTACAGGTGTACTCACAGATGGTTACAAATGACATGATAGACTCATTTGAAACCTTAGTTAATACATTTAATAAAGTAATAGCCATTTTTTCAAGTACTTACAAATTAGAAGCTACCTTATAACACAGCAGAGGAGACAGGAACAAAGATCACATATACTAATGGAATATCTGATCAAAAATAGAAACAGTGAAAAGACAAAAATCTAAAAAATTTACAAAATCATGCAAGAAATCAAGATACAAGAAGATAACACTAAAGAAAAATGGTAAAACGAATTAGCAATAACAATTACGGATGACGATTGGAAAGAAGCATGCAAAAGAATATTTAAGACAACACAATCAAAATTCTGGAAAGAATTTGCTTGGAAAATAAATATGAAGATCTTCCTAACACCGAAAATGTTGTCAAAATATAGGCCAACAGGCAATGCAGAATGCTGGAGGAAATGTACGGAACGAGAAGCCAATCACACACACATTTTCTATACATGCCCTAAATTGAAAAGGTTTTGGGAGGCAGTTCAAGTAAAAATAAAAAATACATTTACCTTACAAAATCCTATACATCCAGTCAATATTATACTCGGTCTTATTCCATTAGATATATACAGAGAGAGAGATAAATATTTGTACACCATACTACGTATCGCGGCTTTAAAGCAAATCACACGTAAATGGTTGGACTTAAACCCACCATCTGTTAATAATTGGAAAAAAACTGTTGAAGAGATAAAAGAAATGGAAAGAATTACTTGCAAAGTGGGAGGCCGTGAAGAGCAATTCACTATGAACTGGAGTAAATGGACCGAATGAATGAGTAGGAAGGAAGCCCCCCCCCCCCCTCCCCGATCCCACCCCTCCCACCCCCTCCCTTTGTCTCTTACTTTTCTATGTCTATCCCTATAATTTCTCTCTTCTTTTTCTATATTTTCTCTTTAGTCTCTATTCTTTATTTTCTTTATTTCTTGTTCTCTTTATAAAAAATAAAAAAAACAAACAAACAAAAATGATGCAGGATGAACTTAAACAAGTGAAGAAAACTTGTAAAGTGTGTGAAATGAACTTGTGAAATGTAATGTAAAGTCCTGCAATAAAGTATAAAAAAAAATAAATGATGTTCATGTCTGGTGACTGGGCTGGCCAGTCCTGGAGCACCTTGATCTTCTTCGCCTTGAGGAACTTTGATGTAGAGATGGAAGTATGCGATGGAGCACCATCCTGCTGCAAAATTTGACCCCTTTTATGGTTGGGAATGTAAGAGGTAGCTAATACTTCTTGATATTTTAGGCTATTGATATTGCCTTCCACCCTGCAAATCTCTCGCACACCTCTGGGTGAATCTCGGATCCATGCGGGCTCCAGTAGGTCTCCTGCAATATTTGCGGAGGCTGTGATGTTATTCAACCGAAGATTCATCTGAGAAATCCACCTTCTGCCACTTTTCCAGCGTCCATCCTTTTAGCAGGCTGTGGGTCTTGGCAAATGCCACACGTTTTTTTAATTGCCTTTTGTTTAGTGCTGGTTTCTGGGCACTGATTCGACCATGGAGGCCATTTCGAGACAGAATTCTACAAACTGTTCTGGTTGACACGGGGACTTGAGTTGACCAGGCCTGGTGGAGCTCTGCTGCAGTGGAAAAGGGGCTGGCCTTGGATTTTTTTGAGCCAACAAACGGTCCTCCCGAGCAGTTGTCTTGCGGGGTCTGCCGGACCTGGGCTTGTCAAAAACATCTCCAGTCTCTTCAAATCCAGTCTCATCTTTTTCTTATTCTTTGTACTTGACGCTGAGACACATTGAAGGTGTCAGCCACCTCAGCAGTCTTCAGCCTCTTGATAATCAACGCTTTGGTCTCAGGGTGAATTTTAGGCATGTTGTCAGAGGTCAAGTTGCAGTTGATGTGAAGGTCTGGTGTGCTGGGATTCTTTTTATACACACCCACTAATTGATTGATCAATTATTGATCATAGGTGAGGCTGTAATCTAGGATTGGGTGCATCATATGACAAGGCGACAAGACTTTTGTCTTTGCAAAAACTGACTCAGTGGGCTTTACCAAGCTGTGAACGTTAGAATGCTTTTCAGCAGTTTCGTTTTGCACCAAAACATTATTTCAAAAGCTGTTGGGATTGAATTTAGCCATTTCTTGTAAACATTTTTTGATTAGAAATATATTTGAGGGGCACTTAAGGTCAACTTGTACCCAAGCGACAATACTTTTGTCAGGGACTGTACTCTTCACTGTTTATGCTTCCTTTGTTTCCACTGCACAGATCCACCTCACAGCCCAGCTACCATGTCTGACCCCAGGTCCACACAGTCCCCTGGTTCTGGCTGTGGTTCTCCAGCCCTGGAAAGCACACACGGCCGATGGATGGTTGCAGTGAAGCTGGAAGACTGCAGGAAAACACTCAAACTCAATGTGGCAATTAAAGAGGAGGAGGAGGAGGAAGGAGGAGAAGAGAAGAAAGATGTGATGGTGAAAGAAGAACAGGAAGAAGGAGGAGAGGACGAAGAGAAGAAAGATGTGATGGTGAAAGAAGAACAGGAAGAAAGGGGAGAGGAAGAAGAGAAGAAAGATGTGATGGTGAAAGAAGAACAGGAAGAAGGAGGAGAGGAAGAAGAGAAGAAAGATGTGATGGTGAAAGAAGAGGAAGTAGAGGAGGAAGATGTGGTGATGGAAGAGGAGGATGAAGAGGACAAGGATGGTGAAGATGATGAAGTTGGTGAGGATGATGAAGATGGTGAGTTCATGCTATGTATTTGGCGAAGGCCAGGCCAGGTTAATGAGTAGATCAAAGGGCGCTGGCAGATATTTAGGCTGCATTTACACCGCAGGTCCAAGTGACACAATTCAGATATTTTTCTCACGTTTTTTCTCATGTGGCACAGATGGGTTATGTAACATGCAGGTGTAAGCAGTAAACAAGCACATTGACTCTGATATTCTCAGATCCCATTCAGGCCTCAATCTCATGCCGGCCTCTATCAGATATGAATCTGATATGTGTCATGTCTACTGCGGTCTCAGCAGGCAGGTCGCATATACATTGCTGTGAAAAAGTATTTGCCCCCTTCCCAATTCTGTGTGTTTTTGCATGTTTGTCACACTTAAATGTTTCAGATAATCAAACCAATTTTACTATTACACAAAGATAACCTGAGTAAATAGAAAATGCAGTTTTTAAATGATCATTACATTTATTGAAGTCAAAGAGTTAGGGTTATACAGGTGAATAGTAGCAGGGTTATACAGGTGAATAGTAGCAGGGTTATACAGGTGAATAGTAGCAGGGTTATACACAGGAGTGCACACAACTGGTGCGCCAGTGCGCATGCGTCGCCAAAATGCATGCTGCGCGGCAGATCAGCCGCATGAAGGCGCTCTTGCGCACCAACAGCTGGAACCGCTGGGAGAGGAATTTACCTCCTCAAAATCCAACTGCTGACTGCTGCATCACTGAGGCACCCGACGAGCCGTCAAAATGTCCAAGAAGCAAGCCCCACTAAGTAACTATTTGCCGTCACCTCAGCCGAAGGCCCGACGAGTAATCCATCACAATAGTCGACCGACGACGACCACGGCGACTCCCCTCATGAAAACATTCGGAAAGTATCGTAACTCGTACTTTCATTCAGCGTATCGCGTATCGCACGGTTATCATGCCGCCACGTGAAAATTCAGTCCCGAACGACTCGTCGCTAAAAGGAAAAACAACACCAAGGGACTTCACGTTTCTTTTCTCTGAAGCTTTCAAACGTTCAGACGTTTGTTTTACAGCTTCATTATCGCACCTCGACCCCTGACCCAGGGAATATGGTTGGGAATTCTATTAGAAAAAAGAAAAAAAATGACTTTGTTGCACAATCAAAATAATGAGCTATTTAAAGTGATAGCCTATAACATCCTCTACCATGGTTGAAATTGAGGACAGTGATAACAGCAGTCAAGAGAGCAGTGATGATGATGATTAAGCTTGTAGCATAAATAAATGCTTAGGCTGTAACTTTTTGTTGAAAAGTTGATTTCAGTGTTTACAGAACAGAGCAGTGCTTTAAGAGATGTCCGTTTATTTCAGTGTGTTTAAAGAACAGACATTCAGTTAGTGCTTAAAGAGATGTCAGTTGATTTCATTGTATTTAAAGGAGTCTGACAGACTTTCATGCTTAAAGAGCAGTCATTTGAATTTGCATTTGTTTCTTTTGTTTTGCACACAATCATTTGTTTGTTCATCTTTATTTATGACTACATGTCGTTTTGCTAATATAAGTTATTCATGTATCCCTTTTTTATCCATCCTGTGGGACGGGTCGTGACTCGCGAGCTCGGGGAGCACCAAGCAGCATCCCTAGGTGCTCCTCTGAGCACTGGCCCCAAAAAGTTATGTGCACCCCTGGTTATACAGGTAAATAGTAGCAGGGTTTCAGGGTTTTTCCTGCATAGAGAATTATGAGGCGGCCGCCTCCGTCATATTTCTTGCCGCCTCCAGCTCTCGTCAAAACTCTGACGGTCGTATTTTCGACAAACGTTGCACTCGGTGGATTTCTGTCATTTCTAACTGCAATTGCGGCACTGCGCCCATGTGGTGGCGGGGGCGCTATTTAACCTTAACCCTGGTGGCGCTGTGCTGCAAATAAGCTTAGCTTTGGTGTTTGCTAGCGAAGACAAAACAAGGAACCAGCCAGCAACATGTGGAGCCCTGGGCTTGCACACTCGTCACTTTGTCAACTGTCAGAATAGTCTTTTAGGTCGAAACGTTATTTCATATCAAAAATCCTGAAAGTCACATTAGTTGGCTTGCTGTTCCATTATCCAGAATGACAAGTTGAGCCTATACTAGCGTTAGTCAGTGCTCCTTTTAATGTATTATTTGCAAAATGATCAGTTTTGAAGTCTGTCAGGGGTTTCAATTGCTGAAAAGTTGTATTAATCAGACAGTCAACAATAGGTTTTGGAATGACATGGTACTACTGTCATTAACAAGGACTAACAAACCTTCTCTGTCATAACCTCATTTTGTGGCAGGAAAAACCCTGAGTAGACGTTTTTGATGACGCGATCAAACAGTGCAATGCTGTTCTTATTTATTTATTTATTTCCAGTTATTGTGCTTTGTTGGTATAGCATAATGTCTGCTGGAGTGTTCAATAAAAGTGATCAATAGTGAAATGAAAAACTGCCGGTACGCATTCGGTATTCTGACAAATGTTTCCTTAAATTCAGCTTCGGCCAAGAAATTTCAATTGAGTGCATCCCTAATTTAAATGACACAGTTCTATCAAGGATGGAATATTACAGTTTTCCATTACAGGTATCCTAACACTCTGAACACTTCATGTTCCCACAGCGTGTGCAGACTCCAGAGATGTGGTGTTACTTCTGGCACTGCTGAGTCTATGGAAGCAGCACTTGTTCTCATGTTGTTTCTAATCCTGTATATGTTCCTATTCTTACAGGAGAGAGCTCCAACCCAGACTCAGACATGGAGCCCAGCTCCACCGCATCAGGAAGCCATAAACAACACAGACGGAGGAGGAGGAGCTTAAGACAGAAGAATCACCACTGTTTAGATTGCAGTGAGAGTTTCATTTGTCCAACTCACCTTAAATCACAACCACAGACTCAAGGAGGACAGAAGACTCACTCTTGTCTTCAGTGTGGAAAGAGATGTGGTTATATGAGCCAACTAAAGAGACACCAAAGAATACACACAGGAGAGAAGCCATTCTGCTGCTCCCAGTGTGGGAAGAGTTTCAGTGAGGCAGGATCCCTAAAGAAACACCAGAGAATACACACAGGAGAGAAGCCATTCTGCTGCTCCCAGTGTGGGAAGGGTTTCAGTGAGGCAGGATCTCTAAAGACACACCAGAGAATACACACAGGAGAGAAGCCATTCTGCTGCTCCCAGTGTGGGAAGGGTTTCAGTCAGGCAAGTGACCTAAAGAAACACCAGAGAATACACACAGGAGAGAAGCCATTCTGCTGCTCCCAGTGTGGGAAGAGTTTCAGTGAGGCAGGATCTCTAAAGACACACCAGAGAATACACACAGGAGAGAAGCCATTCTGCTGCTCCCAGTGTGGGAAGGGTTTCAGTCAGGCAAGTGACCTAAAGAAACACCAGAGAATACACACAGGAGAGAAGCCATTCTGCTGCTCCCATTGTGGGAAGGGTTTCAGTCGGGCAGGAGACCTAAAGACACACCAGAGAATACACACAGGAGAGAAGCCATTCTGCTGCTCCCAGTGTGGGAAGAGTTTCAGTGAGGCAGGATCCCTAAAGACACACCAGAGAATACACACAGGAGAGAAGCCATTCTGCTGCTCCCAGTGTGGGCAGAGTTTCAGTCAGGCAGGACACCTAAAGAGTCACCAGAGAATACACACAGGAGAGAAGCCATTCTACTGCTCCCAGTGTGGGAAGAGTTTCAGTGAGGCAGGATCCCTAAAGAGTCATCAGAGAACACATACACTAGTTAATACGACTGCTCCCAGTGTGGGAGGTGTTTAAAGGAGGCAGGAGCCCTAAAGAAGAAGGGGGGGGTCTTCTGGCAGCACCATCATATACTGTATGGATATTTACTTGTTGATCAGATCTGGGAGAAGGTTGTGTCACGACATGAGCCTTTTCTTGATTCTTTTCTCTCAATTCCTCCTGTCCTCTTCTCATACCCTCCCTTCCTCATCTCTCCCCCCTTCCCCTCCTCCCCTTCCTCTTGTCTCCTCCCTTCCTCTCCTCTACCTCCTTCCTCTCCTCTCCCCTCCTCTCCTCCCTTCCTCTCCTCTCTTCCTCTCCTCCTCTCTTCCCCTCCTGGAAAGTGAAGGAGGAATCGAGGTCGTAGGAGTTGAGATGTCCTTGTCCCCTCCTCTGTCATGTGGTCACCGCCCCTTCCACCCAGATGAGGCCTTGGTGTTTAGAAGCCGAGTGTGACTGAATACTGGTATGTTGTATGTTTGCAATAAATCCTCCTAACGTTTCAGCTAGAAGACTAAGATGTTGTACATCATATCATATTAAGATATAGATCCCATCACTTCTCAGTTTTCTATTAGATTAGCTTATTATCTGGACATATGCCTGGACGTACTCCAACACTATTCCTCCCCCACATTTGTTAGATTGGCCTCTAGCCTGTGTGGACATATTGACATTGTTTAATGACGCTGATAATTTTTATGTTTTGTTTTTTAAATGTGTTTTTATTTGTTTTCATATTCTGAAAGTTTAAATGTTGTAGAGCCCCCTCAATATAACAATCAACAGTTTTAGGATCCTTAAATACTTATAATTTGTCAGCAAACTAAGCTTGTTTTCATTACGTGATTCACAACACTTGTCTGCTGTAACACATTCTGAGCTTTGTACTCGGGTGAGTGTTGTCATGGTGATACATGTCTTGTTCATGTTTAGGGACTGTGTGATAATCCAGTTTTGTGTAGTTATGTGTTTTAGCATGTTCTGAAACCAACGTGTTTGTTTGTTTTGGTTCAGGGAGATTTTCTCTGCTAGTTGAATTGAGGTGTACCAACATTCACATAAACAATAAATCTTCAACTATTTTCAACTGGTTTCAGTGTATGACATCACCATTTGAGATCTGACAATCAACACTTTCATAATCTGTAAAAAAAAAAAAAAACACAGGAGAGAGGCCATTCTGCTGCCCCCAGTGTGGGAGGAGTTTCAGTCACGCAGGAAACCTAAAGAGACATCAGAGAACACACACTAGTTAACACGACTGCTCCCAGTGTGGGAGGTGTTTAAAGGAGGCAGGAGCCCTAAAGAAGAAGGGGGGGGGTCTGCTGGCAGCACCTTCATATACTGTATGTACATGTGCTTGTATGGACAGAAGACTGTTGTGTATCTATTCTGGATACTGAGGCCTGTCAGTCTGTCTTGGTCTACTCTTCTCCCCCAGACACTCCAGACAGCCAACAGAACTCCCTCTACCTTCAGCCCCCTCCCTGGCGCTGGGCTAGAGAGAACGAGGGCTGTAATAAACGTGTGTTTGTACAGTACAGTACAGAGCGGGAGAGGGAGAGGGTTGAATGGCAGATGAGGTCAGAGGTAACAGTAGGGTTTGGGGGTGGGGGGGCATGTTTTGTTTTCAAGAAACCAATCAACGTGATGAAGGGGTGGGATAAACAAAAATGGAACAACAAGATGGCAGCTATTTCACTGGAAATGAGGATATGCAGAATCAATAAAAACACTTTCTCTCTTTTATTAGCTGTGACTAGCATTAAAATGGCCACAGAGTTTGTGTTCACAAATTTGACGCGGAGAGGAGAGACGCTTCACTGACACAGAAAAACCCCACTCTTTTTTTAGAAGATCATAGAATTGTGTTCTGATGAGGCATGAAACATCACACGCCCTCCACCAAAGTCCCACCAGATGCATTATGGACTAGAATGATGAATGGACACATGGACCCAACATTATTATTACATTTATTTTATTATATATATTTTTAATCTTTCCTTATTGTTTCCTTTTATAAATATTGCCATATTGTTCTCTCATGCTGATGCAATGTCGATTGGAACTGAGGCCATAACAACGTCACTCTCTTGTACTTGTATAATGGGAGGTAATTAACTTGGTTGGGGGGGGAGTTAACCAGCTATTGTTCCCACCCATTACCCGCCTGTGGAAAGTGTGAAGTGACAAAGAAGAACTTTGAATGGGGATTTTCTCTGTTAGTTGATTTGAGTTGAACTAAATGCTAGGATGTTAGCCGTTGGAAATATTGATTATGTATGTAACAGTAGCTATGTATATAAGATGTTTACACAGTCTATGGATCACCTTTTCTGTTAGATATTATTGTCAAGTTAGAACTGTGTAATGATAATCAAGGGGCATTTGCTGTGTATTAGAATCCACTTATTCTAATGTTTCGTCAGTTGGGGAGGTTGAGCTATCATTGGACACTGGTGCATGCGTACTAATGCACATGCGTGTTAATGCACATGCGTGTTACACGTGAAGGTGCATGCCTTAGCCTCGTGGACAGTATGCACCTAGGTAGAGAGTATATTATTTTAGGTTTATTATAGAGATCTGTATATTTGATATGTTTACAGAAACCACAAATTCACAAGCTCATTAAAGAACCCTAAATGGTAACAAGGCCTGGTTATGGGAACCCATCTCCTAAGAACATCATAGTTCTAACTGGACTGTCCACAGTGAGTTGAACTGTCCCATCAGCAAAGTACAATACATTTTTCAGTATATATGCCTTGATGGTGAGAGTGTTAGAAACTTGAGGAATCAATTTTGATCTATAACACCGACTGATTGTATAAAAAAGAATACATATGAACTGGGTGTTGAACGTTTATCTGCGTTTGGTTGACACCTTCTGAATGTATTTGTCCAAACTTACTGTTGATCTTGATGACTTTGTCTTCCTGGAATAAAGACCTCTCAAATCTTTAACAGGCAGTTAATCTGAATATATTTTATCTTCACAAAACTCACCAATGCCTCATAGACACAACATTGGTGCTTTTCCACTACAGGGCTAGCCCGGGTCGACTTTGTAGCCAAGCCGTGCCGTACTTTCAGAAACGCTTCTCCATTATACGGAGCGACCCGGGACAAGGAGGAGTTACGTGTCATAAGATTCCCCCCCCCCCCCCCCGCTATACAGATCAGCGGGGGGAAATGCGTGTCTCCTGACACGTTGAGCACTGTGCTTTTTTTGTTGGTGAACTACCGTAATAAGCCTAAAAAAGTTCAACTGTTCAAAAAGTGCAACTTCTCTGCTTTCAGAAACTGTTTGAATGTTTTAGATTGGGCATATAGTTCATGAATTACGGTAGTTTGAAGGAACGTTGTGGAATCCGCTGTAGACAGCTCCGGTTTCGGAGCAAGACTATCGGCATTAGTCAAATACATGCTCACATCAAGTCATCCGCTCACTGCTCTCCATCAAAAATGGCACATCCATCAATAATATTACACAATAACAACTGCTCTGATTAGATTGCTTAGATTGTTTAATACATCAACGGGAGGAAAAGCGAGATGAACTTGCGAGTATCATGCTTCCTCCATTGAACGGAAGTCCTATCTATCCCATTCAAAGTGTTTTAGTCTTCCCCCTTTCCACTGGTAATAAGGAATTGGCAAGAATAGATCGATATAAATAGATCAACATAATGCAGCACTATCACGCACAGATCAGCCTTAAAACATGTAACGTTAGATATATAACGGTGCGACGTATTTCTACGGAAAGGCTGACTGACGCGGGGCTCATTCAATCTCCGCGTTCGTTATAGATACGCTTGCAGTAGCGGGTGAACTCCCGGTTCATTGAGTTTACGGTTAAAATCATAACTTCTCGGGGTGTCAGCGCGGTGGTTCAGGGCTCAAAATGACCGTATACCGATGGTGAAGTTAGCAAAGTAGTATTGTGTTTGTACCCGTGGCGGCTGGTGCTAAACATTTTGGGTGGGGCACAGGTTATGGGGGCATGCTCCACGGGGAAGAATATCAACTTTAAAATCTGGATTTACAGTCGATTTTAGCATGAGAATATACTGTATATAGTACTGTCCAGACAGTTGTCTTGTTTAGCCATTCAACTAGGCATTATTTATTCAAATGGAGAAAGACATGGAACACAATGCAATTGTGATAATAAATGTGTTCTTTGTTACTTCTTTAATTAAATTAAAGTGTACCTTTCTATTATCATACAATATTTCCTTGAACATGTAAACTCTATAATCATACAGTTGTCTTTCTATTAGTTGTCTCTGTCATACTGAACTGTTTGTTATCACCTCAGTTCTGTCTCTATTGCTCTCCTCTCCTGTTGTCGTTTCCGGGTCCAAAGTTGGCTGAGGCGCTGTCTTCGAAATGCCGCAATAATAATAATAATAAATTATATTTATATAGCGCTTTTCCGAGGCTCAAATACCCTGACAATATGGGGACAACGGGAAAGTGCTGCTGTGTCCCTTGTTGTATGAATAGATCCCAGTCTAAAAAACGATTAAACTGTCATTCTACCGCTGTAGTACACTGGTACTCTGGTGCAGGGAATTTCTGGTTTGGAGCCGGAAATTGCAAAACGTCACGTTTGGATATTCAGGGCATTTTTTAATTTTTACTACCCCTAGTGGTAGTGGCCCTAGGCTGCAGCCTAGGTAAGCCTATAATATGCTCGGGGCGCAATTTTTGCGAAATAGAAGACAGCCAATTGGAGCGCTGCTACAGCTCACGTGTAAGCCAAAAGTATTTGCAGTGCCATAGCCGTCGTTCCAAGATGGCGTCGCGCTCAGTCGCGAAGCTCGGAGCGGCTTCTACGCTGGTGTTTCTTAGTGTTTTTAAGTACATTTGTATGTACACTTTTATTTTAGTACTTATAGGGAACAGTTGTGTAAATAGTACCTACAGCAGGCTCGACTTATTAGAAGTCGGCACGCAAAACGACAAGACAGTTACAGCGGAGTTCCTGAAGCAAAACAGGATATATCACGAGATCGCCCGTGTACCGGGAGAATCCTGGTACTCAGTCCCCTCCCTGAGGCGAAAACGCCGGCGGCGAGACCGTAAGCAACGACGGGGCCGCCGGGGAGGCCTGTTAGCTAGGCTAAGACGGAGCCCTGACAAACCTGCTTTGCCGAGTATTTTCCTTTCCAACGTCAGGTCCCTGACGAACAAGATGGATGAACTGAGACTACAAGTTGCTAAAAATAACATCGTGGGAGATAGCTGTGTGATTATTCTGACCGAAACCTGGCTAAATGACACCATCGTGGACTCCGCAGTTAGCTTGGAGGGTCGGACACTACACCGGGCGGACCGCACGCAACTCAGCGGCAAGTCAAGAGGGGGTGGGATCATAATATCGACGAAGGATAGCTGGTGCTTAAACACGAAAAAGTAGCCACTGCTCCCCAGACCTGGAATACTTGACTGTTAAATGCCGACCCACATACCTCCCGAGGGAGTTTAACGCGGTGTTCATAACATGTGTGTACATAGCGCCTAGCGCGGACGGTAGCCTAGCATTGGCGCGGCTATATGACGCCATCAGTGGTCAACAAAGCACTGATCCACAGGCTATTCACATCATAGCAGGAGATTTCATTCATGTCGACCTGAAGGCAGTACTACCCAAGTTCTATCAGCATGTGAAATGTGCAACAAGAGGAGAAAAAACACTGGACAAGGTATACACCAACATCAAACGTGCTTACAAGGCTAGTCCGCTAGCTCATCTAGGCATGTCTGACCATGTGTCAATCCTCCTGATCCCTGCATACACTACCATGGGGAAAAGTGCTCCCATCACCACTAAGACTGTCAGAACCTGGCCAAAAGGGTCCGCTCCACTGCAGATCTGCCTAAATGACACCCTATGGCAGGAATATGAGCATGAGGACCTGGAACAGTACACGTCGTCGGTTCTGAACCACATAGTGAACTGCACCAACTCAGTCACCGTGGACAAACGGGTCCGGGTCTACCCCAACACGAAGCCATGGATGACTGGGAAGGTCCAAAAACTGATCAACGAGAGGGACAACGCCTTCTTCGCAGGGAAGAGCACACCGCTGTACAGCTCCACCAGGGCCAACCTAAAGCGCGGAATCAAAGCGGCCAAGGCAGACCACAGAGAGAAGATTGAGGAATGCCTCCTGAGCAACGACTCCAGGCGGATGTGGCAGGGCGTTCAGCAGATGACAAACTTCAGAGCCAACAGGCTCACAGCCGCAGAGGACGACCCCCTGCTGGTGGGAAAGCTGAACACCTTCTACGCCCGGTTCGACGAGGGGCGAACGGAGGTAACCGCAACACAAACACCACTCTCTCCAGCTCTCAGCAGCCTCACCCTCACAGAGCATGAAGTGAGACGCGTACTGAAGGCGGTGGACCCCAGGAAAGCCTCGGGGCCGGATGGCGTCCTGGGACGGGTGCTGAGAGACTGCGCCGACCAGCTGGCCGGGGTTTTCACCAACATCTTTAACCAGTCCCTGTCCCAGGCCACCGTCCCACCCTGCCTGAAAACCTCAACTATCATCCCAGTCCCGAAGAAAAGCACGGTGAGCTGCCTAAACGACTACCGCCCGGTGGCACTCACACCAATCATCATGAAGTGCTTCGAGAAACTAGTCCGGGCCCACATACTCACACGCCTCCCGCCCAACCTGGACCCATACCAGTTCGCCTACAGAGCCCACAGGTCCACAGAGGACGCCATCGCGACGACTCTCCACGCCACTCTATCCCACCTGGAGAGGGGAAACAGCTACGCGAGACTGCTCTTCGTGGACTTCAGCTCCGCCTTCAACACCATCCTTCCAGACAGGCTAGTGACCAAACTACTAGACCTGGGTCTATCACACTCTATATGTGTGTGGATCAAGGACTTCCTGACCGACCGCCCCCAGAGGGTGCGGGTGGGCCCCCACACCTCCACAGCCCTCAGACTCAGCACTGGGTCCCCCCAGGGCTGCGTGCTAAGCCCCATCCTCTACAACCTCTACACCTACGACTTCACCCCCGTCCACCCCAGCAACTCCATCGTAAAGTTTGCAGACGACACCACCGTGGTGGGATGTATCTCGGGGGGGGACGAGGCGGCGTACAGGGATGAGGTAGAGCAACTGAGCAAGCTGTGCAAGGTTAACAACCTGCTGCTGAACAAGTCACAACCCTCCGATTCCTGGGGATGCACATGCGGGATGACCTGACCTGGAAGGACAACACAAAAGGCACCATCAAGAGGGCACAACAGCGGCTATACACCCTGAGAGTCCTCAGGAAGGAACACAGCAAGCAGGAGATACTGGTGACCTTTTACCGCGGCGCAGTGGAGAGCATCCTCACCTACGGCATCTGCAACTGGTTCTCCAGCTGCACAACAGCGGAGAGAAATGCGCTACAGAGAGTCGTGAGAACAGCACAGAAGATCACCGGCGCCCCCCTCCCCTCTCTGGAAGAGCTGTACAACACACGCTGTCTCAGGAAGGCCTCCAAGATCTCCAGGGACCCGACCCACCCTGGGTACGTACACTTTACCAGGCTGCCCTCGAAAAGGCGGTTCAGGACCCTGGCCGCTAAGACAAACAGACTGAAGAACAGCTTCTACCACAGGGCCGTCCAGGCCCTGAACACAGCAAAGACCTAAGTTCTGGGCCCTGGACAGTCTGGACGGATTGTATGGCAGCTGCTGGACTGAAAAAATCAGGTGTAGTGCTGAGGCACAAACATGTACATTTCAAGCCTGCAAACTGTGACACTTTAAATAACGTGAAACAATACTATTGTGCAATATGACAACCCTAGTCGTCGATCTGTACAGTATAGTACAGTGGATTGTGTACATAGCCTTTATTTATGTAAACCAGCTCCTTCCCTTCTTGTGATTTTTTTTTTAAAGTTTTTTTTTTTTTCCTTTCCTAACACCAGGGGAGCCACCCCTCCTAAATTTCGTTGTTTGGTACCTGTACTGTAGCAATGACAATAAAGTCCATTCATTCATTCATTCATAGACTTGCATTCGGCCGGCGCCCCGACTCCTCCCCTATGTATTTTAACAGTGAATTTTACACACACACAGATAAAATGTTTATTGTATGGATTTTTAATGAATGCTGATAGGCGCCGACAGAATATCAGCCGCATTTTGTGAATAAACAATGTTTATTTAAAAAAAACTTTTACAAGTCGCAACTAGGAAGTGAAGGTGGGGGCGGCGCCCCAGCGCCCTCTATTGGCCAGCCGCCACTGGGATACACAGAGTACAATTCTTGGGTTCCGGTTCATTAAACATTGGCATTGTTTTTGCAGCAGAATACAAGATCAATATTCAAATGGAATAACATGAATGATCTTTATTGTCATTGTAACGGGTACAGCAAAATGTAAATGCAAACCCTAGGTGCTAACAATCAAAACACAGTCCTAAGATAATAAAAAACAAGAATGAGACATAAATAGACATAAATAGGGGGATAAGTGATCGGTAGGAATCTGAGAATGTATCTATTATGTAAACGTATACTTCTATACACTATATGGCCTATTCACAGGGGGGTATATAGACAGGGGGGAGTTAGCATGTAACTGTGTACTTTTATAAACATATAAACATATGAACTAGTAACATACAGTATATGAAAACCTAACACAAGAATGTAAACTGTAATGTAAAATCAGCAGGATATAAAAACAACAACAATCAACAATAGTATCAATAGCAGCAGAATGCAAATCACCAATGATACACAGATATGCATAAATTATATAGGTGTATCTCAAATCAAACTAAAACCCAATGATCATTAAGTGCAGCAAGCTGTCTGTTGTGGACAGTCATGCTTGTCGTGTCTGCACACGGTACACAAAACAATTTTCATTACTTCCCTTTTTGTCGCTCTCCCCGGAGGCAATGAAGCGCAGCCCCCCCCCCCCCCTAGTCTGCACCCCCCCCCCCTAGTCTGCACCCCCCCCCCCCTAGTCTGCACCCCCCCCCCCCCTAGTCTGCACCCCCCCCCCCCCCCTAGTCTGCACCCCCCCCCCCTAGTCTGCACCCCCCCCCCCCCTAGTCTGCACCCCCCCCCCCCCCTAGTCTGCACCCCCCCCCCCCTAGTCTGCACCCCCCCCCCCCCTAGTCTGCACCCCCCCCCCCCCTAGTCTGCACCCCCCCCCCCCCCTAGTCTGCACCCCGCCCCCCCCCCCCCCCCTAGTCTGCACCCCCCCCCCCCCTAGTCTGCACCCCGCCCCCCCCCCCCCCCCTAGTCTGCACCCCCCCCCCCCTAGTCTGCACCCCCCCCCCCCCTAGTCTGCACCCCCCCCCCCCCCCTAGTCTGCACCCCCCCCCCCCCTAGTCTGCACCCCCCCCCCCCCCTAGTCTGCACCCCGCCCCCCCCCCCCCCCCTAGTCTGCACCCCCCCCCCCCCTAGTCTGCACCCCGCCCCCCCCCCCCCCCCCTAGTCTGCACCCCCCCCCCCCCTAGTCTGCCCCCCCCCCCCCCTAGTCTGCACCCCCCCCCCCCCTAGTCTGCCCCCCCCCCCCCCCTAGTCTGCACCCCCCCCCCCCCCCCCCCTAGTCTGCACCCCGCCCCCCCCCCCCCCTAGTCTGCCCCCCCCCCCCCCTACTCTGCACCCCGCCCCCCCTAGTCTGCACCCCCCCCCCCCCCTAGTCTGCACCCCCCCCCCCCCCTAGTCTGCACCCCCCCCCCCCCCTAGTCTGCACCCCGCCCCCCCCCTAGTCTGCACCCCCCCCCCCCCTAGTCTGCACCCCGCCCCCCCCCCCCCCCCTAGTCTGCACCCCGCCCCCCCCCCCCCCTAGTCTGCACCCCCCCCCCCCCTAGTCTGCACCCCCCCCCCCCCTAGTCTGCACCCCGCCCCCCCCCCCCTAGTCTGCACCCCGCCCCCCCCCCTAGTCTGCACCCCCCCCCCCCCCCCTAGTCTGCACCCCCCCCCCCCCCTAGTCTGCACCCCCCCCCCCCCCCCCCCTAGTCTGCACCCCCCCCCCCCCCCCTAGTCTGCACCCCCCCCCCCCCCCCCTAGTCTGCACCCCCCCCCCCCCCCCCCTAGTCTGCACCCCGCCCCCCCCCCTAGTCTGCACCCCCCCCCCCCTAGTCTGCACCCCCCCCCCCCCCCTAGTCTGCACCCCGCCCCCCCCCCCCCCCTAGTCTGCACCCCCCCCCCCCCCCTAGTCTGCACCCCGCCCCCCCTAGTCTGCACCCCGCCCCCCCTAGTCTGCACCCCGCCCCCCCCTAGTCTGCACCCCGCCCCTAGTCTGCACCCCGCCCCCCCCCCCCCTAGTCTGCACCCCCCCCCCCCCCCCTAGTCTGCACCCCCCCCCCCCCTAGTCTGCACCCCCCCCCCCCCTAGTCTGCACCCCCCACCCCCCCTAGTCTGCACCCCCCACCCCCCCTACTCTGCACCCCGCCCCCCCTAGTCTGCACCCCCCCCCCCCCCCCTAGTCTGCACCCCGCCCCCCCTAGTCTGCACCCCCCCCCCCCCCTAGTCTGCACCCCCCCCCCCCCCCCCCCCCTAGTCTGCACCCCGCCCCCCCTAGTCTGCACCCCCCCCCCCCCCCCCCCTACTCTGCACCCCGCCCCCCCCCCCCCCCCCCCTAGTCTGCACCCCGCCTGGGCAGTGTTGCCTGCTCGGGAGCAAAGTAAACACTCGATTTTGTAAGGCGATCAACTTCTCCAGAATCGATTTAATTGAGTCGTCACTTACAAGCGAGTTCGTTTAATCTCAACGAGACGTCCTTGATATCACTTCTTAAGATGATATGATCCAATCAAATATTAGGCACCACTACTGAACTGTTCATTAAGATAATATTTATTCAAGCACATCAGCAAGCAATAATAGTTCATTTCCATGGAAAAGTGGTCCCATCTAGTTTCACCTCTGCAGGCCCGTCTCAGCTAGCCGTCAACAAGTTAACTGCAGAAGCTCCACCAAACAAGAGTCCCGTTTAGCCTTGGTACATAGTGTTTATACATTTGATTTAACATTTGGGGCTGGGTGGTGCCTCCCCCCCCCCCCCCTATCTAGTAGTTTTCCAATTGTCCGTACGAAATCCGTTGCAGCTGCGAGCAAGTGTTTTAATTAGGTATGTGGCCTTCACTCCTCTCTGTGTGTTATCTCCTTCTGGCCTCCCGTTGTCATGGTGATATCCGTACTTGTGTGAGCACAGAGCGAGTCAGTGTCCTTATCAGAATGTCTTGTGAAAACACAACTATTGAAGTTACACAGTAATATTAGGATTCGATTTACAAGTTAAAATATAGTATAGAAGAATAGACTTATCATTAATCATTAGTTATGAAAGTATAAAATCAGTACAGAAAAATAGAATATCATAACAGCAGGTGTAAAATGGTTGTTAGCACATAGGTAAAAATAAGTAATTTACAGGCAGTTTGAATCATAAAACGTTCTTTTAGTCAGGAGCTTGTCTTCTTCTTGTCGCTCAAAAACAGAACCTCTCTTTTGGCTTTGCGTGACCTTCCTATTGTTCTCAACTGACCTCAGTCACATATTATTTAAATGAGCACATAGTACATGATTTATCACTTCTAGTTATTTTAATACAAATTCCCAACAAATCCCCCCTTTGGTCATTAAACAAAATTATGACCATTACAGAGAATTTGTAGCCAGACATGGTGAGATGGGTCGTAGACCGCAAATGCCTTTATTTACACCATTCCTTCACAAACCTCCATAATCACAACATATCTTCAACTCCTGTATCATGATCCATGATCTCCTCACCCTCTAACAGTGACTGCTGCTGCTCAGCAATAAGCATTTGTAATTGCATCTGTGTTCCAGCATCAACCTTGGTTAGGGCCGTAGTAATCAGTCGCTGGGCCAGGCCTCTAATGCAAGGGACAATGCAGCAGCCAAACAGGATCAACACCGTGGCAGAGATGAGGAGGGCAGAGAGCATAGACATCGCCAGATTTTTCCATTTACCAAAAACAGAGTCGAACCACTCTCCAATAACATTGCTAACTCCAGCGTTTGCATACACCTCTGCACGGAGCATACGCAGACCCTTCAGTGCTCTTGTGACGGAGCCAACAGGAGCGGTGTTATTGGGTATGATCGTGCAGCAAGTGTCACCAAACACACCTGGTAGGCAAACTGGCTAGTAGTCGCTCTATGTATAGAGGGCTGCAAGGGAATTTTCCTGGCTACATAGTGTACAGGTTTTTACTTTTGCCTGCTTGCGGCTCTGTCAGTATTGATTGATTGATTGATTGACTGAGAATGTTCACTATGTGAAGCGCATTGACTTGCATCTTGTAAGAAATGCGCTATACAAATACAATTTGATTAGATGATTTGATTTGATAATTCCGGAAATGGAGATTGAAGCTTAGCGAGGCAAAGACGGTGTCGGCTGCCTTCCACCTTAACAACAGGGAGGCTAAATGTGAGCTTAGAGTACACCTAGATGGAACTCCCCTGCCATGTTCCGCTGAGCCAATCTATCTCGGCGTGACATTGGACAGGACGCTCACGTTTCGCCGACACCTCGAGTCACTGCGCAAGAAGTTAACAGCTCGTGTGGTGTTGATGAGGCGACTGGTTGGCTCGGGCTGGGGCGCCGGCGCAAGGACCTTGCGCACGGCAGCCCTAGCCCTCGTTTATTCAACTAGTGAATACTGCGCCCCAGTATGGTGTCGCAGTGCCCACACCCGCCTCATCGCCTCGCCTATAAACGAAGCCTTGCGCATTGTGACAGGATGCCTGCGTCCTACCCCCGTGGACAACCATCCCATCCTAGCAGGCATCCAGCCCGCAGGCCTCCGCCGCATGGGAGCCACAGCACGTCTCGCCTGCCGGGCCGTGGAGCTTAATAACCATCTGCTCCATGATAGGCTCACTATAACAGCGGAGCCCTCCCAGCGTCTCAAGTCGAGACACCCATTTGTGCCTGCCGCACAGGATCTCAGGCAGCAATGCAGAGATCTTAACATCAGTGCGGCAGGATGGGCGGATTATATGTGGCGCGCGGAGTGGGAGGCTAACACCTCCAAACTCCGTGACCACATCCCAGTCACCGGCCCTGAGCCCCTCGGGATGGACTTGCCAAGGCTATCCTGGGTGAGGCTCAATCGTCTCCGGACCGGCGTCGGGCGTTTCCGCTCATCAATGCACAGATGGGGCTTGGCCCCAAATGCGTCGTGCGAGTGTGGCGCAGAGGACCAAACCGCAGACCATGTTATCCTGGATTGCCCGGTGTACCACCCACCCAACGGGATGCATGGTCTGTCTGTCGGTATTAAATGACGAGACGATGACGTGGCTTCTGGAGGGGTGTCCAGAAATATAGCCCGGATGAGCCCCTCAACCAGGTCTCGGGGTGGTAAAAGGGTAGCCCCTCGGCCCGAGCCTGGTGGAGTGGAGAGGAAAACAACTACCCATACGCCGAAGAAGAACAGCTTCATTGTGTGACTTCAACATATACAACATTGTTTATAATATGTTTTGGATGGAGTGACTCTGTTGCGCATTTAGAGTGCTCACACACTACCAGCAAACTATGCCAGCTATGTTTCTAACAACATTCTATACATATGAGGTCTGATCCAATACAGAGACTTGTACAGTGACTGTTATGGCATGTTTGTTGTTGAGAAAATAAAAAGCAAAATCATCTCAACACATTGGGCTGTAGATTCACTTCCGCTAGGGCTTTCACACCGGTAAAGAACCGTTCCGGTTCGCATTCGCGTTCATGAACCACGTTGGTGCTGTCTGGCGAACGAGCCCGCGTTCATACCAGTGTAACCAGAACCATCTGCGTCATCAACGCTGGGTTATGAAGGGGCGGGATAAAAAATGTCACAACTAGATGGCAGCTACTTCACTGGAAAAGAGGATAAGATCTTCCACTACAGTATTTGAAATAAACACTATTTTCTATGAAACAAAACAAAAGACACTTTCTACACGCGTTCACAGCTGCTCCATTACTGGAATAGAATTGGCTTACGAAATTTGCATGCGTGTGTGTTTGCTGAATGTGAGGAAGATAGAGAAAATAATGAAACTTTTGATTATTTTTTTATCACTAATGATTAGATATAGATTACATTACATTTGGTCTCCTTCCTTCTTGCTGGTCTCTGCAGCCTAGAATATGACACACCCACTGACGACGTGACTGTTCTACGTTTTGGTTCCCACTTGAGAACCACTATTTTATGGTTCCTGCTGCGAACCAACTTTTCAATCTCCGAACCAATTGAGTTTTGGTCTGGACGCGCCGGCCGGTTCCATACTTGGTTCGCGAACGAGAACCGGAACGGTTCTTTGCCGGTGTGAAAGCCCTAAGCTAGGACCCTGGATGATCTGGAGAGATGCTGTAAAGAGGAATGGTCTCAGATTCCTTGCTCTGTATTCTCCAACCTTACTAGATGTTACAGGAGAAGACTCCTTGCTATTCAAGGGAGGTTGGACGAAGTATTAAATGCAGGGGTGCAATATACTTCAATTAAAGGTTTAAATTTTTTTCCCAGTATGTTGGTAATAAAGACCTAGTCACAACTGGCACACACATTTAACTTGATTTAATTCCATAGAGTTCCCAAAGAAACAACTTTACGTTGTTAGGGAAAAACTCAAAACAAGGTAGACTAGCCTCTGATACTAAATAAACTGTTATTGTACAATTTGTCTTATTACAACAATATCTGTTGGCCTGTTCTTTCAAAACAAAAACAAATAGAAATTACGTGTACATTGTAGATGCAAAGTGTATTTGAACTTTATATTAAGTTTGATACAGGACATACTGAGATATACAGTGTAGCATTACAGTGTGTCATCACACGTGTTACGGCTGGGCCTCCACACACACCCTCCCCCGCCCCCACAACTCGAGCACAGCGTGCTCTCCGCCGCAGGTGAGGCTTGTCACGTTAATTGGATAGTTATCCAGCCACAGCCAGACCAGCACACCTGTCTCCACTCCGAATCAACCCTCTGGCTACATCTACCATGGACTTTCATTCATTCATCGTCAGTTCTTCCTTAAGAATGGCCTGGCAAGTATCCGCTGTTTACCATTCGTGTACTATGCTCTCATGACTATTTTTGTGATTTGTATTTACCCATATACAAATTCTCTTGTGACTTGTGATTTGTATTTTTTCCTTTTACAAATCCTCTCGTGGTTTTTTGGATGTGCACATATCTTTTGTACTGGCCTACCGTGGAGACTCACCCTGTTTCTCTGTCTCCTACAGCCCACGCCAGCCACTAACGCCAGCCCGCCGGGCTGAAACCCCCGGGCTCATCATATCTGTTTTTCCACCTCTCTACACTGTAAATAAATACCCTAAGGGGTTAACACAGTATTCTGCCTCCGGTGTCGTGTTCTTGAGCCCCCAAACTACTGTGGCATAATAACACTTTTTCCAAAAATGTACTAAATAAAAAAAAATGTCCACACACAATACCCCATAATGCGAAAACAAGTTTTTAGAAATGTCTGTGAAATGTATTAAAATTGAAAAAGAGAAATACCTTGTGTCATTCATACCCTTTGCAATAACACTCTTAAAATGAGCAACAAATGAGCAACAATTACTTTTTTTATTTAATCAATTTTAAATTGACTCTACAACACAACAAAATGTGGAAAAAATGAAGGGGTGTGATGACTTTCTATAGGCACTGTATATTGTGTTTGGCCCAAACGTGTTGTGACGGATATGAGTAGCCTGGTTGTCTGTGTCTGTGTATTTGTGTGTATGTCTTTTTAACAGCCATAAGTCCAGTCCAGGGGATCCACCCCCCCCCCCCTGTGATAATTACCAATCAACTCCAGCAGTGGTCAATCATCTCCAGCCAATCATCACCAGCCAATAATCAACCCCCAACCAATCATCAGATGCCACACCCTACAAAAGACCTGGAGAGAGAACCATCAGGAGCTGTGTGATCCATTCACACAGTTCCCACCATTTTGTTATGCCATGCTGGTGGTTTAATTTGTTTGTAGTGATATTTGTTTAGTGAATTATTTGATACCTGTGTTAGTGATATTTGATAAGTAATACCATGTTTGAAACCTGTTTATTGTTATTGTTTATTTTACCATCCACGGGATGAGTTTATTGTTTATTTGAAATAGGAGGCATTTGTTAGTTCTAATTCTGTGTTTATCTGACCCATTGTGACTTTTAATTTACCCTTATGTAATAAATACCCATATTACATAACACCTGTATCTTTTGTTACTTCTTATTCTCCCTAGTGAATGTAGAACGTAACACGTGTCAATATAGATATGAATTTTAAGCTATATCGCCGAGCCCTATAGAGGGCCGGTTTCGGAGACAAGGCTTAAGCCTAGTCCCAGACTAAAATGCTATTTGAGCTGGCTTAACTGAAATTCACTTGCACAGACGTAGCTTAAAATAGTCGTGGATTAAGCCTGTTCTGGATTAAACAAAGCCGATTGCAAAATGTAGGATTAGAGCTACTCCAGGACTAAATTGGACTGAATTGAAGCTTAAACTAATCTGCCAAGGAGGCAGGTTTAACTCCCGCTTAGTAGGCTAGGCTACTGTTTGTGAAACTGAGCTTGGATTGTTTGGGAGCATGGACTATTTGGAATATCTAAATGAGGACCAACATGCACGACAAAGGCCAGCCAGACGAATACTGCTGGATAGGAGTGATCCATTGAATCAGTTTGATGAAATAACTTTTCGAGACCGCTTTCGTATGTACAAGGAAAATGCATTGGAGATAATTACTTTGCTTGAGCCTAGACTTTCCTCTCTGTCTCAAAGAGGAGGGCCTGTGTCCAATCAACTGCAAGTTCTGATCACTTTGAGGTTCTTGGCATGTGGAATCTTTCATCGTGAAACTGGTGATTTGTGTGGTGTCAGTGAACCAACTGTATGTAGAATAGTTCACAAAGTCTGCAGTGCCATTTGTGAACTGAGGAGTCTTTACATCAAGTTCCCTGATGCTGCTGGGCAAGCCAACTATAAAGTGCAATTCTATGAATATGGGCACTTCCCAGGAGTGATTGGCTGTATAGACGGATGTCATGTTCCCATCAAGTGCCCATCAACTCCTGATGCAGAGGAATACAGGAATCGTAAGAACTGGTTTTCAATCAATGTTCAGGGTGTATGCACTCCTAATTTGGAGTTTTCAAACATTGTTGCCCGTTGGAAAGGTGCAACCCATGATTCAAGGATTTTTCTCAACTCTTCATTGTGTGCACAATTTGAGAGAGGACAACATAGTGGACTACTACTTGGTGATAGTGGATATGGTCAGAGTAACTATTTATTCACACCACATCTAAGCAGCAAAGGTACAACAGAGCTCATATCCGTACTAGAGGGATGGTCGAGCGTATGTTTGGAGTATGGAAAAGTAGATTCCAGTGCTTACGAAATACGCTTCGTTTCAAGCCAAGAAGATGCTGCAAAGTGATCATTGCTACAGCTGTGCTGCACAACTACCTGAAGCAGCATGGCTGTCCTGATCTGCCAATGGAAGATCAGGATGATGCAGATGTGCCCATGGCAGAGGCAGCCAATGACCAGCGAGGACTTGCACACAGAGCTGCTTTCACAGTGCAGCACTTCAGCATTTAAATATGGAATGTATTCATTATGGTATAGTTTTGCTTGCATACTGTTTCTGTACAAAATTACAATAATGTAAAGCAAAATTAAACGAGTGAACCAAGGCTGGTTAAAATGTAGTTTGTGATGATTAATACTCACTCACACTCACATGCCAAATGACAATACATTTATTTTTATTTTTCACAATTCTTCATATTCACCATGGCTACTGGTATGCAGAATTCTTTTTTGGAGCATAGCCCTCTGTCCCAATTTCATATCCAGTTCAACCTCTAGAATTCTCATTTTCATTTCAAGTTCTTCTTTTAAATATGCATTTATTTTATTTTATGAAATTCTCTGGCTAACTTTTCATGCATACAGTAGTTATCTTTTTTGTCTCTGTCTCTGTTGGATGGTAGCAGCTTCATCTCCCAGGGGTGCCATAGCAGATGTGGAGGGTTCAGGCTCGCTGTGAACTGGCTCTTGATTGGTTTCCTCTGGAAAAAAAAGACCACTGTTACAAACTCAAATGAACTAATATGGTCCTGTAACCAATTTACTTCCTGAGGTATATTTACCATTTGTGCTCAGTTCTCCATGTTCACTGTCCAAATGGTCATTGTCTGGTATACCATCCAGAGGTTGCTGGTGCTCTATTATACCAGACAGCAAGTCACCCAATTCATCAGATGTGTCCTTTATTGGTGGTCCACCACCTGTAATAAATCGCTCTCTTCTGCTTGCTGCATTCTCTTTTTTAAATCCCAGTTTAATGTTCTTCCATAGAACCTATGAAGGCAGATATCATTCATTAGTTTTCTTTTTTGATGTGACAAAAATAGTAATATGGGAAATCTGAAATACTGGTACTGATAAGGCATAATAAAAACAAGTGTGTCTCCTGATAATTTAGGTCATGGTGGAGAAATGATTTTATTTTATATTTATTTCCCCCTCCCATAGGTATGGATCTTCCTTTGTGCAACATATCTTACTCTACCACCATGTTTAACATTCATATGGCCCCTTAAAATAGGTTACTATCGTTTTAAAACAGGATATTCATTCAATGTGAATGCTACAAGCAGCAGGAGTATTGTTACAGTATATGAGAGCCAGATATGAGAGAAACAGATTGAACTTGACATAAATGTCATGAAATAATTTGGGTAGGGCATAAATAAGCAGGGTATAGGCAACAGGAAACAAACACATATTTTTGTGCCTAATAATGAAGATTAACTCACCTGCAGTTGTTGTACTGTTCTTGTGGTGACATCTTCATTTGCATTGAATTCATTGCCAATTGCAGTCCAAGCACATATTTTCTTCTGTTCAATAGCAACAGTATGGATTTTGCTTTCAATGACTGGATGGTTTGATACAATTTGTTTTAGTAGTGTTTTTTCATGCTCACTATAATTTTTGGAGCGAATTCTCTTTGCCTCTGCCATTGTCTTGTCTCAAAATTCACTGCAACAATGGTGTTTTATACTCCATTTCGGGTTTTCATGAGCACAATTGGACCAACAGCCTGTGCTCCCACTTAGTCTAATGAGGCTTGAACTAGGTGTTCTCATTAAGCTTACTCCAGGACTCCATAGTCTCAGACTAACTAAGCCAAATTTAAGCCATGTCCATGCAAGCCACTTAAATAGCCAGGATTAACTAGTCTGACTTAGGCCTACTCGTGTCTTAATTTAAGCGTCTGAGGGCCCTATTATGCACTTCATAAGTCTTAAGCAATAAGACGAGGCGGTAGATCTAAACTTAAGACGTGGAGGCGTGGTCAAGGCCACTTTGCTATTATGCGTGCGGTAGTGGGCGCCTAAGACCCGGCGCTAAGCCCAGAAATTAGTCATGGGTGTGTTTTGGGCGTCTTCTCAATCAACCCAATCAGCGTGCCAGGTGCCATTCCCTTTAAGAACCGGCTGCGTTAAGTCATAAGCGCTATGCTATTATGCAGTTCCAGGGCTTAAAGTGGGAAAAAAACCCTGTGCCTGAAACTTTTTCTTGGGGAGGGGGGTCACAGTTTGAGATATTGGGAGAGCGGGTACAGAAGACAGCTTCTTGTCTCAATGTTTAAATGCATTAATACTATTTTATAGTCAATACAAAATATATGTCTCAATGTTAAAATGCATTAATACTTTAAATGAATGTGCAACAATACTATGTGCAAATTGCAATATGACAACCCTTGTGTACATAAGGTTCAAAAGTTAGGATATTTATAGCATAGCATAGAGTACAGCACAGTGTTTTATTGTAGTAGTATAGTAGATAGTGTACATAGCCTTTATTTATGTAAACCAGCTCTTTTCCCTTTTTTATTTTACCCTTGTCCCTCGTGTTTTTAGTCTTTTTCCAAGCACCAGGGGAGCCCCCCCTCCTAAATTTCGTTGTATGGTACCTGTACTGTATTACAGTTTTTCTCAATTGCTAAAACACATTTCACAAAACTTTCCTCCATTTTCCCAAAACTCTAAACACAACACACTTTTCTAAAGCTACATAAGCAAAACCACACCTTCTCTCTTCAAAACTCAAACTCAAACCCTACCCCTAATCCTAACCCTAACCTTACTGTAACCCTAGCACCTAACCCTAACCCTAGTTTTCCCACATGTATGATAGTCATGCATAAAAATAAATCTGCGCACCCTGTCTAACGTTATATCTAACATTACATATTTGACATTACAGTAAGGCTGATTTTGCATGATAGTCATGCATTTTTAGATATCTATTTCCCCCCTTCAAATGGCATATGATGTCCAAAATTTTACTAAAGTTCAGCCGCGAAGTTGTTGCACTGTTGTCCTATCGAGTTTTACGCAAATAAAGGTTTGAAAAATGTTACCGTATTCCCACATGTACCGTAACATGTACAATACTGTACTGTATCACAACTCAATGCAAACGCTACAGAGGATCCATTACACACAACAATACTCACTGAAAACAATGTTCAGGGTGTGATGTTTTTTTATTTATTTATGGAACTATACCACACACACACACCACAATCATTTGCAACAAGTGTCTTAAATTTTGAGTCGTTATGTTTAATGAATGAAGCCAGGTGTTCATTGTGTTAAAATGTTGCTGACTGTGGCAAGCATTTTGCATCACATGAGCTTTAATTTGAGAATTTGACATTTTGAGCAGAGTTTTTTGCAACTTGTGTTTTAGCAAGACAAAATGTGTTTAGATTTATGAGAAAAGGAGGATTGTGTTTTGTGAATTGTGTCTTCATGTGAAATGTGTTTATGGTTTTGGCAAATGGGAGCTAGTTTTATTAAATGTGTTTAGAGAACTGGTCATTTGGTTTAGAGAATTGGCTTTTGTGTTTTAGCAATTGGGAAAAACTGTAATGACAATAAAGACCATTCATTCATAATACTGTTTTATACTTAATAAAAAATAAAAATAAATAGATGTCTTTAAAAGGCCAAACTGATTGCATCACTTATTAAGCCACTATCACTATAACAATACAGAATAAAATATATACATGTCTTTAAAAGAACAAACTGATTACTTATTAAGCCACTATCACTTAAATATTCTCCTTCTTGGCACCACGTCCCATAAGGCTTCCCGTCACTACTCAGGGTTTTTCCTGGCTCAAAATGAGGCGGAGGTGGTACCAGTGGTGTTTGACATCGGGGGGGACCCATGAAGCAGGGCTGTCTGGGGGTCCTTAAACGAGCATCAAACACTTAATTTCTTGCATTCTGGTGAATTGATATGCACCAATTTGTGCCCTTTCGCCATCAATTTATGGTGGAAATGTCATTATATATGTAAAGGAAAAAACAATATTCAGGCACCAGATGGCCATTCAAAATATAATGTAATATAATGCAATATAAGGCTCTCAGGCATTCTGTACTTTCAAATATGTATTCTCCTTGAGCAGTCAACATCAACTATCAGCTGTTTCGCTAGCAAACACGAAAGCTAAGTTATTTGTGAAACAGCGCCCCCGCCACCACGTCGGCGCAATGCCGCAATTGCAGTTTTTTTTATTTTATTCTCCCGCGCCGGAAATCCGGCACTGTGCCGGAGTACTTTAAGCCCTGCAGTTCATAGGCGCTAGACTTCATGCACGTAAGTGGGTCGGCGCGCATGCGCAAACCGCGGAGGCGCGCTCGTGTTTCAAAACGTGCATGAAGTCTAGCGCCTAAGAACTTTTCAAACCACTTCTTAGCGCTAGGCGCAAAGTCAGATCGCATAATAGCAGGGGCGCCTAGCGCACTTCATTAACATATGAACACTCCCACAATGAGTAATATATGCACGGGAGTCTTACGTCTTATGTGTGGGCGCCTAGCGACACCTGCATAATAGCAGTAGCGCGTATGAAGCGCATAATAAGGGTGGCGGTAGGTCTTAACCTGGCGGTGCTTCTTAATTAAGACTTAAGACGGCAAGTTAAGAAGTGCATAATAGGGCCCTCAGTCTCAATGCCCATGAGGTCTGTGTGGTCTATTTTCTCTGTTTGGTGATCAAAAATGAGGGAAAAAGTCCTGACCAAAGTTAAGAATATTTATTCAAAAAAGACAAGATCGGGTCCTCAGATTACACAGGATCAGGTTTACACACAAACAGTCACGACGGGGTCAGAGGAAGACAAGAAGAAGACGGAGCTCTCTTTGTCCCCTGGTTTTATACCGGTCTCTCAGCCAATCACATCACAGTATGTTCTTGGCCAATCGTGATCCTTCCTTCTAGGCCTCTGCCCTCGAACCGATTGGCCTATACCCTTGGGGGTGTGCGTGTGCGTGTGTGCGCATGTGCGACAATCAATTCCCAAATCTCCCCGCGACCATCAATAATAATATGTATGTATATATATATATATATATACATGTAATATGTGTAAAAATATACGTTATATATGTGTGTTATATGTGTAAGATATACGTTATATAAGAAGGCTATTAATATGTGTAAAAATATACGACACATCCCCCCTCGGACCACCCAGAGGGTGTTCCGAAACTAAATGATCACATAAACCAAAACAAAAACACAAACCTCACATATCGCAGCTAAAAAAATAAAAAAATAAAAAAATAAAAAATAACAACAGACAGAAAAACCATATCAACACCTAACACAAGAAGCACAATAATACAGACCAACCCAGGATCAGTATTAAGAACCCAAAGACATCATGCAAAAAATAGAAACCAACCAATAATAAAAAGAATCTTGAAAATAACAATCACAATTAAACTAAACACAGTCCATCATGCACAAATTAATATAGAAACTTCCAACGACCGATGTTTTCTTTGTCCTTGAAGCGCCAGGGACAGAGGTTACTAGCACATGAACCCAGTTGGAGAACAGCCTTTACCGCTGTCTCAGATTGATATCCTTTCCCAGTCAAGAGCTTTTTCTTCGTTGTGCTAGGAACAGAACCTCTTTCCTATCTTTGCATAACCACCACATCACTTCTCAACTGACATCAATCACATGATATAGAAAGAAACAAACAGTAATCGAAGCAAATAATCATAAAACATCACTTAATAAACAAATCATCAAAGGAGGAAACAAAATCAGAAAGCAAAACAGAATCCAGCTTTTGCTCATCAGCTATGTTGGTCAACATTAAAGCATTAATAGGAACATCAGAAATACACTTTCCACAACATTTGATTAAAATACCAAGTAACATAATACAGATGATAATGACAACAAAAATAATAGCGACGGACCTGATCATATTACCAATACCTGAAAAAGCAGAATCAAAGAAATCTAACATATTCCAACCGTGTTCTTTATGTAAATCCTCTACACCCTTCTTGTTAGATTCATGAAAATCATACAAAGCGTTATCAGAATCCGAAATATAACTGCAGCATTCACCGCCTATCAAAGCACAAGTACCACCCTGACTGGCCAAAATAATGTCCAAAGCCATTCTATTTTGGAGAGCTACATTCTTAGTTTCAGTCAATTCAGTAGCCAGGGCAGATACTACAGCATCCGAAGCATTAATGTGTTTTTCAAGAACGGATGATAGGGCACTTAATTCAGTCTGAGAGTTGTAGACACCATAACTTGGGAATATTAGGCCAAAAAACTTCTGAGCGGTAGACAACGCCCTACGACTACGATGGGTTGCTTGTTTGTGAAGTACAGACATCTCCTCCCGAGTAACTTTCCTAATCAAAGGTATCAGATGAGCCAAATAACAAACACCCTCACTCGAAGCAGGAAGCTTAGAGAATGCATCATTATCACACACAAGAAACACATGTTCCGGGAGTTGAAGCTCCTTACCAGGATACAAGAACATGGTACCACCTATACAAGACGCGGCCCCTAGCTGACGAACCGCGCTGCTCTTGGGCCGAGATTGAATGTCAATACAGGTTGTAATATTTACGAGAGGCATGACTTTAAGCTGCGTGGTGCCTTTCTGCCGTCTGGTAGTATTGGTATCATGTAATTTCATTTGAGGCACCATAGCACAATCAACAACTTTACATTTCAATCCAGAAATAACAACTGAACCCCTCCACCGTGTAGAAGTCACACTCCCAGAACATGACAGATGAGGACTCAATGCAGTACCATTTAATTGAACGAACATAGCTTGGATAATATATATCTTCTTCGGACCTGTTGGTTGTGACAAATGTGTAAGCCTATCAATAATAACCTTCCCCACACCGCTAGGCCTATGGTGTTTGTTAACCGCTGCTGTCAGACGTTCCAACACACCAATATCCACACCTGCATAGGAAGAATTTAAAGGAACCAGAATCGTGCTGGGCTGACAAGAAGAGCTCTGGTTCTTGCCCTGTAAAACAAATGGGGCTAAACCCTGCCAATTATAATGAAGCCATTCTGCTTTAGTTAACGGTATGGGGAAAAACATAGGAGCAGACGCACTTACAGGGACCTGTTGACAAATCCAGCAATCAGAATAATTCATTTTTGAAGCAAAATCTTTCATGATACTAGTGGCAGAATTAGGGTGGGACCGTGTCCCCAGGTGATTAGAATCATACAACAAATAATCGTCAGTAGCGACTACAATCGCCTTCGTAGAAGCCTTCACAGCAACATTTTCAACCTTTCCTGGTAACTCAACGTGAACATATTTATGCACAAATTTCTCACAGTCCAACCTATAGTGGTGTGGAAAGTCAGGATTGGTCCTACAAACTTTGTCCTTGAAATTGTTGGATTTACTAGACACCTGTTCACCGATATCACGTCTAGCACACCAATACGAGTTCAACACCTGGTCAACATTAGTTAATGTCACACGAGTTTCTTGCGTGTTGCTTGAGTGTTGATTAAGTGTAACATATTTAGCATCCAATAAATACCACTCTTCCGCTTCGGCGGTATAGATCAAACAATCATCAACAGCACAACGTGAATGTGGGCAAACAAAAGCTCTACCTGCTGTGATCATTCTTCTCTGACGTCCAGGCATAACAGTGTGTGAGTGAAGTGTAACATTGTCCAAAGAAGTCAATGGGGTAGGAACACTAAGGGGTATATTAGTCTCTGAAACGGCATGGCTTGAGTTTCCTCCTAATTGGCCTTGGTGTTTTACGGGGTCTGTCTGGTTGGGGTGTATCACTGACAGGTCTGTGTCTCTCAATGGTACCTTGGTCCGGGCAGCCGCCCGGGTTGCTGACATCTCCGTCTGGAGCATTGTCAGGGTCGGAAGGGGTGACAACAGGGGCAACACCAGGCTTGGTAGAACCCCCAAGAGGGGTGTCGCAGTCACTGGATCCTTCACGGTCTCCGTTGGCCCACTCATCTCTGGGCTGGACAGGGTCTGGGACGAGGCCCCCGGCATCATCTGCATCACGGCGCAGATACTCACCAACATCTTCGTCAGCCTGGATGTCCAATCTGTGGACTTCCTCGTCCCCAGGGGTCTCCTCACCATCCTGCTGAGGTTCTCCCTCATCGTCCTCATTGGGTGCCTTGATGCAGTGATGAACGTGATACCAGGTGGGGGACCCCTTGATTTGGATGGCAGTCCCAGTGCACCGAACGACCTCGTATGGTCCTTCCCGTCGAGCCTCATGCCACTTCCGTCTGTAGACCTTCACGTATACTTTGTCACCCGGTTGCAACGCGTCCTTCCTCTCCTGTGCGTTCACCTCCTCTTCACGTTCCTGTTTGTGGAGCACATAAGAAGAGATACTCTTTTGCCGGTTAGTCATGTACTGTACATAGGCTTTCATGTCACTCTCCAGGAGAGCCAAACTTGGCCCTTTCCCACTGGTTCGTGCACAGGGAGCTGTCATTATTCTCCCCATTACCAGTTCATGGGGAGTCAAGTGCAGCCCTCGAATCTCACTGGAACGACAGGCCATCAATGCAAGAGGGAGTCCTTCCAACCAATTAAGACCTGTATGCTTACAGACCTTAGAAAGACGGTTCTTAAGGACCCCGTTCATCCTCTCTACTATCCCCTGGCTTTGAGGTGAGTAAATACACCCAAGTCTCTGCTTGATTCCCAACTTTTGTAGTATAAGCTTTACCGTCTTATCCACAAATTCCTTACCATTGTCTGACGATATCCTATCTGGAATTCCAAACCTAGGCATGAATTCCCTGCATAGGAACTTTGCTACAGACTGAGCATCCTTTCTTCGAGTGGGGCAAGCTTCTACCCATCTGCTGAACCTGTCTACTACAACTAGCATGTACCTGTATCCTGCAACAGGACGAATCATGTCCACATAGTCAATCACTAAATGTTTCATTGGCCCGTTTGGGGTAGGGATATGCCCAGTTCCCACTGGTATTCCAGGTCTGATATTGTTCTTCAAACAGACCACACATTGACCAAGGATATGGTCTATTTGTTCCAACAAATATGGAGCCCAAAAACCATATTCCTTGGTGATCTTGCGTCTTACCTCCCCCCTGGACACATGTGCTAATCCATGGGCTTCCTGTATCAGTATGCCTAATAAATCTGGGGGTGCCACAACCAGTCCCTCATGATTTCTCCATAGACCTGTGTCATCCTGACTAGCTCCCCTTGTTAACCATAGGTTTTTGTCTAGCGCATTTGCCTCACTCTGTAACATCAACAAATCCTCAAGCGTGACCATGCCCTGTAACTGTGCTTCATGTGTGACCAGCAGAACTTTACCTGCTTTGTCTGCTCCTGTAATAGCTTTGGCTGCATCATCTGCAGCCCTGTTACCTTGTGTGACATGTGATGAGTCAGATCTGTGTGCGGCATACTTCACTATGGCTAATTCCCTTGGTTTCATCATGGCTTGTAACAGCTTCATGATTTGAGCGTGGTGCTGAATAGGCGAACCATCAGTTTTCTTAAAACCCCGTCCCTTCCATACAGCTCCATGTAAATGACACACATTGTGGGCATAGGCAGAGTCGGTGTATACTGTCACTCTTTGTCCGGTTCCCAAGTTGCATGCTTCTGTGAGGGCAATCAATTCAGCCAACTGAGCTGAACAAGGCTGAGGAACAGCCTCGGCTTGTTCCACAATGAACTCCGAATTTTGGGATCGGACTATGGCATACCCGGCACGTAAATTTTCTCCTACCCGGTAACAAGATCCATCAGTCCAATACTCAACGTCAGCTTCCTTTAAAGGCAAAGCTAGTAGATCTGCTCTAAGCTTAGAGTACCTCGTAGCTTCCTTCACACAATCGTGTGGTTCCCCATCTTCTGGGGTTGGCAAGGTCTCTGCTGGGTTAAGTGTGTTACATCTTAGTAATGTTACATCTTCCCTTTCCAACATCCTGTAATAATCCCTAATCCTAGGCATCGTCAAAGTGTACTTGCCTTGATTCAAGAGGTTCCTTAGACTGTGGTGGCAGAGAATGGTAATTGGGTACCCCATTGTTAAGGTTGTTGCCTTCTCGTACATAAGATATGCCCCGGCCATTGCTCTGTAGCATGGCGCGAAACCCATTTCTACCTCTGAATATGCGACAGAATAATAGGCTATGGGCTGTGGACTAGGTCCAATGCCTGTTGGTTGCGTAAGAACAGCGCAGGCATACTTCCCCTCGGCTGAAGAAGAAACATACAATCCAAATTCTTTGGAATAATCTGGAAGCGCTAAAGCTGGCGCTTCTTGCAATTTGTGTTTAATTGTCTCAAACGCCAAATCAGCTTCCCTTGTCCAAGTAATGCAAGATTGGAGGTTATCACTACCTGTTTCCTTAATCATCCCCCTCAATGGAGCGACTAGTCTAGTGTAATCCTCCACCCATGCTGAACTATACCCAGTAATGCCCAAAAACATCATCATTTCCCTAACCGTTCGTGGTTTTGGAGCCTTCTGAATAGCTTCCAAATGTTCATTAGTGACGCTGCGATGTCCCTGTGTAATGGATTGTCCTAAGTAAGTTACCTTTTCCTGACAATACTGTAGCTTCTTTTTAGACACCTTGTGTCCCTTCTCCGCCAAAACCTTTAACAGTTTAACGGAATCCCTGTGACATGTTTCTTCATCTGGGGCACAAAGGAGTATGTCATCCATGTACTGAATGGCAGTACTACTTATCATCTGTTCTAACCCGTCTAAGTCCTCCTTCAAGACCTGATTAAAAACATGATGTTACGGCTGGGCCGTCACACACGCCCTCCCCCGCCCCCACAACCCGAGCACAGCGTGCTCTCCGCCGCAGGTGAAGCTCGTTCCCGGTGATTGGAGGGTTATCCAGCCACAGTCAAACCCACACACCTGTCTCCACTCCCCAATCAACCCTCTGGCTACATCTACCCTGGACTCCCTTCAATCATCGTCAGTTCTTCCCTAAGAATGACCTGGCAAGTATCCGCTGTGATTAGTTATGAACTTTGCTCTTGTGCCTATTCTTATGATTCGTTGATATCTTGTGTACTGGCCTACCGTGGAGACTTACCCTGCTTTCCTGTTCCTCCACAGCCTATGCCAACCACTACCGCCATCCCGCCAGGTTGAAACCCCCAGCCCGCCAGGCTGAAACCTCCGGACTTATCATCTGTGTTTCCACCCACCTGCACTGTAAATAAATACCCTACGGGGCTAACACTATATTCTGCCTCCGGTGTCGTGTCCTTGAGCTCCCTCGCCCCCGTGTCATAACAGAAGAACTGACCATGCAATTGGGCTCAGACGACACGAAGGACCGGACACCATCTCCCACCCCTGGATCCGGCCCGACGGCTATCCAGATCCTCGCGGAACACACTCACCTCCTCCAGGCGGCCGCTACAGCGTGCCAGGCCCTGAACACTCGCCTGACAACCCAGGAGGCTAACCAGGAGCACCGCGCCACCCAGATGCAGCACCTCATCTCTACGACCCAAGCGCTTACAGCACAGGTGGCCGCGCTCGCAGCCTTTGCCCCCCCCCCTGCTCTCCCTGACCCTGCCCAGCTACCGGCACCACCTACTGGACAGCCACGGGAGCCCCACCTAGCCAGCCCCCGCCCCTTCGACGGAGCCTTCGCCCAGTTCCGAGGCTTCATCCTCCAGTGCGAGTTGGTGTTCTCGCATCAGCCCAGCCAGTTCTGGTCGCCGGCAGCCCGGGTGGCGTTCATCACCAACCTCACCACCGGCGACGCCCTGAATTGGGTCCAGGCCACCCTCTGCGCCCGCCCTGACCTGTTCGGTGACTACGCTACCTTCCTCACGGAGTTCAAGAGGGTTTTCGACCACCCCACTGCCGGACAGGAGGTCGGGGCGCGACTGATGTCACTCCACCAGGGGAACCGGACCGCGGCGGCCTACTCTACCGAGTTTCGCACCCTGGCAGCCGGAAGCGGATGGAATGACAGGGCACTGCGATCTGCTTTCCGCCAGGGGCTGAGTGAGGCCATCAAGGACGAGCTCGTCCGGGACAGACCCGCCGCCCTGGACGAACTAGTGGCCCTAGCCATCGACGTTGACGAGCGCTCCCGGGAGCGTCGGAGAGAGAGAGGGCGCTACCAGACCAGCTCGCCACGCCCCCAGGACCCTATCGTCACAGCCAACCCCTCCTCCGCACGGGAGTCGACCTACACCCCATGCACTGGCGAGGAGCCGATGCAGCTTGGTCGAGCCCGCCTCACCACGGCGGAGAAGGAGAGGAGAAGGGCCCAGGGACTGTGCCTCTACTGTGGAGAGAAGGGACACCTCCGTGACACCTGCCCGTCCCTATCAAAAGGGCAGGCTCACCCGAAGGGGGAATCCGGGTGAGCCGTGCCTCTCAATCCCCACCTACCACCAGCCCAGCCAGGTTCTCTGTCACCCTCTCCTGGCAGGGGCAGAACCTCACGGTCGAGGCCATTATTGACTCGGGAGCAGACGAGAACTTTATGGACGCCCAGCTGGCCCGCTCAGCTGCCGTTCCCCTCGTTGCCCTCGAGACCCCCCTCTCCGTCTCAGCCCTAGACGGACACAGCCTGGGGCCTCTCACCCACCGCTCTACACCCCTCTCCTTGACCGTCTCGGGGAACCATGTGGAGGAGATCCGGTTTTACATCCTCAAGACCCCCCAGTCCCCGCTCATCCTGGGACGACCGTGGCTCGAGCTCCACATTCCCCATGTCAGCTATGGTGAGGGACGTATCCTGAGCTGGAGTACCGCATGCTACGCCCGGTGCCTCCGTGCCGCCCATACCCCCACATCGCCTCTGCGACCGCCTCCGGCTCCCCCTGACCTCTCCTCCATCCCAGAGGTCTACCACGACCTCGGAGAGGCCTTCAGCAAGGAGCGTGCTCGCACCCTGCCGCCTCACCGGCCCTACGACTGTGCCGTCGAGCTCCGCCCTGGCAACAAACTTCCGGTCAGTCGCCTCTACAACCTTGCCCCCCCGGAGAAGGCAGCCATGGACACCTACATCTCCGACTGTCTGGCTGAGGGGCTCATCCGTCCATCACACTCCCCGGTGGCAGCGGGGTTTTTCTTCGTGAAGAAGAAGGATGGAACCCTCAGGCCATGCATTGACTACCGTGAGCTCAATGCCATCACCGTCCGGAACACCTATCCTCTCCCCCTCATGAGCTCCAACTTTGAGCCCCTCCTTGGGGCCACCATCTTCACTAAGCTGGACCTCCGGAACGCCTACCATCTGGTCCGGATTCGTGAGGGTGACGAGTGGAAGACGGCGTTCAAGACCCCCCGTGGCCACTATGAGTACCTTGTCATGCCCTTTGGTCTCACTAACGCCCCCTCCGTCTTTCAGGCCCTCATGAACGACGTCCTCAGGGACATGCTGGACATCTTTGTCGTCCTCTACCTGGATGACATCCTAGTATTCTCCAGGAACCCTGAGGAGCATGTCCAACATGTCCGCCTAGTCCTCCAGCGCCTACTGGAGAATCGCCTTTTTATTAAGGCTGAGAAGTGCTCGTTCCACACTCACTCTGTGGAATTCCTGGGGCTCATCGTGGAGGGTGGGTTGACTCGCCCTGACCCCAAGAAGACTCGGGCCGTCGTCGAGTGGGGCCAACCTACCACCCGGAAACAGCTGCAGTCATTTCTCGGCTTTGCCAACTTCTACCGGCGATTCATCCGGGACTTCAGCCGGGTAGCCGCCCCCCTCACTGCCCTCACCTCCCCCCTGCGCCAGTTCACGTGGACACCAGCAGCCAGCGCTGCCTTCAGTGACCTGAAGAGGCTCTTCACCTCGGCGCCGGTCCTAATCAACCCAGACCCCTCTAGGCCCTTCATTGTGGAAGTGGACGCCTCAGACACGGGCGTCGGTGGCGTGCTCTCTCAACGATCGGAGGACCAGACCGTGCACCCCTGCGCCTTCTACTCCCGCCGTTATACCTCCGCCGAGGCCAACTACGACATCGGGAACCGCGAGCTGCTGGCGGTGGTGGAGGCGTTCCACGAGTGGCGGCACTGGCTGGAGGGCGCAGAGCACCCCTTCACCGTCTGGTCGGACCACAAGAACCTAACCTACATCAAGTCGGCCAGGCGGTTGAACTCCCGTCAGGCACGCTGGGCCCTGTTCCTCGGGCGGTTTAACTTCCACCTCACGTTCCGTCCGGGCTCCCTGAACGCCAAGGCTGACTCCCTTTCTCGGCTCCATGCCGCAGAGGAGGAACCCACCACTCCTGACACCATCGTTCCATCCTCCCGGGTCGTTGGAGTGGTCACCCTGGAGATCGAGGCGGTGGTCAGAGCTGCACAGCGCACCCAGCCAGATCCCCGACCGGGGTCCCCCGGCCGTCTCTTCGTCCCGGACGCCGTCAGAACCAAGGTGATGCAGTGGGGCCACGCCAGCCGCTTCGCCTGCCATCCTGGGGCCCTACGCACACTGTCCTTCCTGCGCCGGCGGTTCTGGTGGTCCACCATGGCCGCGAACGTCAGGGAGTTCGTCTCGGCCTGCCCTACCTGCGCTCGCAGCAAGGCATCCCACCGGCCGCCTTCAGGACTGCTGCGGCCGCTACCCGTGCCCGGTCGACCGTGGTCCCACCTCGCCATGGACTTCGTGACCGGCCTTCCCCCGTCCCTAGGCAACACGGTCATCCTCACCATCGTGGACCGCTTCTCCAAGTCCGTGCGGTTGGTAGCTCTGGCAAAGCTACCGACCTCGGCGGAGACGGCGGAGCTACTCACCACCCACGTCTTCCGGCTTTACGGGCTTCCCCAGGATGTGGTTTCCGACCGTGGCCCCCAGTTCACATCCAAGGTGTGGCAGGCCTTCTGTTCGGGGATTGGGGCCACGACCAGCCTCTCCTCCGGCTACCATCCCCAGACCAATGGGCAGGCGGAGAGAGCCAACCAGAGCCTGGAGTCGGCACTCCGCTGCATGTCCTCCCTCCATCCATCCTCCTGGAGCAAGGACCTACCCTGGGTGGAGTACTCCCTGAACGCCATGGTGAATGAAGCCACCGGCCGGTCCCCCTTCGAGTGCTCCTTGGGGTACCAGCCACCCCTGCTTTCTACCCAGGAGGGCGAAGCGTCGGTACCATCAGTCCAGGCACACCTCCTTCGCTGTCGTCGGGTCTGGACCTCCGTACGCTCGGCCTTGCTTCGGGCCACCGCCCGAACTACCCGAAGCGCCAACCGTCGTCGCACTCCAGCTCCGGTGTACCAGGTGGGCCAGAGGGTCTGGCTCTCCACGGCGGATCTCCCCCTCAATGTCCCCTCCCGGAAGTTGGCGTCGAGGTACATCGGCCCCTACGTCATCGACCGGGTCATCAACCCCGCTGCCATCCGGCTGGTCCTCCCTCACTCCCTCCGTCGGATCCACCCGGTGTTCCACGTCTCCCGGGTTAAGCCCCATGTCGCCAGCGACCTGATGCCACCAGCCCCTGCACCGCCCCCTCCTCAGTTGGTGGATGGCCACCCCCAGTGGGCGGTAAGGAGGCTCCTCAGGGCTCGTCGCTGTGGCCGGGGTTTCCAGTACCTGGTGGACTGGGAAGGATATGGCCCAGAGGAACGGAGCTGGATTCCCCGGTCCCAGATCATGTCCCCAGTCCTCCTCAGGGACTTCTATCGGGCCCACCCGGAGGCTCCGGGCCGGTCGCCAGGAGGCTCCCCCTCGGGGGGGGGTCCTGTTACGGCTGGGCCGTCACACACGCCCTCCCCCGCCCCCACAACCCGAGCACAGCGTGCTCTCCGCCGCAGGTGAAGCTCGTTCCCGGTGATTGGAGGGTTATCCAGCCACAGTCAAACCCACACACCTGTCTCCACTCCCCAATCAACCCTCTGGCTACATCTACCCTGGACTCCCTTCAATCATCGTCAGTTCTTCCCTAAGAATGACCTGGCAAGTATCCGCTGTGATTAGTTATGAACTTTGCTCTTGTGCCTATTCTTATGATTCGTTGATATCTTGTGTACTGGCCTACCGTGGAGACTTACCCTGCTTTCCTGTTCCTCCACAGCCTATGCCAACCACTACCGCCATCCCGCCAGGTTGAAACCCCCAGCCCGCCAGGCTGAAACCTCCGGACTTATCATCTGTGTTTCCACCCACCTGCACTGTAAATAAATACCCTACGGGGCTAACACTATATTCTGCCTCCGGTGTCGTGTCCTTGAGCTCCCTCGCCCCCGTGTCATAACACATGAGGACTGTGTTTGTACCCCTGTGGCATTCTGGTATATTGATAATGCTGACCTTTGTAGGTAAACCCAAATAACCCTCGACTTTCTACACTAAGAGGTATAGAAAAGAAAGCCCCGCATAAATCAATCACTGTAAACACTTTGGCTGTAGATGGAATCTGAGTCAACAGCACATGAGGATCAGGAACTTCAGCTGGATAGCTGACAACTACCTCATTCACAGCCCGTAGGTCATGTACCAGACGATATGAACCATCAGGTTTCGTCACTGGCAGAAGAGGTGTATTGCTTAACGGATATTGAGTTATCTTCAGGACTCCTGCCTCTAACAGTCCTTTGATCTGTGGCTCAATTCCATCAATTGCTTCCTGTTTCAATGGGTATTGGTTTTTCCAAGGGGGTTTTGCACCCGGTATGAGTTCAACTCTCAATGGACGAGCTGATTTCACAAATCCAATGTCTGTACTGTTCTTTGCCCACAGGTCGGCTGGCACATTCTGCATCATTTCTTCTCTGAGGTCTCTTTCAGCTTGTACAGGAAGGATTAGCTGGTTCATTAGCTTCACAGTCTGCGGATGTCCTATTCCTTGAGCAGAGATCATCAGTTTTGTGAACTGTCCATCAATGCTCCTCCAGATAGCAGGGTTTTCTTTTGTCGTTACAAATCTGGCTTTTTCTGAGTCTGCCATCATTGCCCCTAAATGCTTCTGTTTATAGTGTTCAGATATCATAAGTGTCACATGAGGGATGCTACCCTCAATCTTATGCTCCTGATCTAGATAAGTGTCACTGTTTATCTTCATAGCCACTCCCTGAGGGCCTAGGATTATACAACTTGTACTAAGCTGTACCTGTTTTGGCTGATGCTTCAGCCACTCATCTGGGGTTGCATCTGCAACTTCTCTAAAATACTGGAGTGTACAATGCAATGGATCAGTAGGCCTTCTGGCCTCTGCCATGTGTGCCAGGATATAATTGTCCCACATCCTTGCTGGTTCCATTAGGTCTGGGCTAAGCCCTCCCACCCAATATACCATAGATGCGTTGTTGTCCATCATGACAGACAGCTGTCTGTTCTCTTGTGGCACTGTCACCTGACAGCCGTCAGGTGTGCATTTCACGGTACAATTTAATTGGCATAGTGCATCTCTCCCTAGTAGCCCTATTGGCGTGTGTTCTGATACAAGTATTGACAGATCTGCTCTCTGTCCTTTGTACTCTAAGCTTACAAGCTCAGTGGTAGGGATCAGCTGTTTAATTCCCTCGAATCCGATTGTCTTCACATATTTCCCAGACATAGGAAGGTGCGTGGCGTCTTCAGGCTTCAGACAGGTGTAGGCTGCTCCACTGTCCACCATCAATTCTAATGGACGTTGGTTGACCGACACCCATATTGTAGGTTCATCTTCAGGCCTGTTTGTCACCACCAGCTGGCACCCCCCTCTCGGATCTTCTGGGCACCCCTATAGCCCAGCTGCTGGGCCTCCATAGGGGTTCACCACTCCTGGAGCCGGTGCAGCAGGGGGCCTATATCCTCCTTTTTGTTTCCCCCCTGCGCCCCCCTGGTTCTTCTTAAAGCAGGTACGTTTTAAGTGTCCATACTGGCCGCATAGGAAACATGGTCCTAGCATCTTCCTCCCTGCTGTGGTCCATCCCTCTTGTGGTGGTCCTTGGCCAGGCTGGTTGTATGGCTGGTATGGAACCACTTGCACCCCTGGTGGCCCCTGTGGGTATGGACACCCCCCTTGTGGCCCCTGTGGGTATGACTGGGGAGGGACAATTTGCAGTTGCTGTGGCTGAGATGGGACCTGTAGGGCTATAGTCTGCACTCTCTCTCTGGTTTTCTTGCCTTCAGTCAATTGCACTTGAGTTAGTTTCCTGAGTGAGTCCTCGTCTTGTGCCTTCTGTGTCTGAATCTTCTTTCTAAATAATTCTACTTGGTGTGCTATGTTGTCTATATAAACAGCCTTGCTCATGTGTCGTAGCCCCACCACTTCTGCTAACTTGTTCTTAACTGGGGTAGGGAGACCTTGTTGAATCTTTTCCCTGATTATGGCTTTTTCTAACGGGTTATCTTCGGCATCCTTCCCTGTCACACTTCTCCATTGAGAGTGCACACGGGCAACAAACCCCCGGGGATTTTCATCTCCCCCCAGTGGCTTCACAATGACATTGTCTGGGTGAATGTGAGTAGGGTATGTTTCTCTGATTGCCTTCCACAGCTTGCCTCTGTTTGCTGCGAAGAGCTCTGGGTCATAAACGGATGTATCGATATATCTATGAAGTCCCGCCTTCATCAATATTTCCTGCATGGTGTCCAATCCTGTAATGGTAGCTAAGAGTCTTTTCAGGTCTCCCATAGCAGCGTGCGTTCCTGTCAATCTCACGTCGACTTGCGTCGTCCAGGGGTGGCCACCATCTTCCAGGACTGGGAGTTTTTCTATCACTTCTGACAGATCTGTATGATTCCAAGGACGATATTCCATCTGGTTACCTCGAATCAGCACTGGGAAGTTCCCCTGAGTTGCCTCTTCTTCCGGTGCCCTCCCCCTGTTCCCCGCAGAGTGCCTTGGGTCATAATCGCTTACTTGTGGCTCCGTTTTTACGTCCCGCCTTGGTGTCGCTCCGGACCTTGGGGAGTTCAACCGGGATGCAGGTGATGATGCCGCTCGAGATTGACGATGCGTTTCTCTCTCTACTTCTAGGTCCTGCAGCTGTTGTCTGTAGTCTTCTTCGTCTCTTAGGATTCTCGCATGGAGTTTTCTTGCCCTCCTTTCTCCCTCCTCTTCCTCCCTGTCTTCCTGCAGCTTCTTCTTCTTTTGCTTTAAGCTCTCCCTTCTCTTCCCTACCTTCAGAGACTTCTGCTCATCTTCAGAACTATTTTCTTCTTTTCCCTTCTTATAGCGTATTTTCCCTCCCTGCTTTTCGGCCCTGGCTAGTAGTTTTCTCATCGGAGCACTGTAGCCTCCTTGTGCATTGCTGTCATCACTGGAATCTTCGCTATCACCTCCACTGCCATCTTCACTGTCATCCGTCTTGTCCCTCCTGTCGTCCCCTTTTCCCCTCGGCTCCTTCTTCTTCTTCTGTTTGGCACCTGACCTGTTCTCTGGTTCGAAGTCCACGGTCACTTTCGCTCTTCCCCTCTCTAGTACATTTTCATCCTCATCTTGGATAGTGAAGGTTCCGCTCGTACTTAGGACAGGGACCTGAGGGTAGATCCGCTGAGAATTGTCCTCCAGTCTCTTGGCATAGGGAGGAGGACTGGAGATTGGAGCTGTGTGTGAGAATGGAATGTTCACTTTCTCTTCCATTGCTTTGGCCAATTCATCTCTTTTCTCTGGATCCATGTGAGCTGTTTTCTCATTCCAAGCTAATGCTACTTTCTGCCCCTCTACCTTAAAGAGGTCTAAGATGTCTAATTCTAACTTGCGTTTCTCTGACCTATTTTTCCCTTTCTGATTTGCCTTGTGTACATTGATAAGTATCTCCAATGTTGCAATTAATTGTAAGTCAAAGGTGCCTTCCTCTGGCCATGGTTGTTCAATGTCTGCCCAACGAATATTCCATTTCGTTGACATTTTGCTAATTTCTTTAACAAGAGGATTCATTTTTTCCACTATAGCCACAGGGGATAAAGTTGCCAATATTCCACTAGCTGTGGTAACAGCCGTTACAATTTTAGTGGATGCGGCTCCCATGTTAAGCTGATTGATTTATACTGCTCAATATGCTGATAATATGCTATAAGGTGTACTTTTCTTACAACCCACCTTCTGTTGCCGTATCTGCTAAACAGATGCTAGTCCAACTTTTAACTGTGTCAACTGTCTACACAGAACACTACAACTTCAGAACAACGGATTGTTTCAGTGGTATTGTGTATTATTGACTTAAATGTAATCTATGTGTGTGTGTTTTAATCTAAATGTTTTTCCCTTATTATGTATGAATGTGTGTCACTTAATTGCTCAATCAATACTAATTATAGTTCAGGTCAACTTAATTATTAAACTACAAAGGCTGTTCAACACAATTATCAAATTACAAAGGCAGGTCACGCTCTAAGTCTTTCTGATCCACAACCCCTTGATTGATCAATCCTCAGATAGAAACTGTTCTGCTATTCTTTAATCAAAAACTGTGAAAAAAGAACTTAACTTGAAATAAAAAGATGTAAAACACGAATATTAATTACAACCTGTAAAGAAATCGACTTGTCATTTGGAAGGAATAAAATGATTAATTATTAATTACAATCTGTAAAGAAATCGACTTGTTATTTGAAAGGAATGCATAATTAATTAGACTTAGTCATTTACACTTCATTGATGTAAACCTGTGAAAGAAAACGTTATCCTTAGACTATTATAAACCAATTGATCAAAGTTTTGTGAAAACAGAAAATGAAATGATCTGAATAATTAATTCAATCAATTTGTAATTACTTAAATTAATTGAAGTAACCATCCATTTATTATTGTAAAGGACTATTTCATCGACCTCAGATGGATGCACTGATGGAGGACCAGTGTTCCAAAGTGTCTTATCGTATTCCGTCCACTGGAGGGCAGCAAACAATTAAAAATGTCTTATCGTGTTTCGTCCACTAGAGGGCAGCAAACAATTAAAAATGTCTTATCGTGTTTCGTCCACTAGATGGCAGTAAACAATTAAAAATGTCTTATCGTGTTCTGGCCAGCAGAGGGCAGCACACTGAAAATGTCTTATCGTGTTCTGGCCAGTAGAGGGCAGCACACTGAAAATGTCTTTATCGTGTTCTGACCAGTAGAGGGCAGCACACTGAAAATGTCTTACAGAATGACTCTATCTTACCTAAAACTCACAATCTATCTTTTACTTTTACAATCTATACATAAATCAATTGTTAAGTGAAAGGAATGAATGATTAGTTAGAATTATTCATTATATCATCATATACATTGATTTAAAACTTATGGAATCAATCAATTGTTTTGGGAAACAGAAAATGAATGATCTGAATAATTAATTCAACTGATAAGTAATTAATTAAATCAATGTAATACTGAACAGTCATTCACAACATCAATCTATGCATTAACCTTTTAGATTCTTTCACCAATATTCTGTAAGCAGGCCTATTCGCTTCGCGTGCTCTCTCTGTGTGTGAAATGTGGCTGCGCTGTCCACGCGCGAGGCCCCGTGTAAACTCCTGTTTTCCGAGTAACCGTACCTTTAAACTTATTTGAAATACCCCGAGATCAATTCACTATATCTCTATCTTTATCAATACTAGTCTATGTGTATGGTTTTATCGTTATCTTTAAGAGATGAGTACTGAAATCTATCAAACTCGCGCGTGTGTATTTGAAAAAATGGAGGTCAAGGGGGGGGAAGAAGGCCACCCAACAATCCTTTGTTCTACTTACCGCCTCTGAAGAAAACCGCTGTGGACTTCTCTGATTAATCTTTACAACACAACATTGCTTTTCCACAATAATTATTATTTTCCACGACACAGCAATTTCAAGATTATCTTTCAATGCAGTTAAACGTATTATTTGCCAAGATAATCTTATTCAAATACTCCTAAAATGGCGTATGCTTTCTACTAGAGGCTCTGTGTGTCCACGTGTCTACATGCGTTCACACAAAGGAAAAAATGGCGTCCTTCCAACTAGAGGCCCTGTGTCCACGTGTCTGACATGCGTTCACACAAAGGAAAAAATGGTGTCCTTCCAACTAGAGCCACGTTTTTTCTCCGTGTTCTCAAGTAAATTAACAATGTATATCTTAAAATAGCGCTATTTTCTGCTCACAAACACGGACTATGCTCTTTCAAACTAGGAATTCAGATTCCATACAATCGAATAGAGCTATCTCCTGACAAACACGGACTAAGCTCTTACTTACAAAACACATCAACCAAGAATTCTCATTCCTTTACACTCATCAGACTATTTTCTGATACAAAACACATTTATCAGCCGACTGGGAAAACGTCTTTCCCTCAGTTCTTTTGCTAATACCTTGTTCCCAAAACAAGCCTACATGCAGCTCATTCTCTGCTGTACTACAAACACGATAAAGTATCGTACAATTAAAACGTTTTTACCAATACAGGTTTCACAACCCGGCTCTCTGCCTAACCTCTACCCAATTATATACTTCAAGATTCTTTTAAATATAGCCCATCTGATTTACACAGTCAATTTTGCCAACAAAGGGTTATTCAGCAGAAAAAACTCACCTTTGTTGAAGAGTTGCAAACCGGCTGGCTATTTTTTGATCTCCCATAAGGCTCGCCACTTTGTGGTCTATTTTCTCTGTTTGGTGATCAAAAATGAGGGAAAAAGTCCTGACCAAAGTTAAGAATATTTATTCAAAAAAGACAAGATCGGGTCCTCAGATTACACAGGATCAGGTTTACACACAAACAGTCACGACGGGGTCAGAGGAAGACAAGAAGAAGACGGAGCTCTCTTTGTCCCCTGGTTTTATACCGGTCTCTCAGCCAATCACATCACAGTATGTTCTTGGCCAATCGTGATCCTTCCTTCTAGGCCTCTGCCCTCGAACCGATTGGCCTATACCCTTGGGGGTGTGCGTGTGCGTGTGTGCGCATGTGCGACAATCAATTCCCAAATCTCCCCGCGACCATCAATAATAATATGTATGTATATATATATATATATACATGTAATATGTGTAAAAATATACGTTATATATGTGTGTTATATGTGTAAGATATACGTTATATAAGAAGGCTATTAATATGTGTAAAAATATACGACATCTGTTACCACCAAACAGTCTGAGACTCCGCCCCTACTCTTGCATATAACTCCTAACACTTCCTGTCAGGTGACTCCTGTGTTTATGGTTAATACAATGCTCCTAATGAGGTCGAACACACAATCCATTGGATTACGCATCTCTCTCTCCTGTTGTGACTAAAGATATGATATGCCATTAGCAGGGCTTAAAGTGGGAAAAAATCCTGTGCCTGAAACTTTTTCTTGGGGAGGGGGGTCACAGTTTGAGATATTGGGAGAGCGGGTACAGAAGACAGCTTCTTGTCTCAATGTTTAAATGCATTAATACTATTTTATAGTCAATACAAAATATATGTCTCAATATTAAAATGCATTAATACTTTAAATGAATGTGCAACAATACTATGTGCAATATGACAACCCTTGTGTACATAAGGTTCAGATATAGGAAAAGTTAGGATATTTATAGCATAGCATAGAGTACAGCACAGTGTTTTATTGTATAGTATAGTAGTATAGTAGATAGTGTACATAGCCTTTATTTATGTAAACCAGCTCTTTTCCCTTTTTTATTTTACCCTTGGCCCTCGTGTTTTTAGTCTTTTTCCAAGCACCAGGGGAGCCCCCCCTCCTAAATGTCGTTGTATGGTACCTGTCCTGTATTACAGTTTTTCTCAATTGCTAAAACACATTTCACAAAACTTTCCTCCATTTCCCCAAAACTCTAAACACAACACACTTTTCTAAAGCTACATAAGCAAAACCACACCTTCTCTCTTCAAAACTCAAACTCAAACCCTACCCCTAACCTTACTGTAACCCTAGCACCTAACCCTAACCCTAGTTTTCCCACATGTATGATAGTCATGCATAAAAATAAATCTGCGCTCCCTGTCTAACGTTATATCTAACATTACATATTTGACATTACAGTAAGGCTGATTTTGCATGATAGTCATGCATTTTTAGATATCTATTTCCCCCCTTTAAATGGCATATGATGTCCGAAATTTTACTAAAGTTCAGCCGCGAAGTTGTTGCACTGTTGTCCTATCGAGTTTTACGTAAATAAAGGTTACCGTATTCCCACATGTACCGTAACATGTACAATACTGTACTGTATCACAACTCAATGCAAACACTACAGAGGATCCATTACACACAACAATACTCACTGAAAACAATGTTCAGGGTGTGATGTTTTTTTATTTATTTATGGAACTATACCACACACACACACCACAATCATTTGCAACAAGTGTCTTAAATTTTGAGTCGTTATGTTTAATGAATGAAGCCAGGTGTGTTCATTGTGTTAAAATGTTGCTGACTGTGGCAAGCATTTTGCATCACATGAGCTTTAATTTGAGAATTTGACATTTTGAGCAGAGTTTTTTGCAACTTGTGTTTTAGCAAGACAAAATGTGTTTAGATTTATGAGAAAAGGAGGATTGTGTTTTGTGAATTGTGTCTTCATGTGAAATGTGTTTATGGTTTTGGCAAATGGGAGCTAGTTTTATTAAATGTGTTTAGAGAACTGGTCATTTGGTTTAGAGAATTGGCTTTTGTGTTTTAGCAATTGGGAAAAACTGTAATGACAATAAAGACCATTCATTCATTCATAATACTGTTTTATACTTAATAAAAAATAAATAAAATTAGATGACTTTAAAAGGCCAAACTGATTGCATCACTTATTAAGCCACTATCACTATAACAATACAGAATAAAATATATACATGTCTTTAAAAGAACAAACTGATTACTTATTAAGCCACTATCACTTATATTCTCCTTCTTGGCACCACGTCCCATAAGGCTTCCCGTCACTACTCAGGGTTTTTCCTGGCTCAAAATGAGGCGGAGGTGGTACCAGTGGTGTTTGACATCGGGGGGGACCCATGAAGCAGGGCTGTCTGGGGGTCCTTAAACGAGCATCAAACACTTAATTACTTGCATTCTGGTGAATTGATATGCACCAATTTGTGCCCTTTCGCCATCAATTTATGGTGGAAATGTCATTATATATGTAAAGGAAAAAACAATATTCAGGCACCAGATGGCCATTCAAAATATAATGTAATATAATGCAATATAAGGCTCTCAGGCATTCTGTACTTTCAAATATGTATTCTCCTTGAGCAGTCAACATCAACTATCAGCTGTTTCGCTAGCAAACACGAAAGCTAAGTTATTTGTGAAACAGCGCCCCCGCCACCACGTCGGCGCAATGCCGCAATTGCAGTTTTTTATTTTTATTTTTTATTCTCCCGCGCCGGAAATCCGGCACTGTGCCGGAGTACTTTAAGCCCTGCATTAGACACAACTCAAATAAACTAATGAATCTGCCCCTTTGTAGTCTTTTAATGGGCAATGGAACTGTCTGGACCATGGTGCTTTCTCTTGTGTGTCAACAGGATGGAGGAATGGCTGAAACTCTTGCCACACTCGGACCAGTAGTGGTATGACCTCTCTCTTTGTGTATTTTCTGATGTGTTTTTAGTTCTCCTAGTCGACTGAAACTCTTCTCACACTGGGAGCAGTGGTATGGCTTCTCTCCTGTGTGAATTCTCTGGTGTGACTTTAGGACATCTAGTCGACAGAAACTCTTCCCACACTGGGAGCAGTGGTATGGCTTCTCTCCTGTGTGTGTTCTCTGATGTAACTTTAGAACTCCTAGTCGACAGAAACTCTTCTCACACTGGGAGCAGTGGTATGGCCTCTCTCCTGTGTGAATCCTGTGATGTGACTTTAGGTTTCCTAGTTGATTGAAACTCTTCCCACACTGGGAGCAGTGGTATGGCCTCTCTTTTGTGTGTATTCTCTGGTGTCTATTTAGGTTTACTATTACACTGAAACTCTTCTCACACTGGGAGCAGTGGTATGGCCTCTCTCCTGTGTGTATTCTCTGATGTCTATTTAGGTTTCCTATTACACTGAAACTCTTCCCACACTGGGAGCAGCGGTACGGCTTCTCCACTTTGTGTACTCTTTCATATCTCTTTAAGTCAGGGTTAGGGTGGTGATTCTTAAGTCTTGAGCTCCTCCGTCTGTGTTGTTTATGGTTTCCTGATGTGGTGGAGCTGGGCTCCATGTCTGAGCCAGGGTTGGAGATCTCTTCTGTAATAGCAACATATACAGGATTAGAAACAATTAGATTAGATTACATTTTACTTTGTCATTGCTGAGTACAAGTACCAGACAACGAAATGCAGTTTAGCATCTAACCAGAAATGATATAAAAACATGACAGTGATAGGTACAGTATGGCAAGTACAGTAGTTAGAGGCATATATACAGTTAAGAGTTATGTACAGTATGGTATGTACAGGTGTATATAGATTAGATTAGATTAAACTTAATTGTCATCGGAAAGTACAAGTACTATACAACAAAATGCAGTTTAGCATCCAACCAAAAGTACAAATAGTGATATAAGGGCATGATATAAATAGACCAAGAATGGTAGTCATGGGTAACTATGCAATATACAGTATGTGCAGAGCAGGGTTTCCGTTAACCGGTAATTACCGGTCTTTGTCCGGTAAAATTTGTTGAAGTCCGACAAATTGAAAACTCGTCGGACATAAATGTCCGGTGAAAATAATTCCCTCTAAGCACAATTTGAATACAATTCGCTAAAGTTCACATTCTGATTCCTTCTATTTTAAAAAAGACGAATATATAGGCTATGTATTTCTTTTATTATGATATGATTTGACACCGGCATGATGATGACTCCTAATGTGTAGGCTGCCTATGCGAAACAGCGGTTGTTTCCGGTGTGCGCTATAACTCGTGCACAATCGAGTCGAGGCAGAGAGGAGGATAGCGATGTTTCTCTCTGTGATAGTGTGATTATGCAAGCCTTTTCTGAAAGGGATGAGAACCCGATTGTTTCAGCTTCTCCCAGGGAGAAAGTGGTAGAGTTACCATCCTCCCCGAGTCCTACCATACCATCCGCTGACAGCCTATCTCTGCCTGTAACCGGCGAACGATTGCGTGTCGCTCAAGTAGCTGATCAGTCATTAAACAAATGTTTTTTACATGCAGCTAGTGAGGAATCTGAAATAGGGGGCAACGTAGTTTATTTCCTTAACGATGGGATATTAATGCGTAAATGGTCTCCTCCTAATGCAAATGGTTGTGAGTGGAATACTGTAAAACAAGTGGTTGTGCCTGTGGGTTATAGACAACAGGTGTTATCTGTAGCACATGAGAGCCAGTGGTCAGGACATTTAGGTATAACTAAAACTTATCAGCTGATATTGAAACATTTCTTTTGGCCCGGACTGAAGGCGGATGTTGCCAAGCACTGCCGCTGTTGCCATACTTGTCAGATGGCGGGTAAGCCTAATCAATCCATTCCACCCGCACCATTGCATCCCATTCCTGCTATAGGGGAGCCATTTGAACGTGTAATAATTGATTGTGTTGGACCTTTGCCTAGGACTAAAAGTGGAAGTCAGTATTTGCTCACTATTATGTGCGCTGCTACTCGTTTTCCCGAAGCTGTTCCGTTGCGTAACATATCAGCCAGCTCAGTGGTGAAAGCTTTAACAACGTTTTTTTCCACATTCGGTCTTCCTCTTGTTATACAATCTGACCAGGGCACTAACTTTCAGTCTAAGCTTTTCAAACAAGCCCTAAGAACGTTAGGGGTACGATGTCACGCCAGAAGCCTACATGCTTGCACTGTTCAATAAAATGTTATACATCTAGTAGGGGTGCAACGGTTCTCGTTTTTTTACGGACGGTTCGGTTTGCCTTCCACGGTTCAATACACTAGTGAACCGTGACGGTTTTCGGTGTATGCTGCGTTTCATTCAAAGTCGGAGGTGGAGTTGGTCTGGAACGCAGTTGCTTCTTGTTCAAATATTTTATCATGGTGAGCGGAGTTTAGAACATGTCAACAGTTTGAGGAAGCCCTGGATTGCTACAAATCTGCGTTGTGGGGTCATTCATTCTGGTTTTGGTATTGAATACAGCTATGAGGGAACAAAAACAGTGAACAGAAACACGTGTCGCAGAAATGCTTCACGCGTGTCGTATATGCGCTTAAAATGCGCACAATGCATATATGGGCTACAGCTAGTACAGCTGTCATGGCTGAAGTGCATTTTTACTTTCATTTCTTCCTCTCCTTTTATATACTAGTCTTCAAGCCTAAGAGGCACTTTTTTTGTGACGGCAGCTGGTGAAACCGTAAACCACTCCCGTGAATTCACTCGCATTCATTGTTATTGTTTTCTGGAGGCTAACGGTAAGTGATACATGGCTTGTAAACATACTTTAATTTTAGGACGTGTTCAAAGGCAAGGACTGTGTGATCATCTAATTATGTGTAATAATTGTGTGTTTTTAGCATGTTGATGTTCTATCAGCATGTTGCGATGTTATTAAAATACAGTTTAGACATTCGTAGCGCTGCGCTTTGTTAGCCGCTAGCTGTTGGCAGCTTCCGGTTTTCTGGATGACAGAGAGTTTAACCCTATATGTGCCTGACGTCTAACAACATTCAAATGACTCTAACTTCGTCATCTTTTTTCGGATTTCAATGTATGACACACATTTGAAAGTGTTTATGTATTGTTTTTACATTTGAAAGTACCTTTTGTTTATATATATTTATATTATACAATATACCAGTCATATTCTTGAATGTCTAAATGTTAAAGTTCCATAAGTATATGCAAAATAAAGTAAAGTAACAGTTTGTAAATAAACAGTAGAATTTAAAAAAGAAAAACACATACCGAAACCGAACCGTGAACCGTGACCCCAAAACCGAGGTTCATACCGAACCGTGGGCCAACTGAACCGTTGCACCCCTAACATCTAGACATTGTGGTATTTCTTTATATACGTATCCCAGCCTGCCTATTGTTTCTCAATAAACAGTTATGTTCTCCTCATTGTCATACTCCCGAGTCCGATTAAGTATGATTTGACAGGCAGCTAAACGAAATGCCTTCCCAACCAGCGAGACCTGGTTATAGAAAAGACGTTGTTTTATTGATAAAAAAAGGGTAAAACTGGAAAGAGAAAATAGAAAACTCACATTAATCCCAAACAATTTAACAAACTTCAGTTAACGTAATGTGGAGTCCGTTCATTGATCGATGCTGTCTGTTCAGTTCCCAGTGAGGCGCCCGTTCAGCGCTGGACATAATGGCATAGCGCGCATGCGAATCATGTTATATTATTATATATTATATAGCTCGCATCTAATCGTATCGGATGAGAAATAGACATTAAATGGCATATATAGGCCGCTACACAACAGTAATCACCGCGACAAACAGCTATATTAGATTTGAAGAAAAAAAACTATGATTTAGAAAAAAAATAAAAATATTATATTTTAATATGATGACCGGAATATATCACGTTTGTCCGGTAAATCGAAATCTTCCCGGACACGATGTCCGGCGGCAATTTTTTCTAACGGAAACCCTGGTGCAGAGGTAGTATTGTTATACAGTTATAAGATATGTACAGTGAGGTAGCTTATGTACAGTATCTAATGTGCAGAAGTATAAAAGAAGCTATATCAGGAGACATGTGCAATATACAGTATGTTCAAAAGTAGTAATGTAAACATCAGTAGTGCAAAGGTTATAGAGTGATCACTAGATATTATGGATGCCCCGCTCGATCGGCTAGCAATCGGAATTGGACGATAATCAGTAAAAATATGAGATTGGGGAAATCCAGTGATGCTTTCTAGTCACCAATCATGACAACCGATCAATGACGCAAACAACTTGAGCAAATTCATTGAAACATGTTCATTAACCTAAACAAGCCACTCTCTCATTATTGTTAAACTAAAATATGTCAGCAATGTCTGGTGATATGTGTTCATAACCTTAGGACTCCAGTTCCCAGTATGCACCAGAAGAGTTGAGCATGTGCAAAAGTTGCAGATACGCGAATGTTATCTGTGTTGGAGTGCCACTTGCTTTAGAGCCAAGGCCCCTGAACAGAGCCACAAGCCGTAGTGGTTGAAATCTTTCCCTATGAAATGGGACAACCCTTCAAGACCCTGATACGTCATCAGTAGTGTCATAGAAAAGCATTGACGCTCGGTTTTACACTATTAACCGATCAAAGTCATCAAATAAAAAATAACAATGCTTCATTATCAGACCATGACAGAATAGGTGATCTGTAGGCTATCAACCTGTGCTGACATAGGACAACAGTGCAACAACTTTGCGGCTGAACTTAAAGGAACATTTCAGGCATCATCTGCCATCAAAGGGGGGAATGCAACATGAAGTATGTCAAAATGCGCCAGTATCATGCACAGATCAGCCTTAAAACATGTAACGTTAGATAGATAACATTAGACACGGAGCGCAGATTTATTTTTATGGCGTTACGAAATCCGATGTGACAGGAACGCTGGAGAAACAGCCGCTGTTAGTCAGAACATGATATAACCCATCAATAATATTACATAATAACAACTGCTTGGATTAGATTGCGTGTTTTGGTTTAATAAGTGCCATAGCTATAGCGTCATATGCTATCAAAGAGGAGAAATGCACAATGAAGTCATAACGCGTGACTATCATTCACAAATCAGCCTAATGTTTGATAGATAACTTTACATCAAATCCATCACCCGCTGTCAAACGGCAGATGTACGATTTTTATTATTTTTTTTAAACAGGATTGTACATCTCAGAAATGTGAATCGCGCTCCGATGACATGGTGTATTTCTATGGGGAGGCTGTGCCTGGCGCTTCTATTGGACTGGGACGCCGGGGCGCTCATACAATCTCTGCGTTTGTTAGAGGAACAGGGTGACAAACGCACAGATATGAGTGCTCCAGTGTTTTGCTTTTGGTAGTCTAATGGAAGTGCCCAGGTAACAGTTTAGCTATTATTGTCCTCTACTGCTGAGCACCAAAATCCTCAGATCTTAAACTTGGCTGAACGCACTGGACTTTGGAACGGTGTATTTCTATGTTAAGCATAGGCACAGCACATCGGCATAATAGCATTTTTTTTAATGCTTGTTATAAAAAAAAGGTCTACAATGCATTGAATGACATTAAACTAAGATAATGAGATGATTATCAATCTTTCTAATCTTTATTAACAAGTAATCACAGAGTAAAAAGTAATGACTAATGAATTGTCTTCCGCATTGCCTAGAGCGGAATCAGATTTCTGTGGATGATTTGCAATGCATCCTGGGAGGTAGGGTTATGGCTCCGAAATCTAACGTGGTCCCGAAAAATCTCCAAACTGAGCCGTGGATAGCCCTCCCCCTCCCCCCTAGCCCCCGATGAAAACATGAAACGGAGCAGGAGGGGTGAAACAGAGTCATAGGGGTGAATTGGGATCGGGCCTTACTGTGCATCACGTAGCAGAGCATGGCGAGTTTGAAAAGCTGACCGCAGAGAAGGAGAAGAAAAAGGCAGAGAAAGTGTACAGACACAACTCGACCAGCCTAGCAAAAGGTTTGTGGAGATTTTTAAAAAGACTCTTAAAACATTTAGGCCTAGGCCTCGCTTTATCGGATGCTCTAAATCAGCGGTTCTCAACAGGGGGGTCACGGCCCACTAGAAATCCCTAGAGCAGGGGTCGGCAATAGGCGGCCCGTGGGCCATTGCTGGCCCGTCACCAATAACATTATTAAAAGCGAGGTAAAGCGGGACGCAGGCCAGTCTAGGGCTGCGTTCGTAAATTTGCTCTGAGAGCGCCGGTGGGCCCCCGGGATCAACGTCATAAAGGGACCAAGTAATTTGATTGGACAAGAGGCATTCCATGACTGCTGATCAGATTGCCATAGCGAATATAAGAACACAGCCGAGGGCTAAACCACTCGCAGACTGTTTTTTTTTTCTCCATAACACGAAACTTAGAAAGTTTTAAAGTACCCACTCGATATAATAAACAACAGTTTAACGATCACTAAAAACATATAATTTGTGGATTGGATTCACTGTTCTTGTTTGCCGTAGGCTACTGGTAAGGGAGACTTTTTTGTATACTTTCGTTTTGGGACGTGATCGTGTTTCTGGCTGTGTGATCATCTAATTATGTGTAGTTATGGGTTTCTAGCATGTCAATGTTCTATCAGCATGTTGTGATGTCAAGAAGATGAATGGCTGACCCCGCTGTGTGCTTGTCTGGGCTGGAGAACCACAGCCAGAACCCAGGGAGTCTGTGGACTTGTGTTCAGACATGGTAGCTGGGCTGTGAGGTGGATCTGTGTAGTAAACAAAGGAAGAGGCACACATAGTGGAGAGATAATTTCACAAGCATACAAATGACCAGAAACCTAACAGAAGATATGCACTACTATGAATTGCTATGGTAAAGCAGAAGAAACAGAAAAGGTGGTCTGGTTTTTTAAGAAGAATGAGAAATAAAAGTATGGGGTTAGCTTACCAAAAGGGTACACCTTACGGTCAGTGCCTGGGCCAGCTCCATTTGACCCTAACCCTATCACTGCCTGGGTCAGTCTGACCCTGACCATATCACTGCCTGGGGAGCTCCATCTGACCCTAACCCTATCACTGCCTGGGTCAGTCTGACCCTAACCCTATCACTGCCTGGGTGAGCTCCATCTGACCCTAACTCTATCACTGCCTGGGTCAGTCTGACCCTAACCCTATCACTGCCTGGGTCAGTCTGACCCTGACCATATCACTGCCTGTGGAGCTCCATCTGACCCTAACCCTATCACTGCCTGGGTCAGTCTGACCCTAACCCTATCACTGCCTGGGTCATTCTGACCCTAACCCCATCACTGCCTGGGTCAGTCTGAACCTAACCCTATCACTGCCTGGGTCAGTCTGAACCCAACCCTATCACTGCCTGGGTCAGTCTGACCCTAACCCTATCACTGCCTGGGGAGCTCTATCTGACCCTGACCATATCAGCTCCATCTGAGCTCCCTTGAGTGGCGTGACCTGGCGGTGGTCTATATGATAGTTTGTTCAGGTTTTGTGGTAACAGAAACAAGACTGGTTTTCTAACAAAGAGTCCATGGGTTTTCCTGATGTGTGGATTACTGTAGCGGCATTGGCATTCTGTGTGTCCTTCACACATCTCTGGAAGCACCTGAACTTTATTGAGGTGATTACTTGCTCTGCTAGCCTTACAGTGTACGCATGCGCACTCGTTCACACACATTTATCAACAGTGATTCACACCAATATTTCTCAATATTTTCTCAATCAAAACCATATAAAATGTAAAGGAAAGGAAGGAAATGGAGAGAACTATCTAAATATCACTTTCCACTCATCCTAACATAAGACAACTTCATAACATTAACTTACCATCCAACTCGCCATCTATCTCCTCCACATCCTCTACTCTTTCCTCCTCTTTCTCCACCACTTCTTCTCCTCCTTCCTCTTCTTTCACCATCACTTCTCCCTCCTCCTCTTCCACTACCACATTCTGTTCCAGTGTTTGACTGCAGTCCTCCAGCTTTACTGCCACCATCTCTGGACCCCGCTGTGTGCTTGTCTGGGCTGGAGAACCACAGCCAGAACCCAGGGACTCTGTGGACTTGTGTTCAGACATGGTAGCTGGGCTGTGAGGTGGATCTGTGTAGTAAACAAAGGTAGAGGCACAAACAGTGGAGAGTTAATTTCACAAATATACGGATGACCAAAAACCTAACAGAGGTTAGGCACTACTATGAATTGCTGTAGTAAAGCGTCTTCCACATTGACTGAACAGAAGAACAGAAAAGGTGGTCTGGTTTTCTAAGAAGAATGAGAAATAAAAGTATGGGGTTAGCTTACCAAACGGGTACATACACCTTACGATCAGTGCCTGGGTCAGCCCCATCTGACCCTAACCCTATTACTGCCTGGGTCAGTCTGACCCTGACCATATCACTGTCTGGGGAGCTCCATCTAACCCTAACCCTATCACTGCCTGGGTCAGTCTGACCCTGACCATATCACTGCCTGTGGAGCTCCATCTGACCCTAACCCTATCACTGCCTGGGTCAGTCTGACCCCAACCCTATCACTGCCTGGGTGGGCTCCATCTGACCCTAACTCTATCACTGCCTGGGTCAGTCTGACCCTAACCCTATCACTGCCTGGGTCAGTCTGACCCTGACCATATCACTGCCTGTGGAGCTCCATCTGACCCTAACCCTATCACTACCTGGGTCAGTCTGACCCTAACCCTATCACTGCCTGGGTCATTCTGACCCTAACCCTATCACTGCCTGGGTCAGTCTGAACCTAACCCTATCACTGCCTGGGTCAGTCTGAACCCAACCCTATCACTGCCTGGGTCAGTCTGACCCTAACCCTATCACTGCCTGGGGAGCTCTATCTGACCCTGACCATATCAGCTCCATCTGAGCTCCCTTGAGTGGCGTGACCTGGCGGTGGTCTATATGATAGTTTGTTCAGGTTTTGTGGTAACAGAAACAAGACTGGTTTTCTTACAAAGAGTCCATGGGTTTTCCTGATGTGTGGATTACTGTAGCGGCATTGGCATTATGTGTGTCCTTCACACATCTCTGGAAGCACCTGAACTTTATTGAGGTAATTACTTGCTCTGCTAGCCTTACAGCGTACGCATGCACACTCGTTCACACACATTTATCAACAGTGATTCCACATCAATATTTCTCAATATTTTCTCAATAAAAACCATATAAAATGTAAAGGAAAGGAAGGAAATGGAGAGAACTATCTAACTATCACTTTCCACTCATCCTGACATTAGACAACTTCATAACATTAACTTACCATCCAACTCGCCATCTATCTCCTCCACATCCTCTACTCTTTCCTCCTCTTTCACTATCATGTCTTTCTCCACCACTTCTTCTCCTCCTTCCTCTTCTTTCACCATCACTTCTCCCTCCTCCTCTTTCACTACCACATTCTGTTCCAGTGTTTGACTGCAGTCCTCCAGCTTTACTGCCACCATCTCTGGACCCCGCTGTGTGCTTGTCTGGGCTGGAGAACCACAGCCAGAACCCAGGGACTCTGTGGACTTGTGTTCAGACATGGTAGCTGGGCTGTGAGGTGGATCTGTGTAGTAAACAAAGGTAGAGGCACAAAGAGTGGAGAGTTAATTTCACAAACATACGGATTACCAAAAACCTAACAGAAGATATGCACTACTATGAGATGCTGTAGTAAAGCGTCTTCCACATTGACTGAACAGAAGAACAGAAAAGGTGGTCTGGTTTTCTAAGAAGAATGAGAAATAAAAGTTTGGTGTTAGCTTACCAAACGGGTACACCTTACGATCAGTGCCTGGGCCAGCTCCATCTGACCCTAACCCTATCACTGCTTGGGTCAGTCTGACCCTAACCCTATCACTGCCTGGGTCAGTCTGACCATAACTCTATCACTGCCTGCCTACCAAAAAACCTGAACAAACTATCAGAAAGACCACCGCCAGGTCACGCCACTCAAAGGAGCTCAGATGGAGCTGATAGGGTTAGGATCAGACTGACCCAGGCAGTGATAGGTTTAGGGTCAGACTGACCCAGGCAGTGATAGGGTTAGGTTCAGACTGACCCAGGCAGTGATAGGGTTAGGGTCAGACTGACCCAGGCTGTGATAGGGTTAAGTTCAGACTGACCCAGGCAGTGATAGGGTTAGGGTCAGACTGACCCAGGCAGTGATAGGGTTAGGGTCAGTCTGACCCTACGCTCGCAATTCGACATCAGCATACCAGCGATTTTTTTCTCTCTCATTAAACTACTAATATGATGATTATCATCACTTTTACAAATGTATTAAAGAAGAACATAATGACCTTTGTGGTTTTCTTTTGTTGCTTGTGCGTTCGCCACTATCTTACCAATGATTCGCAAGGCATTCTCTGAGATTTCTCATAACACTAGATTTGGAGTGTGCCTCTGAAACAACTCTGTTTGGAGGGCCATGTAGCCCTAACACTTCTCCCTACCCCTCCATCCCGACAAGAATCGGGACACTCTACCCCTACTTGTGAATGTGCAAAATGGAGGGGTAGGGCAACGGTAGGGGCAAGGGGTGTGTTGGGATTGGGCCTTAACATCTACGATCTAGCTACAGCTACATTAAAGTCAGCGTGTCTAGCTACAGCTACATTACAAGGTTGCTCACTTTATATAATAATACAAGGTTTCTCACATGATATAATAATAGCTATTGAAACGCCTCCTTACAGTTGTAAAGTAAAACGTAGTTCGCTAGCTACTTAGCACTCTCCATAGCTCGACATTGAGAGCTAGCTAGCTAGCATATCCATGGTGTTTCCATGTTCAAACGGGTTGAGGACGCAGAGGCATTTAGAAAAACGCATTTTGGTGCTCAGCCCGGCTAGCATCCCATATGCCTCAGTCATCAAGATAACTTGGTCTTCACATTAAAACGGAGTAGCAGCTAGTTGCAGCCTTGAGTGTAGTACTGTAATAAAAACGAACCTGTTCTATGGAGCTTTATCTCCGGTTGAAAACGGATGCTTAGCAACGTCCGTAGACGGTGGTTCTCCTCCTGGCAACGGGAGACTTCTCCTTGGTACTCTGACATCGTTCTTTCCACCGCCCCGAATATCTCAAAAGCTGCCGCTGTTAATCGCTCGGAGATAAACACTTTCAACTGCTGTATCTCTGCCATTCTGATATCATAACCGTCTAAAAGCGATCTGGTGGTCAACACGTGTGAACTTCCTTCTTCCGCGTCTTCTTCTTGTTTGTTTTTTTGATTGGCGGTTGGCAACTAACTTAAGGCGCATTACCGCCACCTACCGGACTGTGTGGAACGTCAGATTGACAGGGGAAAGAATTATAAAAATGAAAATAATAAGCAAAATTGGGGAGGGGCGGTGTTACATTTTATCTATTAATCCAGTTTCTTTCAAATACTTTATTATCTGGTTGTATACTTTAAATGTGTTTCCAAGTAAACTCCCTACAGTAAAACTTTCTGAATTGCTGATTTCAGTAGCTTTCTCTGTTCCTCATATTTCTCACATTCCAGCAACACATGCTGAGCAGATTCCTGGTTATTACAGTGGCACAAATGCCAGTTGGGTGTTTTCCTTTTCTATGAAGTGTGTCATTCAATCCAGTGTGACCTATCCTGAGACAGGAAATGACTGTCTCTTCTTTCCGGTTCCTGCCCATCCTACTTCCTATTCCAACTTTCTTCTGAATGCTATACAAATGTCTTCCTGTTTCATTTCTGTTCCAGTCTTCTTGCCATAATTCCTGCATGTGTGTTTTAATGTTCGATTTTACCTCAGTTTTGCACAGTGGAATATCCATTTCTATTGATTCTGATTTAAGTGACTGCTTAGCTAATATACGTATCTGCATCTTCATTTCCTTCTACCCCGACATGAGCAGGAACCCAAACAGAGCCAACATATCTGTGCTATATATTCTATACATTAACTGATGAATCCTGAAAATAATATCCTGTCTGCAAGATTTCAAAGATCTAATACTAGACAATGCTAGACAATGCTGCCCGGCTGTCTGAAGCAATTAATGCATTATTTACCCTGTTTATCTACCAACCGTTCCAATGCTGTCAGAATTGCTAGCAGCTCCACTGTGTATACTGATAAATGATCGGTGGTTCTTTTTTTAATTCCTGTCTTATACTGAGGGAGATATACTGCAGCTCCTGTTTGGCCTGTCTCTGGGTCTTTTCACCCATCTGTAAAAATTAGAGCCTTGTCACTGTAGTGCAGACCAATATAGTTTTGTGCTATGTTCCCAGGCTGTGCATATTTAGACTTCTTTCGAAGTTTTGGAGTATCAGAATGTTTAGTGCTCACAGATATTATGGTCTTTAAATGGATGTTTCAGCCTATTTTCATGTTTAGGTAAAATGAATTTTACTCTGAGTTGTTCTCATAGGCCAATAGTGAAATGAATATGAGGAGAGCTAGTGGGCAGTGCTTTTAAATGTGTGTGTGTGTGTGTGTGTGTGTGTGTGTGTGTGTGTGTGTGTGTGTGTGTGTGCGTGTGTGTGTGCGTGCGTGCGTGCGTGCGCCTATGTGCATGCAAGCGTTTAAGAGAGAATGCATTATACCTATCGAATATGAATGAATGAATGAATGAATGAATGAAAGCATTTATTTCGAACATGTGCAGAGAGAAATAGTTATAACAACAAAAGACAAAACAAAAACAAGAAAAAAACAAAACAAAACAAAAACAAGAAAAAACTAAACAAAACAAAAAACACTATTTACTTCACATGTCCGAAAAGGAGTAGGAAGAAGCATAAGCTTATTTAATCCTACCCCTTCTCCAATAAACAGAGATTAATAATTAATAAACAGCAGTTGACTTCAATATAAATATAATATATATATTTTAAATTAAATCACATTTATTTACATATTTACATATTGACCAACAATAGAAAACAGATCATGTAAATCAACAAATAATCTGTGAAAACAACAACTATCAAAGCCCTTCTTCCTCCTCGTACCTGGTGAAAACCATTTTTTAATACCGCTTTTTGAACTGGGTCATGCTTGGACACCGCTTTAGCTCCACACTCAATCCGTTCCACAGCTTCACTCCACATATAGAAATACAAAAACTTTTTAACGTTGTACGTACATAAATATGTTTTAAATTTAACTCCCCCCTCAAATTATAACTCCCATCTCTATCAAAAAACAATTTTTGAATATTCCTAGGGAGTAGGTTGTTATTTGCTTTATACATTATTTGTGCTGTTAGAAGGTGGACCAGATCCGTGAATTTTAATGTTTTTGATTTTAAGAATAATGAATTTGTGTGATCTCTATAACCGGAATTATGAATTAACCTTATGGCTCTTTTTTGCAATATTAATAGTGATTGTAGTCTACATTTATAAGTGTTGCCCCAAACCTCCGCACAATAATTTAAATATGGTAAAAGCAGTGAGCAGTAGAGAGTGTGGAGTGATTTATGGTCCAGAACGTGTCTTGCCTTACTCAGTACTGAAATGCTTCTTGACAGTTTATTTCGGACATTTTTTATATGAGATGACCAGCTTATTCTATCATCAATTATCACACCAAGAAACTTAATTTCATGAACTCTTTCAATGTCCACACCATCTACCTGTATCTGTACTTGAGTATTCATTTTATAATTACCAAATAACATGTAGTTAGTTTTGCTTAGGTTTAATGATAATTTGTTTATGTCAAACCATCTTTTTAATTTGCACATTTCTGAAGTAATCATCTCCATTAGCTCCTTTAAATTCCCCCCAGAACAAAAAATATTTGTATCATCTGCGAATAGTACTCATTTTAATGTTTTTGATACCTTGCAAATATCATTTATATAAAGAATAAACCGTTTCGGACCCAATACTGACCCTTGGGGGACGCCACAAGCAATGTCCAAGCATGACGATGAATACTCTCCCAACTTCACAAATTGTTTCCTGTCTCTTAAATAACTTCTCACCCAGTGCAATGCTACCCCCCTGATCCCATACCGTTCCAGTTTACTGATTAATATGTTGTGATTGATTGTGTCGAAAGCTTTTTTAAGATCAATGAATACTCCAACTGCATACTGTTTGTGGTCTATAGCGTTTGTAATTCCCTCGATTGATTCAATTAATGCCAGTGATGTTGAACTGTTTGATCTGAATCCGTATTGACTGTCAGAAAGTAATTTATGTTTATCTATGAATTTGTCTTATCTGTTATTGAATAGTTTTTCTAGAATTTTGGAGAATTGTGGAAGTAAAGAAATAGGCCTGTAATTTGTGAAGTGGTGTCTATCCCCAGTTTTATACAGCGGTACAACTTTAGCTATTTTCATTTTGTTAGGAAATGTACTGGTTTGGAACGATAAGTTACAGATATGTGTCAGTGGTTCTGAAATCCCCTCAATTACCTTTTTCACAATTTTCATATCAATTTCATTGCAATCACTAGATGTTTTGTATTTGCATTTATTAACAATATCTATTATTTCCTTTTCTTCTACTGGTGTAAGGAACATTGAGCTAGGGTTCCTATCTATAAGGTTGTCATCCCTATCCTCAGATGACAATGGATCAGGAATTTTTTCTGCCAGGTTTGGTCCAACACTTACAAAAAAATCATTAAAGCTATTAACCACATCATGCATATTATCCTTTATAATGTTGTTATCAATAAAATATTGAGGGTAACACTGTTGTCTAGAACCATTTTTAATAATACTATTTAATATGTCCCATATTCCCTTAATATTGTTTTTGTTAATATTCAATATTTTGCTATAATATTCCTTCCTACATACCCTTATAATATTTGTTAACTTATTTTTATATTTTTTATATTTATTTTCTGTCTCTTTAGTTCTTTGTTTAATGAATTCTCTATAAAGTGTATTTTTCTTTTTACAGGCATTTTGTAGTCCCTTTATGATCCATGGTCGGTCTGTGTATTTTTGTTTTCTGCTATATTGTTTTAATGGACAGTTTTTCTCATATAATGAAGTGAATATTCTTAAAAATGATTCATATGCATTGTCAGTATCATTTTCTTTATATACAATTTCCCAATGCTGTGCTAGTAAGTCATTCTTTAATGCATTCATGGTTTCCTCTGTCCTCACTCGTCTGTATTTTAGTTTTTCATCTGGCTGATTTCTCTTGTAATTGCAGTCATAGACTGTAAAAACTGGTAGGTGGTCACTAATATCGTTGATTAATAGACCGCTCACTGTATTGTTTTCAATGTCATTGGTGAATATGTTATCGATTAAAGTGGCACAATGGGGTGTGATTCTGCTGGGTCTGGTGATTTTTGGATATAAACTCATACTGTGCATTGTATTAATAAATTCATCCGTCATTTTGTGCTTGTTTGGATTTAGCAGATCAATGTTGAAATCACCACAGATGAAGATAACTTTTTGATTAGTTTTTGAAAACATTTTTTCTATCCAGTCGTTAAATGCTTCAGCACTAGAGCCTGGTGCTCTATATATACAGCTAATTATTACATTTTTCTTTTTTTCTTTACATATTTCAATTGTTATGCATTCTAATAAGTTGTCAATCACAGTTGTCATACTTTCTACCACCTTGTAATTCAAGTTATTGTCCACATACAAAGCCACTCCTCCTCCACTCTTATTCTTTCTATTTATACAGTTAACTTCATACCCATCCAGTTCAAAATCCATTCCTTTATCAGCATTGATCCATGTTTCCGAGATGGCAATTATTTTGAATGGTTTTGTGAATTGATTTAAATATTCCTTGATGTAATTAAAGTTGGCATACAGGCTTCTGCTATTGAAATGGATTATTAATAATTTGCTGTCCGTTTTAATGGTCTGGTTGTACTGTTCATCTGTGTAGTAGCTGCAGTTGTCGTTGATGTTGTAGAAGAAATTATTCTCCGGATCGATGTCATTTTCCAAGTCTAGTAAATTATGGTCCGTGTATTGAAATGTTCTCAGTTCCAGTTCCCCATGATCAGTAATACATTGAGTTATGTCATTAGTGTCTCCAGATGTAGATGAATGAGTTAAGTCAGGCAGTGTCATGGTTGTGTGTTGTGAATTCATACCTTACAGTCCGGTTTATGATGATCGTTAGTAATTGTCCAGTTCCTCGATGCTTCTGAAGACCAATATTTTGGCTTCCGGCGTTCCGTTTAGTTTAATGAAGATGTTGCAGTTTGTGGTCCAGGTATTTTGAAATTTACCCTGTTTTCTCAGGTAGCGTGCTTTTCTGGCGATGTCGCCGTTTCGTTTTGTCAGATGTTCGTTTATGAAGACGTTTGTTCCTTTCAGCTTCCTTCCTTGTTTTAACAGTGCAGTTTTGTATTTTCTGTTGGTGAATCTCATAATGATGATTGCCGGATTGTCGCCGTCGTTTCTCCGGGGCAGAGGGTGGCATGCCTCGATGTTGTCGCAGTTCACTTCAATCCCCTTGGACTGGAGAAAGGTAGCTACCTGTTGCTCCGCGGAGCTGACATCCTGCTCGCCGGGCTCCCCCCCGTTGTCAGCGGTCACCGCCCGAGCGTATGACCGGGGTTTGATGCGGATCCCAGTCACAATCACATCATTCATCCTGGTGTACTGCTCCAGATCCGCCACTCTGTTCTCCAGGTGCACCAGACGCTGGTCTTTCTCAGCGTTCTGGAGGCGGAGAGCCTTCACCTCCTCCACCAGGTCCAAGATGGCTTTCTGCTGCAGTTTGACAGTGGAAATCTCCTCTGTCAAGAAGTCCAGCGACCTCTTGATTTCATCGCCCTCCTCGGTTGTCAGTGCCTTCTTAGGACCCATGGTTTAGGACAAAATAAACAACAAGCAAAACAAGTCTTCAAACCTCCCGCTCCTCTGTCCACTCGCGTTTCCGCGTCATGAATATGTTAATGGTTGAAATAGCATTTCATAGAGTTTTACCTTGTTTAATCTTGCTTGTGTTTTTCTGCCAACATTAACATTACATTTAAATGAACCTTGATTCTTGAGTCTATGGATAAACATTTTGGCATACATTGAGGCCCAAAAGAATGAATGATTATCAGAAACAGATCTAATTAGTCCAGGAGCCATGGGGTTGAACCTTGTTTTGTCGGGTAAAGTTGCTGTTTCTTGTTGCTTGGTGGTACCTCTTCAAAATACAGGAGGGTGCCTGGTGATATCCCATGAGCATTTTCAGATATTAACCCTGCAATCAAGTACGTTTACTTGAAGGTAAATTGTCCACCACCCTTTATACCAAATCCACAGACAAGAATAGCCTGTTACATGCTACTAGTGCACATCCGCCTCCCCTCAAGAAGGGTCTACCATATTCTCAATTTCTTAGACTGAAACGTATGTATCTGTAGTAATCCATCAGATTTTGAGAAAGAGAGTAATACCATGTACAATAACTTTGTCGATAGGGGTTATCCCAGAAAGTGGCTTGACTCTGCCCTAACCAAATAACATAACCAGAATCCCAACCCAGGGGCACAGACCACTAATAAATATTCATGTATCTGTATCACCACCTATAACCCTCTTATCAATGATGTTCGTAAGATCATAGAGAAACATTGGCATGTTCTGTCAGCTGAACCTGAAGGTGCTAAGATATTCACAGACCCTCCCCTTTTCTCACATTATAGATCTCGAAGCATCAGGGACTATATGGTGAAAGCAGACTGTTACATACCACCACAGCACCACACAGGGCGTCTTGATGGAGTGACCGGCTTCTATCCTTGTCGTCACTGACAGGAGACCCACAACACTATGGCTGCGTTCGTAAACTCGCTCTGGAATCTGATCAGCACTCATGGAATGCCTTTTGTCCAATCATGTCTTTATGACGTTGAACGCAGTGTGCGCTCTGGCGCTCTGAGCGAATTTACGAACTATGACGATAACGAACTACGAGAGACTGAAACAGCGAGAATGAGGCGCGGCATCGCTTTGCTTGCTATTTTTTTTTACTATTCAGATCGGAAGGAGGAATTCATGTTTGCAGATATTAATACATATTGATTTCTTTCTTTTTTTTACTTGTCCATCGGACAACTGCAGGAGGAAGTCCACTTGTCCGAACATAAAATGTACTTGTGCCGGACAAGCGGACAAGCCTTAATGTCGAGCCCTGCCATGACTATCACTGCCTGGGTCAGTCTGACCATGACTCTATCACTGCCTGTGTCAGCTCCATCTGACCCTAACCCTATCACTGCCTGGGTCAGCTCCATCTGACCCTAACCCTATTACTGCCTGGGTCAGTCTGACCCTAACGCTATCACTGCCTGGGTCAGTCTGATCCTAACCCTATAACTGCCTGGGCCAGCTCCATCTAACCCTGACCCTATCACTGTCTGGGTCATTCTGACCCTAACACTATCACTGCCTGGCCAGCTCCATCTGAGCTCCCTTGAGTGGCGTGACCTGGCGGTGGTCTATATGATAGTTTGTTCAGGTTTGTGGTTTTTGGTTGGTTGGTCCGGTAACAGAACCAAAATGTGCGCACTCGTTCACACACATTAATCAACAGTGATTCACACCAATATTTCTCAATAAAAACCAGACCATATGAAATGTAAAGGACAGGAAGGAAATGGAGAGAACTATCTAAATATCCCTTTCCACTCATCCTAACATTTGACAACTTCATAACATTAACTTACCATCCAACTCGCCATCTATCTCCTCCACATCCTCTACTCCTTCCTCCTCTTTCACCATCATGTCTTTCTCCACCACTTCTTCTCCTCCTTCCTCTTCTGTCACCATCACTTCCTCCTCCCCCTCTTTCACTACCACATTGAGATCCAGTGTTTGACTGCAGTCCTCCAGCTTCACTGCCACCATCTCTGGACCCCGCTCTGTGCTTGTCTGGGCTGGAGAACCACAGCCAGAACCCAGGGACTCTGTAGACTTGTGTTCAGACATGGTAGCTGGGCTGTGAGGTGGATCTGTGTAGAGTAAACAAAGGAAGAGGCACATATAGTGGAGAGTTAATTTCACAAACATACGGATTACCAAAAACCTAACAGAGGTTAGGCACTACTATGAATTGTTGTGCTAAAGCGTCTTCCACATTGACGGGGCTGCGGCCTGATTCTCTACCCCTCTCTCTGAATGGTGCACTCTACACTGGATGGATTTAAAAGGAATAGACTGGTCTAAGCAATATGGTGAACTCTCGTGCTAACACCAATCAAATGTTTTTGAATGCGCCCAGGATTCGTAACCAAGGCTAAATCCTGTTTCCCTTTTTCACCCCTACCCCTTGTTCTGGAGAGCCACTCTCTTTTCGGCTTGCCCCTCAGAACAGTTGCAAGGGATAGTGGTTGAAAGCTTCCCCTATTAAATGGGATAACCCTTCAAGTCCCTGATACGTCATCAGTAGTATCATAGAAAAGCATGGACGCTTGCAATTCGACATCAGCATACTAGCGATTTTTTGTTATGCTTGTGATAAAGAAAAGGTCTAGAATACATTGAAAGGACATTAAACTAAGATAATATGATGATTATCATCACTTTTACAAATGTATTAAAGAAGAACATAATGACCTTTGTGGTTTTCTTTTGTTGCTTGTGCGTTCGCCACTATCTTACCGATGATTCGCAAGGCATTCTGGGAGATTTCTCATAACACTAGATTTGGAGTGTGCCTCTGAAACAACTCTGTTTGGAGTGTGGCTCTGAAACAACTCTGTTTGGAGTGTGGCTCTGAAACAACTCTGTTTGGAGGGCCATGTAGCCCTAACACTTCACCCTACCCCTCCATCCCAACAAGAATCGGGACACTCTACCCCTACTTGTAAATGTGCAAAATGGAGGGGTAGGGCAAAACTGTAGGGGCAAGGGGTGTGTTGGGATTGGGGCCTTACCATCTACGATCTAGCTACAGCTACATTAAAGTCAGCGTGTCTAGCTACAGCTACATTACAAGGTTGCTCACTTTATATAATAATACAAGGTTTCTCACATGATATAATAATAGCTATTGAAACGCCTCCTTACAGTTGTAAAGTAAAACGTAGTTCGCTAGCTACTTAGCACTCTCCATAGCTTGACATTGAGAGCTAGCTAGCTAGCATATCCATGGTGTTTCCATGTTCAAAACGCATTTTGGTGCTCAGCCCGGCTAGCATCCCATATGCCTCAGTCATCAAGATCACTTGGTCTTCACATTAAAACGGAGTAGCAGCTAGTTGCAGCCTTGAGTGTAGTACTGTAATAAAAACGAACCTGTTCTATGAAGCTTTATCTCCGGTTGAAAACGGACGCTTAGCAACGTCCGAAGACGGTGGTTCTCCTCCTGGCAACGGGAGACTTCTCCTTGGTACTCTGACATCGTTCTTTCCACCGCCCCGAATATCTCAAAAGCTGCCGCTGTTAATCGCTCGGAGATAAACCCTTTCAACTGCTGTATCTCTGCCATTCTGATATCATAACAGTCTAAAAGCGATCTGGTGGCCAACACATGTGAACTTCCTGTTTCCGCGTCTTCTTCTTCGTTTTTTTGGGGGGGATTGGCGGTTGGCAACTAACTTAAGGCGCATTACCGCCACTTACCGGACTGTGTGGAACGTCAGATTGACAGGGGAAAGAATTATAGAAAATGGAAATAATAAGCAAAATTGGGGAGGGGCGGTGTTACATTTGATCTATTAATCCAGTTTCTTTCAAATACTTTATTATCTGGTTGTATACTTTAAATGTGTTTCCAAGTAAACTCCCTACAGTAAAACGTTCTGAATTGCTGATTTCAGTAGCTTTCTCTGTTCCTCATATTTCTCACATTTCAGCAACATATGCTGAGCAGATTCCTGGTTATTACAGTGGCACAAATGCCAGTTGGGTGTTTTCCTTTTCTATGCAGTGTGTCATTCAATCCAGTGTGACCTATCCTGAGACAGGAAATGACTGTCTCTTCTTTCCGGTTCTTGCCCATCCTACTTCCTATTCCAACTTTCTTTTGAATGCTATACAAATGTCTTCCTGTTTCATTTCTGTTCCAGTCTTCTTGCCATAATTCCTGCATGTGTGTTTTAATGATTGATTTTACCTCCGCTTTGCACAGTGGAATATCAATTTCTATTGTTGTGATTTAAGTGACTGCTTTAGCTAATATATCTGCATCTTCATTTCCTTCTACCCCTACATGAGCAGGAACCCAAACAGAGCCAACATATCTGTGCTATATATTCCATACATTAACTGATGAATCCTGAAAATAATATCCTGTCTGCAAGATTTCAAAGATCTAATACTAGACAATGCTGCCCGGCTGTCTGAAGCAATTAATGCATTATTTACCCTGTTTATCTACCAACCGTTCCAATGCTGTCAAAATTGCTAGCAGCTCCACTGTGTATACTGATAAATGAACGGTGGTTCTTTTTTTAATTCCTGTCTTTTACTGAGGGAGATATACTGCAGCTCCTGTTCGGCCTGTCTCTGGGTCTTTTCACCCATCTGTAAAAATTAGAGCCTTGTCACTGTAGTGCAGACCAATATAGTTTTGTGCTATGTTCCCAAACTGTGCATATTTAGACTTCTTTCGAAGTTTTGGAGTATCAGAATGTTTAGTGCTCACAGATATTATGGTCTTTAAAGGGATGTTTCAGCCTATTTTCATGTTTAGGTGAAAATGAATTTTACTCTGAGTTGTTCTCATAGGCCAATAGTGAAATGAATATGAGGAGAGCTAGTGGGCAGTGCTTTTAAATGTGTGTGTGTGTGTGTGTGTGTGTGTGTGTGTGTGTGTGTGTGTGTGTGTGTGTGTGTGTGTGTGTGTGTGTGTGTGTGTGTGCGTGCGCTCGCCTATGTGCATGCAAGCGTTTAAGAGAGAATGCATTATACCTATCGAATATGTTAATGGTTGAAATAGTATTTTATAGAGTTTTACCTTGTTTAATCTTGCTTGTGTTTTTCTGCCAACATTAAAATTACATTTAAATGAACCTTGATTCTTGAGTCTATGGATAAACATTTTGGCATACATTGAGGCCCAAAAGAATGAATGATTATCAGAAACAGATCTAATTAGTCCAGGAGCCATGGGGTTGAACCTTGTTTTGTCGGGTAAAGTTGCTGTTTCTTGTTGCTTGGTGGTACCTCTTCAAAATACAGGAAGGAGGGTGCCTGGTGATATCCCATGAGCATTTTCAGATATTAACCCTGCAATCAAGTACGTTTACTTGAAGGTAAATTGTCCACCACCCTTTATACCAAATCCACAGACAAGAATAGCCTGTTACATGCTACTAGTGCACATCCGCCTCCCCTCAAGAAGGGTCTACCATATTCTCAATTTCTTAGACTGAAACGTATCTGTAGTAATCCATCAGATTTTGAGAAAGAGAGTAATACCATGTACAATAACTTTGTCGATAGGGGTTATCCCAGAAAGTGGCTTGACTCTGCCCTAACCAAATTACATAACCAGAATCCCAACCCAGGGGCACAGACCACTAAGAAATATTCATGTACCTGTATCACCACCTATAACCCTCTTATCAATGATGTTCTCACATTATAGATCTCGAAGCATCAGGGACTATATGGTGAAAGCAGACTGTTACATACCACCACAGCAACACACAGGGCGTCTTGATGGAGTGACCGGCTTCTATCCTTGTCGTCACTGTGTACCTTGTTCTCACTCTAAGAAAACCAACACGTTTAAGAGTGCAGTCACTAACAAACAATACACTATCAAACAATTTGTCAACTGCAGCTCTCCAAATGTCATCTACATGATCTTGTGTAAATGTAATCTCCAATATGTAGGAAAAACATCTAGACCAGTCCGCACACGTATAATAGAGCATATGAGTGCCATTAGACGCAAGGACATTAAATCTCCAGTTGCCAGACATTTCATGGAAGCCAGTCACTCGACAGCAGACTTGACATACATGGTCATCCAACAAGTAAACAAATCACGTAGAGGTGGAGATCTTGACACCAGACTCCTCCAAACTGAATGCAGATGGATTTTCTATTTCCAGTCTGTTAACCCAGGAGGCATGAATGAGGACCTCTCCCTCCAGTGTTTCCTATAGGACTCCACCTTCTCCCATTCAAATGTATCTTGTCTGCTATGTTACCTACTAAATGTGCTATATTTGTTGTTTGTATGAACTATGACAGATTTACTATGTTACCCCTTGGTCAACTTGTAGTTATGTATTTACATATATATAGTGTCCAAGTTAACTTGCCTCTTTATTATGATTATTTTGTTATTTTTCTATGTCAATGTTTTTTCATTCATGATTGATTGGTTGTGTAATCCTGATGACCCTGATCATCAACACCTGTGTAGGCCTGTGGCCCTATCATAATATCATGTCTGTCTGTTGCCCGGTGACACTGATGATGGTCGTATGACCGAAACATTTGTCCCGCATCTTGCACTTTTTGCACCTGAGCACTTTGCAGTTTTTGTAAAGAGTATGACAAAATAAAGAATATTTTTCTAAATCTCTGTCTAAGGAGTTTTTCCTTAAAGTTATTGCAGAGTGCGAGTTTCTCTACTCGCACTGTCCAGATATTAACCCCTCCATGCCCAAAGTGCCAAAATCCCAGAAAAATAGGTATTCATGAGATTTCATGCAAAATACTCAAATAAAATGCATCAAATTTGCTTTCTCCAATGTTTATTCACGAAGGAGGTCATGTAAAATGTATTGTATTTATTTTTTATTTAAATAAATAAATATCTTCCAAATTAATGAATAGTAACACTTTTAGGCCATACCAGCAAAACACACTTAATGACAATACAGGTCATGCTGGATGAACCTTCCTGTTTTTGTATAAAATGATAACTGCACAATTGCATTTGCATCACAGTAACCTATTTTTGTCTCCATCAAAATAGCAAATACCGTCTTTGTTACCAGCATTGATTAATAAAGCAAAATAGCATTCATGAAATGCTTAACAATTATTTGTATAAAATAACAAATATGGTCTTTGTTACCAGCAAAACTGATAAATAAAGCAAAATAGTATTTGGTCTGAACAATGATTTTGTATAAAATGATAACTGCATAGTTAAACAAAACACATTTGGATCACAGTACTTTTGCCTTTAACAAAACAACAAATAAGGTAAAAATAGTCAATGCAACAAGTCGTATCCAAAATATTGGCACTTAACTGATCAATAAGATAACTGATCAATAAAGGCCAATGCACACAGCGTGCGATTTCTGTTGCGCGTCAACATTCCATTTTGAAGTTTGAATGGAAGTCTATGAGAACATCGCATCTCAACACACACGGCCCCGATTTTAATCGCATGGCGAAAATTCGATTCCATTCATGACAACAATGGAAATTATGGAATGTTGACGCGCAACAGAAATCGCACGCTGTGTGCATTGGCCTTGAGGCAGAGGAGCGTTTTGTGGGGTTATAAATCTTCCTCCTCCTCTTCGTCTGTGTGTGTGTGTGTGTGAGATAAATATAATTGTTAAATCTCCGACCCAATCATGTCATCATCCATAGCTTTGATTTGGCCACAAATATTAAACATGCCATCGTTAAATTGACCTGAAGTTAGTAGTGGCTGTATAAACAACTCTGGACCATGTATTATTACAGTTTCTCCTGATCTATGGACATACAGGTTACATACGGGTTACATACAGGTTACATACAGGTTACATGCATGTTATGAAACCATCTATAATTAGTGTGCAGAGGAAGGTTGTGGGTGAGTTCCTGTAGCGTTCCATGTGTGCATGGGGGACTGACAGTGTTGTGATTGTCTTGTGTGCATTCTGGTGGAGGTGGATCTTTCAGAATTAGACTCTGTCCAAAGTTTGAGTCCTAAAAACGTTTAGTAAAAGTTCGTGAATTTATTAGTTTTATTAAAAAACAAAGATGAACCGGAAATTCTGTTGTTTGCTAGTGGTCTAGTCTATTGCAAACTAAAACTGTTAAGTGTTAACTTCTCTCTGTGGTCTGTGGCATCTATGTGCAATTTTTTTGGATTGAAGTTGAATGAACAACACTGGGGACATCCCAAATCCCATGCAAAATCCCATTTACATCTTTAACCAAAGCTTTTGTAGAAAACAACAACTTAGAAGCCCATATCATTGTATTCATAATAAATAACAATTTACTATACATGAAAAACCTAATGGAATTAGTATTTGTCCAAATTTAGACAAAATACAACATGATTTGTACTGGGGACGGAAAAGGCACCGTATAAAAAAAATTACCCATCAATGTTATATGTATGTGCATTTGTGTATGTTATCTGTATATATTAAATGGTGTAATTGTTCCATATTTGATACCTGTGTCTCCCCCCCCTCAGTTATTTAGTCGGTGTCTACCATTTTAATTCAATTTAGTCAATCTAGAGTGTTAGTGTTAATTTGTGCCACTAAGGTAATAATAGTCCACAGGTGTGTATCCCCCCCCCATACAACCTCTCTCTCTCTCTTTCTCTCTCTCTACCTCCCTACCTCTCTCTCTCGCTATCTGCTCTACCTCTCTACCCCCCCCCCACCCCACTCACACCTGCCCGCCCGCCTCCTTCTCTCCCCCCTCTCCCCCTCTTTCTGTCTGAGTTGACATACTCTGTCAATAAAGTGATTGTTGAAATAATTGGTCATATCTATTGGTTTTCCGCTTCAATGAAAGATGGAGTTCAGTTACTCTTCCTGCCCAGAATGTAATCTAAGGTGTTCCAGAGCTTCTTTCCGTCATGTTTTATATCATTAATCCTAGATACATGTGTGTGTGTGTGCGCACTCCCGTGTGTGTGTACTCAGCTGGTAATAACATTAACACATAAGATTAGTCTCTCTCTCTCCCTCCCTCCCTCCCTCCCTCCCTCTCTCTCTCTCTCTCTCCCCCCCCATCCGCCACAGTAGCTGAAAACGAAAAGATAACTGCCGCTCAGACCTCCACAACAAACACAAACCTCTGTGTCTCAGAGTCACAACGTAACCAAGGCCTCTTTTCAACATCCTCAATTTTAATTAAAGAGATGAACAGATATGTCTGCCTGTCAGCCTGTCTGACCCTGCTA